>NW_016809365.1:855770-953454 GCF_001698545.2 Rhinopithecus bieti
CAATAGCAAAAACTTGGAACCAACCCAAATGCCCATCAATGATAGACTGGATAAAGAAAATGTGGCACATATACACCATGGAATACTCTGCAGCCATAAAAAAGAAGGAGATTGTGTCCTTTGCAGGGACATGGATGAAGCCGGAAGCCATCATTCTCAGCAAATTAACACAGGAACAGAAAACCAAACACCCTTTGTTCTCACTTATAAGTGAGAACTGAACAATGAGAACACATGAATACAGGGAGGGAAACATCACACACCAGGGCCTGTTGGGGGATCGGAGGCAGGGGGATGGAGAGCATTAGGACAAATACTTAATGCATGCGGGGCTTAAAACCTAGATGACAGGTTGATAGGTGCAGCACACCACCATGGCACATGCATAGCTGTACCACAAACCTGCACATCCTGCACATGTATCCCAAACTTAAAAGTAAAACAAAAAAATTTTTTTAAAAATGTAAGATGAAAATAGAAATCACCTGTAATTACTAAGCATCGCCAATCTAGAAATATTTACTATGAAAAATACTTTGTGGCCAGGCATGTTGGCCCATGCCTATAACTCCCCACATTTTGGGAGGTTGAGGTGGGAGGATCACTTGAACCCTGGAGCTCAAGACTAGTCTGGGCAACACAGTAAGACTCTATCTCTATTTAAAAATGCTCCAGTCTGGGAGACAGAGTGAGGTCTTGCCTCAAATAGCTAAGTAAATTTGTTAATGCTTTTCTCTTGCTCACCTGTAAATAATAATATAAAACCTTTTAATCAAAAATAAAATACTTTATGTTTCACTCTAATCATTTTTCTATGCAGATTATGTCTATGCAAATTAATTACTAAGAATCATACTCTCATATATGTTGTATTATATAACTGCTTATAAGTCTGTACAATACGTTAAGACTATAGTCTCATATTTCTAAATAATTTTCTAAAATAGTTTTAGTGATTGGATACTATTACCACGTTTGAACACACCATTCTTATTTAATAAATGGTCATTATTGTATATTTAGATTATATGCTGGTGGCTTTTTTCCCCCAGAAAATTTGCAACTTACACTACACCCCAATGAGCAATTCAAATAGCAAAACCAAGCTTTTCTCTACACATCTTAATGCTAGATTTTAAAGCATTGTTTTCATTTTATTAACCAGATAGGAACATATGCCAACCTAGATCTCTGAGTGGCTGCAATTAGTAGAGCTCTCTCATTGCTCCACATTGGCTGTATTACATGAGGAAGAAGAAACTATTGGGTTAGGCCCTTGCTATTTTGTAGTTGCTACTTTAACACAAGTTAATCTCTACTGATTGATAGATACATTTGCAAATATTTTTCAGGTTTTCTTCTTTAATTTGAATATAGCTAATATGTTTTATTGCTGCATGTAACTTTTTATAATGGCAAGTATCTCAAGCTTTGAAAATTGTCTATTCCTTCTTTGCTTTAATGCACTGAAAGTTTTTTACTGATGAGAGATAATTCTATGTTTCCTTCTGTTTCTTTTATGGTTTTGGTTTTCGCATTTAATTATTTTCTAAACAGCATTTACCATATATGTTTTCTAATCATGGTACTACCATTTTACATATTCAAAGCAAAAAAAAACTTGAAAAATATAACCACAAAGTTCTTTGAGAAATCTCCAACTTGCTTTATACAGTGGCTGAAATAATGTGCATTCCCATCAACAGTGTATAGGCATTCCCTTTTCTCTGCAGCCTTGCCAGTATCTGTTTAACTTTTTGATAACCGTTATGACTGGTGTGAGATGATATCTCATTGTGCTTTTGATTTGCAATTCTCTGTTGACTAGTGATGTGGAACATTTTTTCATATGTTTCTTGGCCACTTCTATGTCTCATTTTGAGAACTGTCTGTTCATGTCTTTTGCCCATTTTTAGTGGAGTTGTTTTTTGCCTTGTTGAATTGTTTAAGTTCCTAATAGATCCTGAATATTAGTCCTTTGCTGGATACATACTTGGCAGATATTTTCTCTCATTCTGTGGGTTGTATGTTCATTCTCTTGATAGATTCTTTTGAGTGCAGAAGCTCTGTAGTTTAATCAGGTTCTACTTGTCAATTTGTTTCTGTGACAGTTACTTTTAAAGGCTTAGTCAAAAATTATTTGCCAAGGCTGATGTCCAGAGTGATGTTTCCCAGGTTTTCTTCTAGGATTCTTGTAGTTTGAGGTCTTACACTTAAATCTTTAATCCATCTTGAGTTAATTTTTGTATATGGTAAAAAAAAAAACAGGGATCCAGTTTCATTCTCCCACATACGGCTAGCCAGTTATTCCAGAATTGTTTATTGAATAGGGAGTCCTCTCCTCATTACTTGTTTTTGTTGACTTTGTCAAAGATCAAATGATTGTAGGTGGGAAGCTTTATTTCCGGGTTCTTTATTTTGTTCCATTGGTCTATCTGTTTTTGTTCCAATACCATGCTGTTTTGGTTACTGTAGCCTTGTAGTACAATTTGAAGTCAAGTAATGTGATGCCTCTGGCTTTGTTCCTTTTGCTTAGAATTGCTGTCTATTCAAGCTCTTCTCTTTTTTGGTTGCATATGAATTTTAGAATCATCTTTTGTAATTTTGTGAAAAATTACATTGGTAGCTTAATAGGAATAACGTTGAATCTATAAATTGCTTTAACCAGTATTGACATTTTAATGATTCTTCCAATCCATAAGGGTGAAATTTTTTTCCATTTGTTTGTATTATATATTATTTCAGTGGTGTTTTGTAGTTCTTGTCATAGAGATCTTTCACCTCCTGTGTATCTTTCACTCCTGTGGATTCCTAGGGTTTTTTTTCTGGGTGTGACTATCGTAAATAGAATTGCATTATTGATTTGACTCTGAGCCAGAATGCTATTGGTGTATAGAAATGCTACTGATTTTTGTACATTGATTTTGTATCCTGAAGCTTTACTGAGTCATTTATGAGTTCCAGGAGGCTTTTGTTGGAACATTTAAGGTGTTCTGGGTATAGAATCTTATCATTAGCAAAGAGAGAGTTTAATTTATTCTTTTCCTGTTGAATGTCTTTTCTCTTGATTACTCTGGCTAGGACTTCTAGGACTGCGTTGAGTAAGAGTGGTGCAAGTGGGCAAACTAGTCTTATTCCATTTCTCAAAGATAATGCTTCTAGTTTTTGCTCATTCAGCATGATGTTAGCTATAAATTTGTCATAGATGGCTTTTATTACTTAAAGGTATGTTTCTTCAATGACTACCAACAACTTCAAATCAGAATGTTTCTTCTTTATGAATGCATTAGACCTTTTTAAGTATACCAAGTCTTTGTCTATTGTATGTGTTGCAGGTAGCTTTCTCATTTTATCCTTTTCCTTTTGTTTTACTTACACTTTTACCATGCAGAAATATTTATATAGTCTAATTCATCCCTCCTTTTTATGGTTTATCTTGTTCTATTCCCAGAAAGATTTTCTTTCCAACATTACATAAATAACTATCATACTTGAGTTCTTCTGATTTCTCCCCTTGCCTAAGGGAGAAGGCATCATGACAATTTCAGTTTCCTCTAGCCTCTGCTAATGTCTGAAAAGCATCTTATACATTAGTCTTACCCTCCTCTTTCTAGCACCCCTACCCCTAATGATGTTTCTGTGCCATAAAGGAACCAAAACTAAAATATCTACGTAGGCAACTCATGTTATAAATATAAAATTTAGAATCATGGTTGGAGTGGAGAAGATCCACCATTCTTTTGGTTCACTGAAAAATATGAAGGTAACTTTGTCTAATCCTACATCAGGAAGATATAGGGGATTTACCTTTTGTGCTATCCTGAGTATTTTGGTGTTCAGGGTCCCCCTATACATTTCTAGGGAGGTTTATAAATGCCTTGGGCTATTAAACAGGTTTAATTCAGGGTAGGTTTGATGGGGGCTAAGCAAGTATTGGACCACAGATTAGCATCAATCCTATCAAATGATCAGCAGATCAACTGACGCCCTGGTTGTGGTTGATTAATGCTCCTCACTAGATAGCAACAAGAACACAACTGAACCCTGGTATTGGCCATGAATGGTTTATTGTTCCTCTGAAGGCTCATCAAAGTTTCCAGATCGTTCAATCTTCTGTCTTTGTATTCCTCATCTTCCCTTTACCTACCTGAGACATTTTTTACCTATGCTGCATGTAGAAAACGTAGAGATTTAAATACTTTTTAATCTGGAGTAAATGACCCATAGCTCACTGGATTGAAAGGAATAGAAAGGATGCCTTCAAAAGTGCAGTTGAAGAATGCAATGGCCACAAACAGAATAAAAGTCAATCATGAAACATCAGAGTTCTTCATTTCAAAACACAAAAAACTGGCTAATTTAAGTAGAAAATTAATTGATTAAAAGGATAGAACATGTTCATTCTCTTAATTATTCTTCATTGTATTATTGGATTATAACATCACTGTGTACCCCATAAATATATATAACTCTAATTTGTCAATTTATAATAAAAATACATTTTTTAAATTTTTTTATAAAAAAAGACATGAGATAGCTTACAAAATTATCAGGAGGGCCAACAAAACTAGGTTTAAGAAACTCTACCAGTTTTTGTATGTTTATACAAAATTATGTGACAAAAATGGTCATTTGCAGACATCACTGTTATTACTGCCTAGCTTCAGACATTGTGACAAATCAACATCACCAACTCTGGGCCCTGGACACTCCTTCCACAACACAGTCACAGCTATCATGAAAACCAGACTTTCCTACAAGTGCCACCACCATAAGAGAATGTGCCTTCCAGTCTTCTTTTGCAACATGAGACCCCAGTTCGGAGTCTGAGAGATAGGTATCTTTTTAATGAAGCTAAGGTCATATGTCCCTACCCTGGGTGCAAGGGTTTCTGGGAAAGCTAGAAGCCATGCTTTTCAGCAGGTTGACTCTACCTACCACTGAGATTCATAAGGTGGAGAATTCCCCAATACAGGAACAAGTCTGGACATGAGTCGCAAAAAGATAATGACAAATGCCTTCTGAATTAATATTTTAAAATACTATCCCGACTCAATCATTTAAAACCATATATATGTCTTTTATCTCAATGATTTATATATTTTGAATTCAATTGTTTGCTGCTTTCATAGATTGTTTATAAAGTGGAGCTATTCATTAGTTAGATTAAGCTGCAAGTAACAGAGAAACCAAAAATAACTGTGGTTTAACAGGCTTTTTTTTTTCCAAGTTTAAGAAGCACAAATATAGTCCAAGACAGGAATGACATTTCATGATGACAGAGACCCATACTCCTTTAGTCTTGTTGCTCTGCTATGTATAACTTCCATTTCCAAGATACTCTGATGGCTTAACGTAGCTATTAAATCTACAAACATTGTGTTCACATTTTATTCAGCCATAAGAAGAAAAGAAAAAAAAGAGAGGCATATCCTATCTCTTTAAGGACATTTCCAAGAAGTCGAGCATACCACTTACATCAGTTTACATCCCACTGGGCAGAACTTAGCTACTTAGACATGTGGCCAATCTAGCTGCAAAGGAAGTTTAGTAGTAGAATCTTTATTCCAACAGGTCATGTGCCCAGCTGATGGAAAATAGAGGAAATGGGTATTAGGGAAAAACTACCAGTCTTTGCCATGCTAAAATGCCTTTAAAACTGAGAATGTAGAATTACAGAAGTTAAGTTACCCGTCCAAGGTGTGGTGGCAGGCAAACTCTCTAATCTCTCAAGAACTAGATTTGACCTCCCTGATTATTACTGCAAACATCTTGGGCATGGCCTACCCAAACTTCAAGCCCCAGAGTATATGTCACTCTCTCCATGGCACCTTCCCTAATTAAATGAGCCTACCTGAGCTCTATAAACTGTATAGTACTGTTTCTCTTACTATTGTGGTAGAAAAATTCTAAAATGGTCCCCAATATCCCTGCACCTTGTTGTACCTGCTCTGTAGATCTCTACAGGGGGTGAGAGGGACCTATTAATATATGATAACCACCCTCATGATTGTTGAACTATATAAAACTTTATCTTAGCAGAAGAGAGAGATTATCCTGGTGTCTTGAAGAAATGAGGTGTCATGTTGTGAGAGGACTGTGTGGCATGGAACTGGGAGTGACCTCTAGTAGCTGAGAGTAGTCCCACTGTTGAGAGCTAGCAAGAACAACTTCAATCCTACAAATGCAAGCACTGAATTCTGTCAACAGCCATAAGAGTTTGGAAAAGAACCTCAAGCTCCATAAAGGAACGGATCCCAACTGACACATTGATTTGAAGCCTCGTGAGACCCTAAACAGAGAAACTAGCTAACCCATGCTCAGACTTCTGACCCATGGAAACTGTGAGGTAATAAATGAGTATTGTTTTTAGCAACTAAGATGTAGTAATTTGTTATGCAGCAATAGAAAATTAATACCAGGCCGGGCGCGGTGGCTCACGCCTGTAATCCCAGCACTTTGGGAGGCCGAGGCGGGCGGATCACAAGGTCAGGAGATCGAGACCATGGTGAAACCCCGTCTCTACTAAAATACAAAAAATTAGCCGGGCGCGGTGGCAGGCGCCTGTAGTCCCAGCTACTCGGGAGGCTGAAGCAGGAGAATGGCGTGAACCTGGGAGGCGGAGCTTGCAGTGAGCCGAGATCGCGCCACTGCACTCCAGCCTGGGCGACAGAGCGAGACTCCGCCTCAAAAAAAAAAAAGAAAAGAAAAGAAAATTAATACCACTACAGCATTACTTTGTATTATTAAGACAAAGAAAAGTGGGGAGATGGAAATAGCAGTGAAGTCTTATTTTGCTGCAGGTAAAATGCTAAGGGCTCTACATACACTATTGTATTTAATACCTAATCAACTAGCATACTGGAGGAAAATAGGGCTCAGATAAGTTAATGCAATTTGGCCAAAGTATAAAGCTACAAGACAGCAGAACTGACCAACTGGACCAAGAACTGGACCATCCATTTCTAGTACTTTTCTAGTAATTGCTTAAATAATTTTTTTTAAAAAAAGCAGTAAACTTAAAGCACTATACTCTAAGCTTTATTAGGAAGTTGCTTCTATTACTGAAATGTTTGAGTACTTACCAGTATTTATAACTACTAAATTATATGTTTGTTTATAAATTAGAAATGTTCTTACTTGAATGAGCATCTAATTTTGTTTGTAGGTTTCTTAATTTGTTTAGCCATTAGCTTGTTTAAAGGGAGAAGAAGAGGGTGAGGGGAGGAGGAGGAGGAAGTGAGAGATGGAAGGATGGAAGGAAAGGCAGTTGTGATCCAAGAGTTGACGGTCATTGAGGAGAAGCATAAACGAGGAGGCGATTATGGGACAGAGGACTACATTTGAAAGCTAAAACAGCACAACAAATTTAAGCATGTCTTAAGTGTTTTCTATACTATATTTTATGGACCAAATGCAACATAGTATCCTCAGGAGAATTTCTACAAACTTTCCTGGCAACTGTTGTGAGAACATTCAAGTCAAATGTGGGCTGTTACAGCCTATCATCAACTGATCCTTTCTCTATTTTTTAGATTAAATCTTAAATAGTGCTATTACAAGAGCTCCTAGTCATTTTAATAAAAATTGTAGTGCCCCTTCCAGTTGGATTTTACAGTATGGTGATTAAACTTTTTGAAGTGCTGGTATTCTGGTTTCTATCCTCCTGATTTTATTCTCTCTTTTGTCTTGTTTTTGATTTATTTCAGAAACATTATTATGACTTGTGTTCATTATTTCAGAAGGCCTCGTTTGTGTAAATTTTCAGCCTCCCAACCTTGTTCCCATAACATATCTTATGTCTAATTAGTTTCAGATATTTCAATAGCAGATGACAGTCTGGCTCAGACTAATTACAGCTGTTAATGAAAGATAATGATATAGTGGTAATAAAAATACCACATCTCTTTTCATATTTTGGAATTTACTCTAAGCTCCTCTGGAGCTCAAAGAGGATCATGTTTTCATTGCTCATCCCTGAGACTAAAAGAAATGTCAGAAATCACATTTCAGTACACAATTAATACTTCTTTGCCCAGCTGGCTGTGTGGGCTTTCAGATTGCAAATCTAATCTGCTTTGCAAGATTTTCTACCTAATTCTTGGCTTTATCCCCAGATTAAATACTGAATGCTGTTTTAGCTGCTAACTTCTTTGGACAGGCCATGAGTACTGCAAAATAGAGGCAACATTTTTCTTAGCAGTCAATTCTCAAGTTACAGAAATAACGGGTATAGTTTGCACTAAATCAGCTAGGAAAATACATCAATTAATCTCCTGCCGTTTGCATACCTTTTAAATGTTCAGGGACAGGTAAAATGAATAAATAATAAAAGGACTGACAGCTGCTTATGAGACTAAAAAAGATTGGGAATACTTTTATATTTGTTTGTAATTTTAAAACACAGAGGCAGATAAGATAACATAATTAAAACCTCTAAAATCAAAAACCCTGTGAATAAATGGCCAAGAGTTGTTCAAGAATTTTAGAATATCATCACATTCTGATCTGAGATACCTGAAGATTTGTATTTTTGGTATTTTTGTATAGGAACCAAAATACGGGGTTCCTATACAACATGTGCAAGCCACTCAAAATTTTCATCCTCCTCCTCCTTAATGTCAGAGCCTTACAAAGTTTGTCTTCTTTCACTCGTAGTGTCCCCCGGTGCTAAGCTTGCCATGGGGGTAATTGATAACATCAGATTAATACTTTTCAAAGCACAGTACAAAATGGACTTAATATTGACTTACCATTTTATAGATGATATGTAAATGTGTAAAAAGTGAAAGGTACCAAAAGTTTAAAGTAGTCTCTTGTTACAGTTTCTTATGAGAAAGACTGAGAAATGAGAACTGAACTTAGAAAACTAAAATTAGATGTTTACCAAGAGTGTGAATAAGCAAGACCCAGTTCCCTTTGCCACAAACTGCTTTGAAAGATAAAAGCAGACACCCTAAGACAATAAGTGTAACAATTGCTAAAAACCCTGCTCTATGCTCCCATGTCAATTAAAGTGACTTCAACCGGCCTGCTTTACCTGATCCCAAATTCCCATCCCCAAACCACTCAAGCTCTAAACCTAATTATAATCAGAAAGCTTATGATTATAAGCCTGGTGATGAAAACCCAGAGTTTTTCAAGATACCATTAAGGCTTTACTCTTAGCTGCTCTCTCACTTGTTGAGCAATAACATGAACCAGTTTGTTTGAGACAGGCTTTCTTGGTGCTCTTTAAGCAGTTTACAGCACTTAGCGGCTTTCATTCTTTATTTTTCTTTTTTTGTATTCTTGTTGAGTTTCTTTCATTGAGGATTAAAATAAAATCAATACATCAGCTTGCCATTGCTCAAACTATCCCCCTCATCTACTAAACACTACAGCTACAGTCCTAGTGAGCAGCTGAATGTTCACCCTATGTGTCTTGTTCATCCTTTGTTCTGCACCTTTGCTTCAAGCATCTGCCCAGGGCTGTGAAGCCATGGCTCCTATACAACATGTGCAAGCCACTCAAAATTTTCATCACCCTCTTCCTTAATGTCAGAGCCTTACAAAGTTTTTCTTCTTTCACTCGTGGTGTCCCCTGGTGCTAAAAAAAATTTTTTTTTAAATTGTATAAATACTGTGAAAAAGTATAAGACAAGTTCTAGTCTAAATGCAGACTTCATTTATCAACACCCCCATTTGGACAATTATACTTGTGGAGTGGAGAATGAACCGATGTGTGTATTTGTGTGTGTGTGTGTGTGTATATATATATATATATCTTATAAATCCAAGTCATATGTGCACAGGCTCAAAAAAGTACTACCAAACACATGCACAAACACAACAACAATTTCAAAATAACTCAAGTCTTAACTTGTGTCTTGAAAACCAGAAAGAAATCTCAATACCTAATCTATAGAAATGCTAACTTAAATCTTTACTTCCTTCATAAGTCACAGCTGCTCCTCGGGATCTCTCTGAAGCTTCTTCTACCTTTGGCCCACCTAATGTATCAGCCTTCTTCCTCTTCTCTCAATACAGTCCTTTTTTTATGTAAAGTGTTTAATGTGCCTCAGCATCACCTGGCGAGCCTGTGATGCTGGGGGCTTCACAGATTGGGGGCTTCATGCCACAGTTTCTGATTCTGGAGGTCTCTGATGGCACACGAAGATTTGCATTTCTAGCATGTGCCCAGGTGACACTGATGGTCCAAGGATCACTCTGAGTACCACTGATGTAGGTCATCTTAGTCTCTCTGGTTGAGTTCCTTTTTCCCTCCTGTATCTATAAATTTATCTTCCACTTTCCATTCTCCCAATTCTCTGCCACAAAAATACCAAAACTACAAATCTTACAAAATATTTATCAACTTGGGCTGCCATAACAAAATACCATGAACTGGATAGCTTAAACCCCAGAAATTTATTTCTCACAGATCTGGAGGCTGGGAAGCCCAAAATCAAGGTGCTGACCTAATCAGTTCCCCAGTAAGGGGCTTTCTTCTAGGCTTGAAGATGGCTACCTTCTCACCGTGTCCTCACATGGAAGAGAAACAGCTTGGACCTCTCTTTCTCTTTTTACAAGAGCACTGATCCCATCATCAGGGTCCTACCCTTATAACCTCATCTAATCCTAACTGTCTTCCAAATACCATCATATTGAGGGCTAGAGCCTCAACAAGTTCATTTGTGGGAGCAGGAATATTCTGTCCATATGAAAATTAACTCTCCTGAGATGGCAAAGACTGAATTTCTCTTCACAGGCAGATAAATAAGGGGAAAATTCTGTAGTCTTGTTAATAACAATTGCACTTTAACTTGTATAAAATATACACCACCATGGGTGAATCTCCAAAATACAAAAGAGGAAAGTCAAACACAAAAGATTATATGATTCCATTTACACGAAGTGCTAGAAATAACAAAAATATAGTGCCAGAAAACAGATTAATGGTTGCCTGACACTGGGGGCCTAAGAAAACTGACTACAAAAGGGTGCAAGGAAACTTTCTGGAATGACAGAAATGTTGTAAGTCTTGGTTTTGCTGGTGATCACCTAGATGTATGCTATTGCCAAAATACATTAAGTTGTATACTTAAAATAAGTGAATATTATCATATGTAAATTATGCCTCAGTAAATAAGGGAAACATACATGTACTTTACATGTATACTATACATTACTATATATTACTTTATATATATTTTATGTTGAAATACATATATACATTTTATGTACATTTATATACATTTTATGTTGAAAAGTTTCCAAAAACAAAGATTTCATTTAAATTAAGCTGATGTGACAACCAAAACTGTCTGTGGAAAAATAAACTGATAGATTCTCTTCTGACTTTAAAGGAATTTTCTTATTTTGTTTTGTATTTTATCTTTCATCTCATGTCTAAAGTGTGCCTGCCCAAGTTACAGGCTACATCACACACAATCAGTACCCAATAAAAGTAAGTGTGACTCACTCTCCTCTTCCTGGGTGGGGTTCAAAGGATGTCCAAAGAATTGCATTTGTGAACTAAAGAATGCTACGTTGCTTTAGTTAAACACAACTTACCTGATGAAGAAAGTACAATATAAGCTCAACGAAGGAAATGGTTTTGTTTAGGGCAGAATCTTCACTAATCTCTCACTGTGGCAATGCTTGGTGTGGTCTCTTCTTCTCCATCTCTCAGAGGAATAATTATACAAGTTCTGCTTTCTGCTCACCTGCCTCCTCATGTCAGATTTGGCATCTCTATTGCAAGCTAATTGCCGCTTGGAATATTCAATTAGCTTTTAATTAAATATTGCTCATTAATATAACTGCAAGACAATAAAACATATGTCATTTGATTAGCCAAAAATTCAAATATAAATTACATTCATTTTTATGCCAACATGCACTTTACCTAATGAGACATTTTCACCCTGTTATAAAAGATTCTGTGCGATCTTATTTTCTTTGAGATTTTTTAATGCCTGCAAGCAAAGTTTTTAAATTATATATAGCAAATCATATTCTATTTCTTATCTCTACATTAACTAGAACAGAAAGTTATGTACAGTTAAGTACAATGAAACTTCTTTGTAATAGGTGTTTCAGTATTAAGTCAGTTTTATGTCATTTTATGTATAAAAATTTGTAGTGATCATATATGTAAGAAAACAGATAGCATTTTATTTAACAACATATTTTGTCTTGTTATGAAAGTAATATATAGTTATATAAGAAGCCTTTTAAAATATAGAAAGATAACCTATTAATACATTGATATATTTTGTTCCAGTTCTATTCTGTTTTTTAAAACTAAAATTATAGCATATATAATATGTAATCTGGCTTAAGATTATATTGTGATCATGTATGTCACTTTTTAAAATTTAAAATCTGGAAAGTTGTGATATTTCATCATATAAACTGATTATAATTTTAGACATCAGGGTTTGTTTTCCCAATTTTCACTATTATAAGTAAAAGTAAGGCAAACATATTTATTCATAAGTCTTGGCCATATCTCTGGTGAGGACTGATTCCTGAAAATAGAATTACTGGATTAGAAGAATTAAGGGAATACTTGTATTCTCAGCTTCTCGTGTTTTTACAGGGTAGAGAGCAGCCTGGTGCTAACACTCCTAGGCCCTGTATAACTCCTGAAACTGATCCTCCCATAAGAAGCCAGGGTGATTAATATAGTTACAGAATTGGAGAGAGTTGAAACCTCTGGTCTCCTGTGATTTCTGTGAAGAACATTCCATGCTTTGACCTCTTGGCTTACTTAGCTCTTGATGTAAGACCACTAGGGGAGGGTGGTACCCACCAATAGCAACACCCCAGTGAAGAGTGACTGCTATTTAAAGTTTCTCAACCTGTTTAAATGGGTTGAGGTAGGGATGGGCATTAGGAGGTCAGAATTATCAGGCCCCAACGTCCAACATTGGGAGAAGGGGAAAAGGACCCATCAAGTTCTCCAGTCAGCTTTATTTGATAATCATGTACTTTATAGAAGACTTTGCACTCCTTCACTTAGTTTGGGCTGTTTCATCTGCAAGAAGCCAGGTAGGAAATAATTGCAACGAGTAGGATTCAGGTAGCAAACTTTTCACTTAATCTCCAACAAATGATATAATACAAGAGCTCAGAAGAGACAGACCAGTAAATTCACACTTTCAAATACTCCTTCTGCTCCAAATACATTGCAGTAACAGTAAGAAAAAAAAGTGGAAAAAAAAAACAAAATAATTTTTTAAACTGTGCTAAAAAAATAGTTTCATAGACCTCATATGGAAAAGAAATGAAAAATGTGAGCTGAGCTCTGGGTCAAGAGGCAAAGAGGAGTAATTAGGAGTTTGATTCCTGTGGAATTATGGAGGACAATCATCCTCCACTAGGCTGGAAAGGAAATCAGAGTAAGACCTACTAAGGGTTTGGTAAAGATATTGAATTCATGAAAACAGGGTTAAGAAAATGACTACCAACTCTACTTAAGACTGCAGATTATAGGAGCCATGAAAGGCCAAAACAGAGATAACAGAATATTTCAAATGACATGAAAATTATACAATGTTAAGAAAGATAATCAAGAAACAGTATGAGCTTGAATTTACTTCAATTGAATTTAACTGTTATAGCAGTCAGACCAAGGCTTTAAAATAAACACGTTAGTAGGACCTGAAATGACAAAAATGAAGGAAATATATACTTAGAAAGGACAATTATAAAATAAAAGCAGAAAATTTGTAAAGGACAGATGAAAATGAAAAGAAGTCTTGAAAAATACAAATATGATCAAAATTCAAAACAAGTCAATGAATAAGAAAAACCCTAGATAGGACATAGAAGAGAGAATTCATGAATCAGAAAGTAGTCAGGATTCGTCAAAGCACAGTAGTGAAAACAAAAATGAATTATATTTATATGTAATATATGTATACACACACGTACATACATGCATACACGTGTGTATGATACAGCAGTAAGAGACAAGGAGAAAAATTAATGAATGACAGCACATGTATAATAGAACTCTCCCTGACTACAGTGAAGAATAGAGCCATAAGTTAGTGACTGAAATTTTTTCAGAATTGAAGGAAGCGTATGTCCTTAGAATATACATGAACTCCACTGAGCTGGATAATAAGTACGTATTAAGCTATATCAAAGTGAAATTGGACAGTGTCAAGGAAAGAAGAGAAAATCCTAAATGCTATCAGAAATAAAAAAAAAAAAACATTATTTAGAAGAACCACTGACGCCAGATGCAGTGGCTCACGCCTGTAATACTAGCACTTTGAAAGACCAAGGTGGGTAGATCACTTGAGGTCAGGAGTGCGAGACCAGCCTGACCAACATGGTGAAACCCTGTCTCTACCAAAAAATAAATAAATAAATAAAAATAAAATAAAATAAAATAAAATACAGCCAGGTGTGGTGGCTGGCGCCTGTAGTCCTCGTTATTCAGGTGGCTGAGGCACCAGAATCACTAGAGCCCGAGAGAGAGAGGTTGCAGTGAGCCAAGATCGCGCCACCATACTCCAACCTAGGTGGCAAAGCAAGACTCTGTCTCAAAAAAACAAAGAAAAAAAAAAACAATTGAGATTAACAGATTTTTTTGTAAAAGAAATTTCAAAAGGTAATGGTGTAAAATCTTGAAAGCACCGAGGGGTAATAATTTTGTTTTGCCTTTTGTTATTGTTGTTCATTTTGTTCTTCACAATCTCTCCAATATGGTTTTAATCCTTAAATTTCTCTTTTCACTCCCTCATGAGCTCATCCAGCCTCATAGTGTTACATGACATCTATATGTTGACAAATTCTGTTACCTTTTGCTACACAACAAACCTCCCTAAAATATGGTGACTTAAAACAAGTATTGTTACCTCTCACTGTTCTGAGGGTTCACAGGCTTAGCTGGGCAGATGTGGTTTGCTGCCCCTCATATAGTTACACTCAGCAGTAGCTGAGGCTGTAGGCATAAGGAGGCTTATTCATTTACAAGGTTGGGGACTGGGTTTGGATGACAGTATATTTGAAGCCAGTTAGGCATCCCTACCTCCATGGAGATTTTCACTCCATCACAGCATGATAGTCTCAGTGTAGTAGATATTCTTTCATGGTGGCTGATTCCCAGAGTAAACACTCCAGTGTGCCAGGCAAAAGTTGCAAGGCTCTTATTACGTAGTGTTGAAAGTCTTAGAACATACTTTTGCCACATTCTATAGGTTAGGCAAATTTTTAAAGCCTAGAATCTATTTTTTTTTTTTTTTTTTTTGAGAGTCTGGCTCCATCACCCAGGCTGGAGTGCAATGGCACGATCTCGGATCACCATAAACTGCCTCCCGGGTCCAAGCGATTCTCCCGCCTCAGCCTCCCAAGTAACTGTGATTATACGCACCCGGCGCCTCACGCCACGGTAATTTTTTGTTTTTTCAGTACAGACAGGGTTTCACGACGTTAGCCAGGCTGCTCTCAAACCCGTGACCTCTGGTGATCCGCCCCCCTCAACCTCTCCCAGTGCTTGGATTAAAGACATGAGCCAAGGCGCTCAGCCTAAATTCTATTTTCAACACAGTTGCTAGTTATTTTTAAAACTATATTGAACTATGTTACTTCGCTATTCTAAACTCTCCAGTGGGCCTCTAACATTCAGAACTAAAGTTTTCTTAACACTGAATGACATGAGCTTATATAAACTGACTTCTGTTCTTCGTATCTCAATTCTTCCCCATCCCTTTCCAACCTTCATCTCATTCATGGCACAATTGCCTCCTTCATAGTCCTTGAAAGTATCAGATATCCGAGACCCATCTCACCTCAAAGCTTCGTACTTATGTCCAGAATTGGAAGGTTCTTGGTCTCACTAACTTCAACTATGAAGCCACGACTCTAGCGGTGTTACAGCTCTTAAAGATGGTGTGTCCAAAATCTGTTCTCTCTTCGCGGGGGGTTTGCACTCTGGGTGACTTCAAGAGTGAAGCTGTGACCCTTGAACCTGAGTATCGCAGCTCTTAAAGACAGTGCATGTAGAATTGTTGGTTAGTTCTTCCTGGAAAATTCACGGTCTTACAGGTTTACAAAAGTAACGCTGCAAAACTTGATATTGAACGTCCCCGCTCTGTAAAACCAGCATAAACCCAAAGACCAAAAGAACAACACTATCATCAACATGCAAGATTACCCAACCAGATTGCTTCTGGCTCATGCGGGCAGCCTGCTTTTATTCCCTTATCTAGCCCCACCCACATCCTGCTGATTGGTCCATTTTACAGAGAGCTGATTGGTCTATTTTACAGAGAGCTGATTGGTCCATTTTACAGAGAGCCGATTGGTCCATTTTACAGAGAACTGATTGGTCCATTTTGACAGAGTGCTGATTGGTGTATTTACAAACCCTGAGCTAGACACAGAGTGCTGATTGGTGCATTTACAATACTTTAGCTAGACACAGAGTGCTAGACAGAAAAGTTCTCCAAGTCACCACTAGGTTAGCTAGATACAGAGTACCAATTGGTGTATTTACAAACTTTGAGCTAGACACAGAATACTGATTGGTGTATTTACAAACCCTGAGCTAGACACAGAGTGCTGATTGGTGTCTTTACAATCCCTTAGCTAGACATAAAGGTTCTCCAAGTCCCCACTAGACTGCGGGGCCCAGCTGGCTTCACCTAGTGGATCAGACACCAGGGCCGCAGGTGAAGGTGCCCGCCATTCCTGCACCGTGCACCCTTACTTCTCAGCCCCTAGGCGGTTGATGGGACCCAGCGCTGCAGAGCAGGGAGCTGCGCTGGTCAGGGAGACTCCCGCTCTGCGGAGCTCAGTGGCAGGCGGCAGGTCCCCAGCCCCGCCCCGCAGGGAGGCAGCTAAGGACCCGCGAGTATTCAAGCACAGTGCATGCCGGTGGACAGTGCTAGGGGACCAGGCGCAACCGCTGTAGCTGCTGGCCCGGGTACTAAGCCCCTCACCGCCCTGGGCCGGAGGCGCCTGCCTGCGGCTCCGTGTGCGGGGCCCACCGAGCCCATGCCGGAACCCGCGCCCGCGCCCGCGCCCGCTGGAACTCGCACTGGCGAGCAAGAGCCAGGCGCAGCCGTGGTTCCCGCCCGCCTCTCAGTGCACAGCTCCAGGCAAGCAGAGGAAGGCGGCTCCGGCCTCAGCCAGACCAGAGAGGGACTCCCATGGTGCCCTGGCGGGCTGTAGGGCTCCTCAAGCACGGCGCCCAGAGGCCGAGGAGGCGCTGAGAGCCAGGGCTGGTAGCACGTTGCCACCTCTCAGTATCTTCTCAGACTTTTCTACCAGATGTTTGTAGAGCTTGATCCCTCAGAACTTTGCTCAAACATCATCCCCCCAGTGAATTTTTATTTGCAAATCTGCTCAACACCCCGCATTTTGTTATCTCTTCCTCCACTTTATAGTCTTGCCATAAACATTATGACTGTCAAATACTATATTTTTTATTCAATCATTCATTTATTCATCTATTGACTCAATTAGACTGTAAGTTCCACAGACAAGGATTTTTTTATTTTAATGTTTTTAATTGATAAATAATAATTGTACAGATTCATGGGGTACATAGTGGTGTTTACATATGTATAATACGTAGTGATCAGATCAGGGTAATTAGTATATACATCGTCTCAAACATTTATCATTTCTTTGTGTGAGGAACATTCAATATTCTCCTAGCTATTTGAATCTATATAATATATTGTTGTTAATTATATTTATCCTACAGTGGTGGAGAACACTAGAACTTACTTATCCTATGTAGCTATAATATTGTATCCTTTAACAAATCTCTGCTTATCCCTCCCTTCTCTCTACGCTTGCCAGCCTCTAGTATCCTCTGTTCTACTTTTTACTCGCATGAACAAACTTTTCTCAGCTTCTACATATAAGTGAGAATACGTGGTGTTTAATTTTTTGTTCCTGACTTATTTCACTTAACATAATGTCCTCCACTTCCATCCATGTTACTACAAATGACAAGATTTTTATCTTTTTGTGGCTAAATGGTATTCCATTATGTATATATTGCATTTTCTTTATTCAGTCATCTGTTGTTGGACACATAGGTTGATTCCATATCTTGGCTATTGTGAATAGTGTTGCAATAAACGTGGGGGTACAGATGTATCTTTGATATACTTATTTCCTTTCCTTTGGATAAATGCCCCGTTGTGGGATTGCTGGGTCGTGTGATAATTCTAGTTGCAGTTTTTTTAGGAACCTCTGTACTTTTATTCATAGTGGCTGTAGAGGTTTACATTCCCACCAACAGTGTGTAAGAGTTTCCTTTTCTTCACATTTTCACCAGCATTTACTACTTTTTGTCTTTTTGATAGTAGCCTTCCTAACTGAGGTGAGATGATAGCTCATGGTGCATCTGAGTTGCATTTTCCCAGTAATGAGTGTTGTTGTGCATTTTTTCATATGTTTGTTTTCCATTTGTGTGACTTCTTTTGACAAATGTTTGTATGTTTGTTCAGACTTGCCCATTTTTCAATCAGACTTTTTTTTTTTTTCTGCAATCAAGATGTTTGAGTTCCTTCTATGTGCTGTATATTAATCCCCTGTAGGATGAGTAGTTTGCAAATAGTTTCTTTCATTCTGCAGGTTGTCTTTTCACTCTGTTGATTATTTCCTTTATTGTGCAGAAGTTTATAGTTTGATATAATCTCATTTGTTCATTTTTGCTTTGTTGCCTGTGCTTTTGAGGTGTTACTCATGAAATCTTCTCTCAGACCCATGTCCTGAACCATTTTCACTACGTTTGCTTCTAGCAGTTTTATAGTTTCATGTCTTCCATTTAGAGTTTTGATCCATTCTGAATTGATTTTTATGTAGGGTGTGATGTGGGAGTCTACTTTCATTCTTCTGCATATGGATATTCACTTTTCCCAGCACCAACTATTGAAGAGATTGTTTTTTCCCCGATTAGCATCCTTTGCACCTTTGTCAAAAGTCAGGTAGTTGTAGATATGTGAATTAATTTCTGGGTTGCTATTCTGTTCCATTGGTCCATGTGTCTCTTTTTGTGACCGTACCATGTTGTTTTGATTACTATAGTTTTGTAGTATATTTTGAGATCTGGTAGTGTGATGCTTCCAGCTTTGCTATTTTTGCACAGAATTGCTTTGGCTATTTGGGGTATTTTGGTGTTCAATGGAAATTTAAGGATTTTTTCCATTTCTATGAAGAATGGAATTGATGATTGGATAGGAATTGCATTGGATCTGTAGATTGCTTTGAGTAGTATTGTAAATTTAGCAATATTTATTTTTCTGATCCATGAACATGGGATGTCTTTTCATTTGTTTGTATTGTCTTCAATTTCTTTCATCAGCGTTTGTAGAGATCTTTCACATCGTTAAGTTTATTACTAGGTATTTTTTGTTGCTATTATAAATGGGATTGCCTTCTTGATTTCTTTTTCAGCTAGTTTGTGTTTGGTGTATAGAAATGCTTTTGATTTATGTTTATTACCTTTGTATCTGGCTATTTGACTCAATTAGTTTTCAGTTCTAAGAGTTTTGGTAGAATCCTTAGGTTTTCTCTACATAATGTCATGTCATTTGCAAACAGGATCAACTTGACTTCCTCCTTTCCATTCTGGATGTCCTTTATTTCTTTCTTTTGCCTAATTGCTCTAGCCATGACTTCTGGTACTATGTTGAAAAGAGTGGTGAGAATAGTTTCGTTCTTGTTTGTAGAGAAAAAGCATTCAGCTTTTCCCCATTTAGTAACATGTTAGCTGTGGGTTTGTCATACATGACCTTTATCATATTGAGATACTTCTCTTCTGCACCTAATTTGTTGAGGGTTTTTATCATAGCACTATGTTAAATTTTATCAAATGTTTTGTCTGCATCTATTGAGATGATCACATATATTTGCTCTTTATTCTATTGATGTGATGTATGACATTTATTGATTTGTGTATGTTAAAACATTCTTGCATTCCCGAGATAAGTCCTACTTCATCATGGTGTATTATCTGTTTGATGTTTTGTTGGATTCAGTTTGCTAGGATTTTGTTGAGAATTTTTACATCTGTGTTCTTAAGGGATATTGGCTTGTAGTTTTCTTTTTTCTTGTCTTCTTGTCTAGTTTTGATGTGAGAGTTATGCTGGCCTTGTAGAATTAGTTAGAAAGAATTTTCTCTGTTTTAATTTTTTGGAACAGTTTGAGAAGAATTGATATTAATTCTTCTTTAAAGGTTTGGTAGAACTCAGCTGTGAAGCCATCCAGTCCTGGACTTTTCTGTGTTGGGAGACATTTTTTACTGATTCAATCTCATTACTTATTATTGATCTGTTCAGGCTTTCTGTTTCTCCTTGGTTCAATCTTAGCAGGCTGTATGTATTCAGTAATTTATCTATTTCCTCTAGGTTTTCAAATTTATTGACTTATTGTTATTTATAGTAGCCTCTATTGATCATTTGTATGTCTGTGGTATCCATTGTGATGTCTACTTTTTCATTTCTGATTTTATTTATTTTGGTCTTCTCTCTTTTTCTCTTAGTCTACATGAAGGTTTATCAATTTTGTTTACCTTTTCAAAAAACCAACTTTTTGTTTTATTCACCTTTTGTATTTTTTAGTGTCAATTTCATTTATTTCTGCTCCCATCTTTATTATTTATTTCTTTTTACTAATTTGGGGTTTGGTTTGTTCTTACTTTCCTCATCTTTGGGGGTGCATGATTATAAGCATTTATCGTTATAAACTTGCCTCAATACTATTTTTGCTGTGTCTCATAGGCTTTGAAATGTTGTGTTTCTATTTGCATTAATTTCAAGAAATTTTACATTTTATTCTTAATATTTTTTTACCCATTAATCAGTCAGAAGCATGTTGTTTAATTTTCATGTATGTGTATAGTTTCAAATGTTCCTCTTTTTATTGCTTTCTAGTTTTATTCCATTTTGATTAGGTAAAATACTTGATATAATTTGATTTTTAAAAATGTGTTGAAACTTGTTTTGTGTCATAACATATGATCATCCTGGAAAATGTTCCATGTGCTGATGAAGAAAAAAAATCTGTATATTTTGCAGTTGTTGGGTGAAATGTTCTGTAAATGTCTGTTAGGTCCATTCGATCTATGGTATAGTTTAAATTGATGTTTCTTTGCTGATTTGTCCAATGCTGAGAGCAGGATGTTGATGTCCCTAACTGTTGTCATATTGGGGTCTATAGTACCCTTTAGATCTAATAATGTCTGCTGTATATATCTAGGTGCTATGGTGTCAGGTGTGTGTGTGTGTGTATACATAGTATTTATATTCTCATGCTGAATTTATGCATTTATTTATCTATTTATTGGGATGGAGTCTCACTGTCTCCAGGCTTTAGTACAGTGGTGCAATCTAGGCTTACTGTAACCCCAACCTCTCAGGTTCAAGTGATTCTCCCACCTCAGCCTCCTGAGCAGCTGGGACCACAGGCCACCACGCCCAGCTAATTTTTGTATTTTTGGTAGAGATGGGGTTTCACCATGCAGGCCAGAATGGTCTCTATCTCTTGACCTTGTGATCCATCCACCCCAGCCTCCCAAAGTGCTGGGACTACAGGCATGAACCACTACGCCCAACCCCCTTTATTACTATATAGTGTCCCTTTTATCTCTTTTTACAGCTTTTAACCGGAAGTTTACTTTGTCTGATATATATATAGCTACTCCTGCCCAAGACCATGAACCCACCTCTTGCATCAGTGTAAACTGAGTGTGAGACATAGAGTCGAAGGAGATCATTTTGGAGCTTAATAGTGAATAAGTCTCACAAGAACTGATAGTTTTATAAAAAGAAGTTTCCCTACACAAGCTCTCTTCTCTTATCTGCCACCATGTTGAAACATGCCTTTCACCTTCTGTCATGACCGTGAGATTTGACTGCCCTGCTGGATTTCAGACTTGCATGTGGCCTGTGACACCTTTGCTTTGGCCAATGTTTTTCCATTTGCAATGGTTTTATTTACCCAATGCCTGTACTCCCATTGTATCTAGGAAGTAACTAACTTGTTTTTTATTTTACAGGCTTATAGGCAGAAGGGACTTGCCTTGTCTCAGATGAGACTTTGGACTATGGACTTTTGAGTTAACGCTGAAATGAGTTAATACTTTGCAGGACTGATGGGAAGGCATGATTGGTTTTGAAATGTGAGGCCATGAGATTTAGGAGGGGTCAGAGTGGAATGATATAGTTTGGCTGTGTCCCCACCCAAATATCATTTTGAATTCCCACGGTTGTGGGAGGGACCTGGTGAGAGGTAATTGAATCATGGAGTCAGGTCTTTCCCATGCTGTTCTCTTGATAGTGAGTAAGTCTCACAAGAGCTGATGGTTTTATAAAAAGGAGTTTCCCTGCACAAGCTCTCTTCTCTTATCTGCCACCATGTTGAGACATGACTTTCACCTTCTGCCATGATTGTGAGGCCTCCCCAGCCACATGGAACTGTGAGTCCTTTAAACCTCTTTCTTTTGTAAATTGCCAAGTCTCAGGTATATCTTTATTAGCAATGTGAAAACAGGCTAATACAGTCACCTCTTCCAATTTCATGGTGTAGGTTTCAACACTCTCCACTGAACTGACACCCCAAGACCAATTTAGTAATAAATTAGTATAAATAATGAGTATAAATGGGTCTTGGGGTGTCAGTTCAGTGGGATGTGTTGGCCTTAGTTCTAGGTGGATGTAGTGCAGTCTCCATGAAGTTTCTTCAGCTATAATTCACACTGGTAATGTGAGAGTTTCTCAGTGGGCTAGAATGAGAGAGTTTTTGATGATGATGACGTCACTTTGCCAGGGGGCAATGTATTAGTCAGGGTTCTCTAGAGGGACAGAACTAATAGAATATATGTATATATGAAAGGGAGTTTATCAAGAATTGACTCACATGATCACAAGGTAGTCACATAACAGGCCGTCTGCACGTTGAGGAGCAAGGAAGCCGGTAGTCGTTCAGTCCAAGTCCCAAAACCTCAAAACTTGGGAAGCCAACAATGCAGCCTTCAGTCTGTGACCAAAGGCCTGAGAGCCCCTGGCAAACCACTGGCATAAATTCAAGAGTCCAAAAGCTGAAGAACTTGGAGTCTGATATTTGAGGGCAGGAAGCATCCAGCATGGGAGAAAGATGAAGTCCGGATATGAAGCCTCATCTCCCCTGCCCAAATCAGATCTCGCCAAATCAGATCAGACTGTGGGTCTGCCTCTCCCAGTCCACTGACTCAAATGTTAATCTCCTTTGGCAACACCCTCACAGACGCATCCAGGAACGATACTTTGCATCCCTCAATCCGATCAAGTTGATACTCAATATTAACCATCACAGTGGGCCCATGGAGCTATTTGTCAATCACAGCATGCAGGTACACAACTGCTTAGCTGGCCTGGAGATATATCTTCTAGGGGTGGGCCCCTAAGCTATTTCTCAGGACCAGGATGTAGGCTCTGGTTATTCCACCAACTTGGGAGCATGTCTGCTGGAGGTGGTCCATGGGGCTGTTTTACAGGTCAGATGCAGGTACAAGCCTGCTAGGCTGGCTCAGGAGCATGCTCACTGAAGGTGACACACATAGGGCTTTTTATCAGGTCCCTTATGCAGGTGGATGGCTGCTTAACTGGCCTGGGGCATGTCCACCAGGGTTGGCCCACAGGGCCTTTTGTCAGGTTTTAGACGTGGGCTCCTGGCTGCTTTGCCTATCTTGGTGCATGCCTGCCAAGGGCAGCCTGTGGTACTATTTCTCAGGCCTTTATTGAAACAAGCTATTAAACAAGCCAAGAGCATGTCTGCAGGGAAGTAAGGGCACTGCAGGGCTGCTTCTCACATCTTGAGCATGGATGCATAGCCAGTCCTCTGGCCCAGGGCCTTATCAGCTCCTCAGAGGCTTAGGACATCTCCTGCTTGAGTGGGAGGACATGCAGTGGTTTGGCCAGCTCAAATTCAGGTTTGCTCTGGGTAGGATTGCCAGGCTGTTCCTCAGGCTGGAGCTGCAGTAGTGAGGATTGGTTTCCCTGCTTTGCAGGACCAGGTCACAGCTGATTGTGAGACCAGGCTTCACACAGCTGGGGCTATGGCATTCAGCCTCCTGTGTGGGTTTGGCATAATGATGATAAAGCCCTAATGCTGGAGAGGTGCAGTGGCTATTGGCCCTCACGCCTCACAGTAGGGTGCACTCCAGAGGTGGCTTTGTCCTCAAGATGGAACCACGCTACAGAAGCTTGGTTAGCAGTGGGTGGGTGGGAGGTGGGAAGTACAGACTTTGTGCTCCTAATCTAGGGCAATGCCCATCAGCTCTCCAAACTGGGCTCAGGGCTTGCAAGGACTCTGTGATTCTTCTGTAACAAGAACTGTAGGTGTTTGTGGTGGCAATGGGAAATGGTGGGTATCTTCTACTTACCTTTCCCCTGCATTGAAAAGTCCCTTCTGACTCGAAGCAGATCCGACTTGGGCAAGGGAGATGAGGCTATAGAAACTGGGTGCCTCCACACTGTCCTTCTGGATTTCCAATTACTGCAAGCACATCTCCACTCTCCCACTGCACTCCAGAGCTCTCACTTCAACACTCCAGTCAAGTCTTAGCTGTTTATTTACTGCCTTGGTCCTGTCTTGTGGGCAGGACAAACACCAGACATCTCTAGTCAGCCACCTTGCTGACATCACTCCCAGGCAAGGATTTTTATCCGTTTTCTTCCCTGATGTATTGTCACACCTAAAACAGGGCCTGGCATATTATAGGTGCCTAATAAACAATGGTGTGCTGATAAATGTTTAATGATAAGCTCCCATAAACAAAAGCAAAACAAAACCATGATTTATAGAATTTGCTGGTCTCCTTGGTGTATGTACACCTATCACAAGCAATTTCAACTGACCTGTCACTGACCATGGAATTGGTAAGTAATAAGCATAATTGGCTCTCATGACCCATTACAAGTATTACAGCTGTAATACTTGTTTAAAAAAATTTAGAAAAGGAAGGAAGGAAAATACATCTACACTGAATTCAAAATGTAAGAAAATAAAGACTTTCTCTAAACAAAGACTTTTTAGGAGTTCACAATCCACAAACTGTCATTGAAGGAACCTTTAAGAATTTAAGAATTCTTAAATCAGTTAAGAATGCTTTAGTAGAATGAAGAGTAGAGCTACAGAGATTGCACAGAATACAAAAACAATGGTGGTGCCAAAATTATAAACTGCATTAATAAATGTAATTAATAAATGTACATTAATAAATGTAATTATCAAACATATAAACGTCTAAAAATATAATATTTATGTTTTAAAACATGACACAAAGTCTAGACAACAAAAAGAAGAAGGGGTTCAATGATAGAGAGACTATTGATAGAGCCATTGTCTTGCTTAGGAGTCGGATAGAGATATTGAACAACTGTATGTTAAATGTTTAAGAATACCACTAATAGCCTAAAAAATACAATCTGTAGCTTCCAAATTTCCAGAGTAAAAAAACGGGGAGTGAATATGGACATCTTCACATCCCAATATACCAGGGTAAACAGAACAATGAAAAGGATGATAAAAGAAAACATAAAATAAAATGGTAGAAATAATTCACAATACATATAAACAGATTAAATCCTCCTTTTAATTGGCCGAAGTATATTAATTTTTAATTCAACTTTAAATCCAAGACATATACCTAAATAAAGACAACACATGCAGGTTGAAAATAAATGAATGGAAAGCTATACCAGACTTGCAGGTTAAGAATGACAAATAGAACACATAAATTTACTTATGATTCTTTTTGAAATCTCATTAAAATGGCCACTAATGTTTTTAAGGCTTAAATCTATTTAAAAAAAAAACAAACAAAGACAATGGTAAAAGAAACGTTAGCTATAAAATATTGAAAGCTGTAAAGCAAGTGGATTCTTGGTAATTGACTTAGCAGGTAGTGAGGAAAGCAAGAAAGAACTATGATTTACACTGTAGACTCAAAAGGCTTAGGATTCGGTGGCACCAGGGATCTCTGGAATGGGGTAAAATAATAAAAATTATACTGCAAATAGACAGATTGGCTGAAAGTGTTTAAGAAGCGGTTCCCCAGATCCCCTCAAAGGGTTGCTTTGAGGATTTTCTAAGTAATATATGTAAAGCACACAGAGAAGTGCCTGGCACTAAGAGTTCTGCATGTGTTTGCTGCTATTACTCCATAGTGGGAAGTTAATAGATAATTCTATTAAAAGATGGAAAGGCAGCAATT
The DNA here is from genome assembly GCF_001698545.2 of Rhinopithecus bieti. NCBI lineage: Eukaryota > Metazoa > Chordata > Mammalia > Primates > Cercopithecidae > Rhinopithecus > Rhinopithecus bieti. The sequence goes on from NW_016809365.1 coordinate 881,986, forward strand.
GAAGCATACTATAGAGATGGAGATTAACAATAAAAGAATTGTCTAAAAGAAGTTAAAGTTGTTTCATCTAGGGAAAGAGGAATAGGGGTTACTAGTTTTTTATAACAAGCCTCATAGAGTACTTGACTATTACCATGATAAAAAATTAAAACTTAAAAGGAAATAGGGAATAAAAGGCAGGGAAGCTGGTAAGCGTAGTAGCTAATACTAACCAGAAGGCTAGTATAACAATTCTGTGCTGTTTTTACTTACAACATTTCTAACACCAAATGTGTCAGTTTTTTTTTTTCACACCAACCAACCACTTCTACAGCTCTCCAGACACCAACTTCATGTCCTAGAATTCAGTGTAATTCAGATTCTAACTACCCAGAGTCAGTGCAGACATCTCAGATTAAGGGCTCAGTCTCTCAATACCACCCTAATTTCAGATATCCATCACAAGTCCGTCACCTATACTTCTGGCCAACCAGTTCCCACGACTCCCTCCTCAGGTTTGAAAATTTGCTATAATAGCTCACAGAATTCAAGAAAGCACTTTACTTACTATTACTGGTTTATTATAAAGACTACAACTGAGAAGCAGCCAAAGGGAGATCTGTTTGTGCCTGCCATATTTTACAATGCAGAACTACTTCCTATTTTAGACAAAATGTTTCATATAATGGAAGAAGAGGAAACACTGCTCACATTATTGAATGAGGCTTTAAAATCCCTGATAACAAAACCAGACAAGAATAGTGTAGGAAAAAAAATGTGTAGACTAATTTCACTCAAAACAAAAATGGAAACATTCTAAACAAATATTACATGAAATTCATATGAAAAAACTAAAGGTTAAGAATATCCAAGACAATTTGAAAACAAGGTAAGAACTTGCACCACCAGATATTAAGATTTATTTTAAAGCTCTGGTAATGGGACTGTGTGACATTAGGCCAAAGATAGACAAATAGGCCAAAGAAACAATATGGAGAACATGACAGACATGATATTGCAAAGCAGAAGGCAAGAGTGTCCTGTTCAAGAAATAATACACAGGTAAAATAAATTACTGTTAGTGATCTAGTTATTGCGTTGGGTAATATTCATCATGTTATAAATAAATGAAATTTAAAAAATAAAGAATGCCCTGTTCAGTTTATGGTGCTAGGACAACTGGTTTTCCATAATCAAAGATAGCTGAATCAGATTCTTACTTTAAATCCTACACAAAATATACTTCAAATGTTTTCAAGATCTAAATATGAGAAATAAAACTTTGAAAAGAAAATATGACTTTTGGTAGGGTTTCTTAAGCAAGATTTTTAAATAAGATTCCAAAAAGCACAAAACTCTTCACGTCAGGTAAACATTGATACATTTTATCAATTAAAATATAAAACTTCTGATATGGTTTGGCTGCGTCCCCATTCAAATCTCAACTTGAATTGCATGTCCTAGAATTCCCATGTATTGTGGGAGGAACCCAGGGGGAGGTAACTGAATCACGGAGGCCAGTCTTTCCCGTGCTAGTCTTGTGATAATGAATAAGTCTCATGAGATTTGATGGGTTTATCAGGAGTTTCTGTTTTTGTTTCCTTCTCATTTTTCTCTTGCTACCGTCATGTAAGAAGTGCCTTTTACCTCCCACCATGATTCTGAGGCCTCCCCAGCCATGTGGAACTGTAAGTCCAATTAAACCTCTTTTTTCTTCCCAGTCTCAAGTATGTATTTATCAGTAGCATGAAAACTGAATAATACAGTAAATCGGTACCAGTAGAGTGGGGCTTTGCTGAAAAGATACCAAAAGTGTGAAAGTGACTTTGGAACTGTGTAACAAGCAGAGGTTGGAACAGTTTGGGGGGGCTCAGAAGAAGACAGAAAAATCTGGGAAAGTTTGGAACTTCCTAAATACTTGTTGAATGGCTTTGCCCAAAATGCTCATAGCGATATGGACAATAAGGTCCAGGCTCTAGTGGTCTCAGATAGAGATAAGGAACTTGTTGGGAATTGGAGCAAAGGTGACACTTGTTATGTTTTAGCAAAGAGACTGGCAGCATTTTGCCCTTGCCCTAGAGATTTGTGGAATTTCAAACTTGAGAAAGATGATTTAGAGTATCTGGCAGAAGAAATTTCTAAGCAGCAAAGCATTCAAGAAGTGACTTGGGTGCTGTTAACAGCATTCAGTTTTATAAGGGAAGCAGAGCATAAAAGTTTGGAAAATTTTTATGCGACAGAAAAGAAAAACCCATTTTCTGGGGAGAAATTCAAGCCAGCTGCAGAAACTTGCATAAGTAATGAGGAGCCTAATGTTAAACCCCAGGACCATGAAGAAAATATCTCCAGGCCATGTCAGAGACTTTCACGTAGCCCCTCCCTCACAGGCCCAGAGGCCCAGGAGTGAATAGTGATTTCATGGGCTGAGCCCAGGGTCCCTGTGCCATGTGCAGCCTAGGGACTGGATGCCCTGTGTCCCAGCCACTCCAGCTGTGTCTGAAAGGATCCCATGTACAGCTTGGGCCATGGCTTCAGAGGGTAGAAGCCCCAAGCCTTGGCATCTTCCACATGCCTGGATGCCCAGGCAAAAGTTTGCTGCAGGGGCAGGGCCCTCATGGAGAACCTCTGCTAGGGAAGTGCAGAAAGGAAATATGGGGTGGGAGCCCCCACACAGAGTCCCTACTGGGATACTGCCTAGTGGAGCTGTGAGAAGAAGGCCACCATCCCCCAAACCCCAGAATGGTAACTCCACCAACAGCTTGCACTGTGTGCCTGGAAAAGTCACAGACACTCAATACCAGCCTATGAAAGCAACTGGGAGGGAGGCTGTACCCTGCAAAGCCACAGGGGCAGAGCTACCGAAGACCATGAGAACCCACCTCTTGCATCAATATGACCTGGATGTGAGACACAGAGTCAAAGGAGATACTTTCAGAGCTTTAAAATTTGATTGCCCCACTGAATTTTGAACTTGCATCAGCCCTGTAACCTCTTTGTTTTGGCCACTTTCTCCCATTTGTAATGGCTATATTTACCCAATACCTGTACCCTCTTTATGTCTAGGAAGCACCTAACTTGCTGTTGATTTTATAGGCTCATAGGTAGAAGGGACTTGCCTTGTCTCAGATGAAACTTTGAACTGAAGACTTTTGGGTTAATGCTAAAATGAGTTAAGACTTTGGGGGACAGTTGGAAAGGCATGATTGGTTTTGGAATGTGAGGACATGAGATTTGGAGGGGCCAGTGGTGGAATTATATGGTTTGGCTGTGCCCCCATTCAAATATCAACTTGCATTGTGTCTCTCAGAATCCCCATGTTTTGTGGGAGGGACCCAGGGGGAGGTAATTGAATCATGGGGGCCAGTCTTTCCTGTGCTATTCTCATGATAGTGAATAAGTCTCACGAGATCTGATGGGTTTATCAGGGGTTTCCACTTTTGTTTCCTCCTCATTTTTCTCTTGCCACCGCCATGCAGGAACTGCCTTTTGCCTCCCTCCGTGATTCTGAGACCTCCCTAGCCATGTGGAACTTAAGTTCAATTAAACCTCTTTTTCTTCCCAGTCTTGGGTATGTTTTTATCAGCAGCATGAAAATGGACTAATACAACTTCCATCAAACAGAAAACAGCAAATAAAATATAATTCTCAGGCTTGAGAAAAGGTATTTGTCATAATAAAGCTAACAAATGAATAGATCTGAATACATAGGAATACCCAAAACTCAATTTTTAAAAAGATAGGAACATCCAACAGAAAAATGGACAAAGAATACGAGAGAAAAATATTACACACCAAAACAAAAAAGAAATGTAAATACTACTAAACATATGAGTAAATGTTCAGCCTTACCAGTGGTCAGACAAATACAAATGAAAACAATAACAACGTAAGATTGGTAACATTTTAGAATTTGGTGATTCCAGGAATCAGTGAGAACATGGAGCAACAAGAACTCTCGAATGCTGTAGATAGGCGTGTGAATTTGAACAACTACTTTGAAAGGCAATATATTTGTATCTATAAAGTTGGAAAATGTGCAAGCCCCCTCAGGCATCAATTACACTTCTAGATAATTAGTCCTAATAAACTCTTCTGGTTTATGATGCAGACCAATTTCATTCTCTCATTTTGTCCTATCTTTACCCTTCTAGAACAGGTCCAGAGGAGGCTTCAATTCCTGAACTCCAAAACACATCATGGTATATCATGGTGGTTTTCTTATATCAGTTCTCTTATACCAACTATAAAAACAGCTTACCCAAGATTATACTACTGCCCAACAGTAGTTGTTGAAGTTCATTGTGTTTAAAATAGCATTCTTCATTTCCAACACAGATACAAATTCCATTGTAGTAAGAAAGTATTGTGAATAGAAATGATAAAAATGGATATTACCTTTGAGTCCTACTGCATTTAGAATAAAATCCACCCTTAACAGGACCTATAAGATCACTGATGTTCTCCCTGGCCTGCCTCTCCAGCATCACATTATTTCAATCTCCCCCAGCTCTCTTCACTCCAGCTGCAATGAGCGTCACCTAACTTCTTGAACACAGCATGCCTCTCCCACCAAAGGGCTCTTGCTGTCACCTCTCCCTGAAAGCTGTCTTCTCTACCTCTTTGTCTTGCTAATTCATGATCTATTTGCAGGTAGCATTTCTTGACAAATAATAAATACTTGATGAATATGTTTTGCCTGACGTAGGCTGCTAAACATGCAAATGATTTGTCTTATTTGCCTGTTTGTCTTTAGGAGTTGAGTCCGATACAATGCCCTTCAAAATCAGGCCACAAATGAGAAGCTGCATTCAACCCCAAGGGGATTGGCAATGTGGGAGGGCAGATAGGATGTTATCAGGATGCCAATGGGAATGGGTGCAGGATCAATAAAGTGTGGCACTTTTGAGAAAATATTCATCACTCCCAAAGCATGACATGAGTGGGAATGTGAAAAGGGATGTTTTGTAAGGCAAAACCATCTCAAGAATTTTGTCGAAGGTCACAGCAGTTCTTTTGGTTTAGGGGTCTTTTCTTTTTTCTGCTGCAAATATCAGAAATGGTGTTTTTCAAACCTGATCTATAGAGCATAAAGCTAAGAGAACCCCTTTGGATCATTTTTCTGTGTGTGTGTGAAGCTGTTCAGGTGATGTCATGGTCCAAATTGCCTAAGCAAGGGAACTTATAAAGGACAGATAGTCTGCCTCCTCTGAGACTAGCCCACCTAAGCATTTGGCCCTGTCCAGTCTGGCAGCCCTTGGGCTCTGGTTCTCAGAACGGCACTGTTGTGTGTGTCTCCAAGCTTCAAAATTCTCAGACTGGAGGGTTTTTTAGGGTGTTGCTCTCTACTTGGCCCTGTAGTACTTTAGATTGCAGGATAGAACATGCCTGACCAGCAGTTTAGGTGGACAGGTAAAGGAGAATAAGACATTCAAATAATATATTTCTAGAGCATTGTGAGTGTCCCATCTTGCCAGCTGGCTGCTCCAAGCTTAGATAGCCTGCATGTTTTGTTGTGGCATGCCAGGCCCTCTCAAGGCATGCTTCAGCCAGCCTAGTTGTCAACAGCAGCTGACTCCTCCTGAGATAACTGATCTCAAATTCAGCCAGTTTCTTGGAGACTTGGCACATGTATCTTGAGTCAAAAAGCTATATGGTGCCTGGGTCCATCATCACTTAAACGTGAAAGCAAGAATCTACCACCCAGAATTCCATGAAGCATCCCTTCCTGTGACCAGGACCCAGGATGAAATACAACATTTGGGAGTGTTGAGTCTTGCAGCAGGATAAATATCTATCCATAGATCCAGCACCCTAGGAGGAAACGGTCTGCCCACTAGAGTATATGCTCTGCTACCTGGTTTTGCAGCAATTAGGCGAATGGATGGATCAAGTGGCCCAGAACAGTAGCCACAGGAAGTTGTGAACATGATATCAGATATGCCTCATTATTTGCAGTGAATATATCTATTCAGGAATCTGCAAGGCCACAGAAGCTCTGACTATCACTTCACCTGGTGAGCCTTGAAGCTGCCCATAGAGACTGCCAGTCACCCAAGTCCTGCCAGGGTCTGTGGATGACACTTTGACCATCCATGCCAAGCCAGGCCACCAAACATTGCTTGGCTAAGAATGAAGGTTCAGGTTACTTTTAAGCAGCAGAAAAACCTGGAAAAGAGGCACTACTGACTTCGCCTTTTCTGCCAAACAAGGAACTACACTATGCTCAGCTCCCATGTAAAATTGTATCCTGACATTTATAGGTGCAGTGGGGTTAAACGGATTTAGAAATGGAGCCACAACATCAATGGGCAAAATGGGAAATATGTTCTTACAAAACTGGCAAAGCCAAATCCAAAGTAGACAGTGCCCTCATGTGGAAGAAAAAATTTTTTGAAAAAACAAATTCCCACTTTATTTTCTGAGTGACTGTAGCTGAGTATTTTTTAGAAATATGCCAGAGGTAAGTTAACATTCTACCAATAAGAGCTAGCTGACAAGTAACAAATGATTAACTTTATCATATGAAATTTAAACTCAAGAAATTGTCTGGGGTTCAGCAAAACTAGACAATTTATTTTTAATACAAAGAAGTGTATTAGCCCGTTTTTTTTGCATTGCTATTAGGAAATACCGGAGACTGGGAAATTTATAAAGAAAAGAGGTTTAACTGGCTCATGGTTCTGCAGGCTGTACAAGCATGGCTCCAACTTCTGCTCGGCTTCTGGTGTGGGCCTCAGAGAACTTACAATCATAGTGGAAGGTGAAGGGGAGCAGGAGTGTCACATGGCGAGAGAACAGGAGCAAGAAAGAAAAGGCAGAGGTCCCAGATCTTGTGAGAACTAACTGAGCAAGAACTCACTTATCATCAAGGGGATGACTGATGCTAAGCCATTCATGAGGGATTCCCCCCTACCCCCCACCCCACCCATTGTGATACAATCGCCTTCCACCACGCCCCGCCTGCAACATGGGGAATCACATTTCAACATGAGATTTGGAGGGGACAAACATCCAAACCATATCACGAAGTAAATATAACATCTAGTTAATAGGAAACGTTTTTTGTCTATCTGCCCCCACTCTCAACCACCCACTAAATAAAGATGATTTTTTTAAGGTTGTTTGAAGGAGTAGCTAATTAATAATCTTCCTCTGGGTACCCACTTATGTCCACTGGGCCGTAAGTCATAGCCATTCCCCAGGGGACAGCAACATGGTTTCACAGGCTCACTAGTGACTTTTTTTTTCTGGGAGTTGGAGTGGTAAGAGCAATAGTATTTGAGTGCACTGGGCCCTGAGTCAGATCTTTGCTCAGTCCCCTGAACACAAAGCACCTGCAAAGGGGATGAGAGAGCATTTCTGAAAAGGGAGGCAAAATTGGAAGGAAGAGAGAGGAGGAACTGAACTTTCATAGAGCTGGAGTCTTGCTCTGGTCTCTAGCAGCCATGCAGCCCAGGACTTGTGGCAGAGTCTTGCTAGTTAGGTTTGAGTGATAGTATCTGTACCACTACCACAGAAAGTAGCAAGCCCTACAAATCAGGGCTTTTCTCTCGGAGAGCCAGCTGTTAAATGCTTACCAGCACACTACTGCTTCTGTGATTTACTTTCCCCGCTTTAAGCACTGTCACTCTCCTGTTCCTGCTACCTGCACTCTTCAGCAGCCACACTTTCATTCCTTGCACCTGTCCTAACTGCCCTGTCTGGGAGCCCTCTCCGGGCTTCACTTCCTTTCATATCAAGTCTAGGTTCCCTGTTACTTCACACTGCTCTGTTACTTGCACTCTTAACAAACTAGGGTCCCTATTTAAAAATTCCCTAACTATGAATCCATCAAATCTATGCCTTTTTCTCATATCTCATGGCATCAAAGCATGACAGCAGAATATCTCATAGCCCTGAGTGTTGGGACCATTTAAATCTGTAGTATGCAGCCTCACAGTTTTTTCAGTGCTTCTTAGAAATCTATTTACTGTACCTGGCCAGCTGAGCCCTTTTGAAACTTGCCCACTTTCCCAAAGTTAGTTATTTTTCTACCACACTTTCCCACACATATTCTCTACATGTAACTTCACCTACTTTAAGAGAAAAAATTGGCCGGGCACGGTGGCTCATGCCTATAATCCCAGCACTTTGGGAGGCTGAGGCAGGCGGATCACAAGGTCAGGAGATCGAGACCACGGTGAAACCCCATCTCTACTAAAAATACAAAAAATTAGCCAGGCATGGTGGCGGTCGCCTGTAGTCCCAGCTACTCAAGAGGCTGAGGCAGAAGAATGTCGTGAACCTGGGAGGTGGAGCTTGCAGTGAGCCGAGATTGCACCACTGCACTCCATCCTGGGGGACAGAGCAAGACTCCGTCTCAAAAAAAAAAAGAGAAACAACTAAAATGGAAGTCATAGTGCAGGAATTCTCTCAATACATTGGTGGCCAGCCACCTAAAGTATTTTTATCCACATCATGGTACCTAACTTTCTCTTATTTCAACTACAGTCTTATTCTTGCTCCTTTCCTTCTTTCTTCAGAGTCCTTCAATTTCTTAATCTATAAAATATGAATAACAACATTGACCTCGTGGGGTGTTTGTGAATACTAAATGAGTTATTACTTAATAAATTGAATACATATTTGTAACACTTTTTAAAAATTTCTTTATTGATATATAATTCACATACAACTTGCATATTTAAAGTATATAGTTAAATGATTTTTAGTATATTCACAGAGTTGTTCAACCATCATCACAATCTAAATTTAGAACATTTTTATTACCCCAAAAGAAACCCTGTACCCATTAGCAGTCACTCCCCATTCTTCCCTCCCCAAAGCTCCTGGCAACCACAAACAACGTTCTGCCTCTATAGACTTATCTATTCTGAATATTTCTTATAAATGAAATCATGCACTCTGTTCTTTTGTCATTGGCTTCCTTCCCTTAGCATGATGTTTTCAAGATTCAGCTTGCAAGGATTTTGAAAGTCTTCACACATGGGAGGTCTACTTTGAGTTGCAGTTATTATTTCCTGGGCTATTCTTCCTCGAGGACTAAATTCCAACCTTTTCCATGCTTCTGGGGTTCCAGTATTTTCTCTCTGCAGCATTTTTAACTCCTCTTTTCTACTTTCATCTCTGTCTTTGCATATAAACCCTCTGAAGCCTCTCCAATATCTAATTCTTTCCGTCTTTCTCTCCAGATAACATTAATTTAAAAGCTATCTACTGTTTCTACCACATTTTCCTATTAACTCTGGATAACTAATCTATCATCTAGTATTAGAAATATAAGTTGAATGTTCCTTATCCAAAATGCATGAGACCAGAAGATTTTCAAATTTAGATTTTTTTCAGATTTTGGAATATTTGCACATACATAATGAGATATTTGGGGGATAGGATCCAAGTCTAAACATGAAATTTATTTATGTTTTTTACACAGGTTATGCACATAGGCTGACGGTAACTTTACACAATATTTTAAATAATTTTGTACATGAAACAAAGTCTTGACTACATTTTTACTGTGCCCCATCACATGAAGTCATGTGTGAAATTTCCCTTTTGTGGAATCATGTTGCCACTTTAAAGGTTTTAGATTTGGGATCATTTTGGATTTCAGGTATTTGGACTAGGGATGCTCAACATGTAGTAGTAGGGCTTTTTCTCTTAGAATTACCACTGACTCTCAGAGATAGACCCTCAAAATGGCCACCTTTGTTGCATTAAGTTGAACCATATGAAATGAGCAATATGCAACAATGTTTTGCTTACAACAATGGCAATTTATCTGTCAATTCCCTCCAGTCAAAGACTACTACAAGTGCACCTGCAATTGTGGAACTGGGGTTTACTACTCCTTGCAATGAGGGCCAACATACACCATTGGGAATAGTGAGCTGTCTCAGTAGGGAGATTTTAGGATTTGAGTTTGTCTTAGATGATTGACAGGGGTTGTTAGGGATGCAGGAATTTGCTCCAAATCGGATGCTATCAGAAAACAGAAGCAATTCTTTTTCTCAGTCTCCTACCAAAGGAAGATGATATCGTTGATATCCAGATTTTCACTATTGCTGAGATTTTGCTAATCAAGATCAGAAAGTTGTTAATATGATTTGGATCTGTGTCTCCACCCAAATCTCATGTTGAATTGTAAACCCCAGTGTTGGAGGGGGGGCCTGGTGGAAGGTGATTGGATCTCGGGAGTGGATTTCCCACTTAGTACTGTCATGGCAATAATGATTGAGTTCTCATGAGATCTGGTCATTTAAAAGTGTGTGGCATCTCCCCCATCTCTCTCTTGCTCCTACTATGGCCATGTGAGCTGATCTGTATGCTTCCCCTTCACCTGAGGGGTTTCAAGTTTCCTGAGGCCTCCCCAGAAGCCAACCAGATGCCACCATCATGCTTCCTATACAACCTGCTGAACCATGAGCCAATTAAACCTCTTTTCTTTGTAAATACTCAATCTCAGGTATGTCTTTAAACAGTGCTGGAATGGACTAGTACAGTCATTCAGAGAACAGAGTCCATATTGGATTAGGGTTAACTCCTCCTTCTGTCATAGGATGAGTTGAATCATCTTACATGATAATGGCTATGCAGTCATATTTAGATCTCTGAATAGGATATATTGGCCAACTGCAAAAAAAGTAATAACCTGAAAAACAGGATTACTTATTCACCTTTACAATAAGTCTCAAAGACGGAAGCCTAGAATATAAAATAAGGGTGATGAAAATATATCCCAGAATTCACCTGGATCTGTTTTAGAGAGGTAGATGTTTATTTTAACTTAGACGTGGACTATTCCACTTGTCCTCTAATATATATAACCACATCAAGAAGTAATCTTGTGTAGTACATTTTTCCTTGGATTGTTAAGAATAATTCAAAGGCTATGTAAAACTATTCATGATAACTTCAGTGAATAAATTTAAATTTAAATGGATTTATCGGGCTTCTAAAGAAGAAGTTGTGTAATTTTAAGTTTTCTAGATTCAAAGACAAGTTTTGGCATCCTTCTCCAAAAGTGTTTTGTTTGTTTGTTTTTTTACTGTGGGAGTCATAGCCCATATAGTATACATAAAGAGGAAGTTAATTTTCCTATATGGAATTTTCCAAATAGCCTGTATTTGCTGTTTGTTTGTTTATTTATTTATTTATTTATTTATTTATTTATTTATTTTAATAGTTCTGGGGTATATGTCCTGGATGTGCAGGTTTGTTACATAGGTAGGCGTGTGTCATAGTGGTTTGCTGCACCTATCAACCCATCACCTAGGTATTAAGCCCAGCATGTGTTAGCTATTTTTCCTAATACTCTCCCCTTCCCCTACCTGACCCCTGGACAGGCCCCAGTGTGTGTCCTTCCCCTCCCTGTCTCCGTGTGATCTCATTTTTCAGCTTCCACTTATGAGTGAGAACATGTGGTGCTTGGTTTTCTGTTCTTGCCTTAGTTTACTAAGGATAATGGCTTCCAGTTTCATCCACCTTCCTACAAATGACATGATCTCATTCCTTTTATGGCTGCCTAGTATTCTATGATGTATATGTACCACTTTTTGTTTATCCAGTTTATCACTGATGGGCATTTATGTTGATTCCATGTCGTTGCTATTGTGAATAGTGCTGTAACAAACACCGACATACATGTATCTTTTTAATAAAATAATTTATATTCCATTGGGGCCGGGTGCTGTGGCTCATGTCTGTAATCCCAGCACTTTGGGAGGCCGAGGCAGGCAGATCACCAGGTCAGGAGTTCGAGACCAGCTGGCCAACATGGTGAAACTCCGTCTCTACTAAAAATACAAAAATTAGCTGGACATGGTGGCACATGCCTGTAATTCCAGTTACTCAGGAGGCTGAGGCAGGAGAATCACTTGAACCCGGGAGATGGAGGTTGCAGTGAGCTGAGAATGCACCATTGCACTTCCACCTGAGCGACAGGGAATGTGTCAAAAAAAAAAAAAAAAGAATGATTTATATTCCTTTGGGTGTATTCCGATATGGGGGCTGGGGGCGTGGAGCCAAAGGGGATGGAGCCAAGGTAGCCGAATAGAAGCATCTCTGCTCTGCAGCTCCCACGAAGAAGGACGGAAACTGCCAGTGAACTCTGCATCTTCAGAGGTACCAAAGTTCTCTTATTGGGACTGACTAGGTGGCGGGCGTGACTTACGGAGAGCGAGCAAAAACAGGGTGGAACAAGACCCCACCTTGGAGCTGCAGGCAGCAAAGGGAGCTCCCTGCCCCAGCCAAGGGAGACGGTGAGGGACTGTGCTTGCCCTCCCTGAAAACCAAGCTTTCCCCACGGATCCTTGCCTCCTTTTGGAGGTTCGTGGGCATTCTTTTCAAGGAAACATGAACTGCTGGTACTTTTAAAATATCAAAAAATCTCTAACAATTATCCTGCATAAACAGGTTAAGTTAGTGTGTGGCAGGCAGGTATAAGCCTTGTGTTCACATAGGTAGCACTCTAGTAACTACAGATTCTATTGAGAGCGTAAGTACAATTTAGAACAATAGAAGAAGGTTGATGTTTTGTCCCTCAAACTGGGCAGATTCCTTAGATGAAGTTAAATATTTCCTGCAAAGCTGATTGGTGCATCTCTGAAGAGAACAAACTGATTGTTGTGAGAAGAATGGTATTAGTTCTGTTTTCTAAAAGGCTAGGTTTTGCTGATACAGCTGTAACAACTTTAGCAAAACCATGTTGTTAATGGGAGGCCAAAGTTTAATTTGTATAGGACTCAGTGAAAGTTGGGATTAATGATGTGAGGGAAATTTAAGCTACAGAAGGTCCTATAAATAATCTACCTTTTGAAGTGCTTGAAGGAATAGTTATTAAACTTTGTCAGCAAACAATTAAATTCATAGCTATAGCTATAATATGAGAAAAACACTTCAGAAAGTTTTGTTTTATTTTAAATGGCCAAAGATCATATAGAGTCAAAAGTAATAGAATTAAGATAAGGAAGATCATATTGAAAATTCTTCTAATTAGTTAATAAAGGGCACAAAAATATAACAATGGGTAATATTAATAGTAAGGGAAAAGCAAATGGGTGAGGAAGAATCAGAAAATTAACCTCCTCTGTTGATTTTGGTGGAAGCTGCTTTTTTCTGTGGTCATCAACATGTTCTGTCTTTTTGTGTGTAAACCATTTATTTCTCTAGTCAGAGGCTTCTGTACATAACAATCCTAAAGTTAGGGTCTCTGAATGGAATCACCATACAATAATCAGAAAAAAATGTGTTGGGTGTTTTTTAAGTTGGGATCAACACCTTGGAGTTTTACTGGTATATCAGTTGTTAACATTACCAGGTAAGACCCCGTCTATCAAAGTTCAAAGTCAATTTTTCCCTAATTCCTCCTTTAGAAGACTAAATATCCAGGTTTCTGATCATGGATAGTCCACTTAGGAGGATGTTTTAGAAATACAGCTTGTTAGTAATAAAGCAGTAGGCATCATCTGAATCCCTGGTAATGGTCAGTCATACCTGCTTGTAATAGCTTAGAATCTAGGCTTGGAAATAATGCCCCAATGCATAAGGCAATCTGTTTTTAACTCAAAGGGAGAAAACCTGTGGTTTCTAGAGACAACTGATCTTATTTTCATATAGGCTAATTGTAATGATTTGGGACCTGGGTATTTGATGTTCCTTCAAGCTTTGATAGTTACAGTTTAGAACTGCATTCTCTGCATTCTTTTCATGTTTCCTGAAGTTTGTAGACCATAAGGTAATAGAGATTCTGAGTAAAAAGTAAAGCTAGAATGGAATAGAGTGAGACTCAGCAGCACTTCCGCCCACTATGAAAACTAAGAAGTTGAGAGAGTCAGTTGGCAGAGAGATGGATGAAGCAGAGATGCAAGGATAAGAAATGGAAAAAGTCCAATTTCCAGTTTCAGTCCTACCCAAGACCTGCATTCTTAGTCACCAGACACTCTGTATTCTTATAATAATTCATCCTTTTAAAAAAGTTTTATTATGTTTAAGTAATTTGCATTGATTTGTGTTATTTGTGCTCCAATTGATCAAAGTTGGGATAACATGATTATCAAATAGAATAATAACTGCCATGATCCAAAATGCATCGAATATGTTTAAAGCACAAGTGCATATAAAACTTTTGAGAAATACTAACTGGTCATTATTACAGGATGCTATGAAACACCTTATTATTTTGAAAATTGTTAGATAAAACGAAAGGAATAAACATTTATCCTCTCTTCCCTGCATAAATGATACCACTGAGTGACTCAATATTAGATGAGATGATTCTCTTTTAAAAACTTTCCAGGGGCCAGCGCTGTAACTCACACCTGTAATCCTAGTGCTTTGGAGGCCTGAGGTGGGAGGATTGTGTGGGGCTATAAAACAATTTCTACATAAAGAAAAAAGAAAAAGAAATACAGCTAGTCATGGTGGCATGCACCTGTAGTCCCAGCTACTTGGGAGGCTGAGGTAGAAGAATTGCTTGAGGCCAGGAGTTCAAGGCTGCAGTGAGCTATGATGACACCACTGCACTGCACTCCATCTGGGTGACAGAGTGAGGCTCTGTCTCTAAAAAAAAAAAAAAAGAATGATAGAATGAGAATATCACCATTTTTCAAGCCCTAATGAATTATTAGATCTCAATATTAAGTGTTAGTGGCAGCTAACATCATATGTAGATGTACACACAAAGAGACAACTAGACATTATATGCATCTAGATGGAAGAAAATAGCCTTTCCTATGAGGTATTCTTGCTGTAAAAGTTGAACCTGAATCTGTGCAAGCCTCTAATTAAAGAAAATATAGGAGACAGAGAAGCATGTTAGAAATGACATATGAATTACATCAGCCAAAATAAGACTGTGGAATAAGTCTTTAGTTGTTTTTTTGTTTTGTTTTGTGTGTGTGTGTGTGTGTGTGTGTGTGTGTGTGTGTGTGTGTGTTTTGACAGATGAATTGCAAGCATGCAAGTGGGGAAAGCAAGAGCGAGACTGAGAAAGATTATTATGGATTAAGAAAAGCTTTGAAAGATATATCAACTAATCCCAATTTGGGGGCCTTGTTTAGATCCTGGTTCAAGCAAAAGGTAAAAATTATATGGTTATAAGAGAATCAGAAATTTGAACACTAAGTATTTTATGATATTAAAGGTTGTTGCTAGTTTATTGTGATTACATTTTTTTAAATATTCTTTTTTGTTTAAAAGATGCCTGAAATATTCATGGATGAAACATTATGTCTGTTATGTATTTCAAAATAATGCGTGAGTAGAGAAGTGGATGGGAGTACAGATAAAACAAATTGTTCATAAGTTGAAAATTGGCAAAGCTGAATAATGAAAGCTCATTAAACTGTTCTTTTTACTTAGTATATATGTTTGGAAGTTTTCCATAATATAATTTTAACTAAACCAGATCAATTGAATATCCATATAAAAAAAGTAAAATTTGACTGACATCTCACTTCTTACAAAAAAACTGTAGGTATATTATATATTTATAACAGAGATTATCTTCTTATTCTGCAGTAGAGAAAAATTACTCAAATGGGACACATAAAGCACAAATGGTAAAGGAAAGGTTAAATAGATGTTATTATATTAGCATTAAAAATTTAAGAATTTCTCTTTACGAAAAACAATCATTAACAGAGTGAAAAGGCAAACCACAAACTGAGAGGATATATTTGCAAAACAGCTATCAGTTAAATACAAAATACATACAGGAGAGCTATGCACCATTAAGAAAAAACAGACAACTCAATAGAAAAATGAGCAAGAGAATTGAACAGGCAATTCAGAAAAGAAGAACTCCAGATAGCCTACTACGTACAGTATATATACATATATATTTATGTACATGTATGTGTTTTCATATACACATATACAGTATGTATACTGTGTATATTTATGTATATGTGTATTCATATATATGTAATGAAAAAGGGTTTATCCTCATTAGTAATCAAGGAAATTCATATTCAACGAATAAGGACATACACCCAGATGGCTAAAACAAAGACAACTGAAAATACCAAGTGTTAGCAAGTATTAGGAGCCATGGAAACTTTAATACACTGCTGATGAGAATGTAAATTTAGGCAATTACTACTTTGGAAACTGATATTTTCCAGTGAAGTTGAAGATATGCATACCCTATGACCCAATAATTCCATTCTTAGGTTTATACACAACCGAATTGAGTACACATGACCCAAAGAGACACTTGTTTCCCAAGTGTTTTAATAACATTTTTTGTAATGTAACAAAAAAATCAAAATAACCAAATGTCAGCTGGGCACGGTGGCTCACACCTGTAATCCCAGCACTTTGGAAGGCTGAGGCTGGTGGATCTCCTGAGGTCAGGAGTTCGAGACCAGCCTGACCAATATGGTGAAACCCCATCTCTACTAAAAATATGAAAATTAGCCAGGCGTGGTGGCATACACCTAATCCCAGCTATTCAGGATGCTGAGACAGGAGAATCGCTTGAACCCTGGGAGGCAGAGGTTGCAGTGAGCTGAGATCGTGCCACTGCACTCCAATCTGGGCAACAGAGCAAGACTCCATCTGAAAAAAAAAAATAACCAAATGTCAACAGTATTAGGATAGATCAGCTGTGGCATACCCATACAATGGACTATTACACAGCAATAATAATAGACTACAATTACACAGAAGAACAATGTGGAATTATAATACAAACATATATTAAGCCAAAAAAAGCCAAGCACAAAACAATACAGATAGTATGATTTCAAAAGTTCAAAAACAGACAAAACTACATCATAGTGTTTGAGTATGTGTGCTTGCAGTAAAACCATATTTTTTTAAAAGCAAGGAAGTAATTACTGTAAAAGTCAGAACAATGATTACTTCTGGGGACAGGGAGGGTGAAATGATTGAAAAGGGGAACAAAAGAGACTGCTGGGATGCTAGCAGTCTTCTATTTCTTAACTTCATTGGTGGCTGTGGAGGGATTTGCTTTAGGAGGGATTTGCTTTATGGTAAGTTCTTGAACTGTACATTTTGTTTTGTGCATTTTCTGTATGTGTGTTACGTTTCATATTGAGTGAAAGGTTTTTCATTCAATGCCTCGAATGAGAAACCCGAGTGGAGGCACTGAAAAGAAGCTTGAATTTGTTAGAAAGCTGACTGGTTGGAATAGAAGGAAAACTCTAGAATTCTTCCTAGATCTCAAAGGCGAGGGATTTAAAATGAAGAAAGGCACTCATAATCACCTTCTAAATTGACCTTCTTTGACATTGTTTCCTCTTAATGCCTATAAATTGCCATGTATATTGACCTTAACTCGATCTCCATTGCATAAATAGCTTGTGGTGGGTTAGCACAGTATGATTTATTTCACATGAATCCTTTCACCTTGACCTCCTTCCAAGACCTAACTGAAAATCATCCATGCCATCTTAGTTATTGTGAGTAGTGCAGCAGTGAACACTGGAGTGTGATTATCTTTTAGAAGTCCTGATTTCAATTCTGTTGAATAAATGCCCAGAAATGATACTGCTGGATCACATGGTAGCTCTACTTTTAACTTTTTGAGGAATCTTCATATTGTTTTCCATAGCAGCAGTACTGTTTTGTCAATTGAAGGATGAATGGATAAAGGAAATGTGTTGTATGGAGAGGAGGGAATATTATTCATCCTTAAAAAATAAAGAAATCCTGCAATATGCAATAACATGAATTAACCTTGAGGACATTATGCTAAGTGAAATAAGCCACCAAGAAGGAAAAACACTGTGTGAGTCCACTTATATGAGGTATCTAAAATATTCAGACTCATAAAATCAGAGAGTGGAATTGTGGTTTCTAGGGGCTGGGGAAAGAGGAAAATGACAAATCACTAATCAACTGGTATAAAAGTATCAATTGTACAAGATAAATAAGTTCTACAGACCTGCTGTACAACATTGTCCTTATGGTTGGCAATATTGTATCTTACACTTGAAAATGTGTTAAGAGGATAGACCTCACATTAAGTGTGCTTACAACAACAACAAAAATTTTTTTTTAAATCGCCCAGCCCAGGCCCTAAAACTCTGTAAATACCCTTCCTTATTCTTTCATTTTCAGATACTTATACGATTCTGTCAAGGTGGTGTTCTTTCTTACTGTAGTTAATCTTATAAACTTGACTTTGCTTATCAATAGGTTTTTCTGGTGGTCCTTGGGGTATCTGACAGTTAATCAATAGATTAGTTCAGGCACATAAGAGTGACAGCTCAAAGACATCTATTCATTCTGAAAAGTAGGATCTAAAATTGAGAAAATTCTCAATACTTGGAATTACAGGATATCATTAAGTATTTCCAATAAACCAGATCCTCGGGCTAATATGGTTCCTCACACCTGACCTTTGGAACAGGATCCCATGTGTTTCGTGACCTTCTGGTCCCAGTGCAGGGCTCCTATCATAGTAAGTGCTTAAAAAAATAGACGCTGAAGAAGTGAAAGCACAATTAGTTTCATATTTGTATGAATGTGTTTCCATAGTAATTTTTTAATTTAAAAAATGGCTTATAAACATGACTTCCCGAAATTTTGTCCTCTAAGAAAGTTTTGAAGAGCCTGGCTTAAAATGAAAATATATTCATTGCTCAGCTCTATAATAAGCAAGGAGGCAATTTCCATGAGATTATTTGATACAATCCTTTTATAAGGAGCACATTTCTCACTAGAGGGAGCTCAGAATCCACCATTAAATGGCAAGACAAGCTAAATAAAATGTCACTTCACTTTAGGGAGAAAAGAGTCTGTTTGGATAAATATGACATTGATTTCCAGAAGTTGGAAATGTTTTATATGCCAATTTTTCCCATTGTTAACCTCTGCAATTCTAAACGACATAAAAGGGGAATAATATAAACTCTCATAATGATCAACCAATTAATTAATAAGCTAATATTATAAATAAGTACAGTGTAGGACAAATAAAAAGATATGGCATTATCTCTACCTGCTTGATGAAGGGTGGTGGTGAATATCCTAGTATTCATGAAAACAAGAAATTATATAAGGCAGTGGTAAATATGGGTATCTGGAAAAGCTGTTTGGAGAAATACAGTTTTGCTCTTTGCCCTTTTCCTGTGCCCACAGGTAACTCCCGGAGCATCTTCTCCTTTAAAGTTGCACCTTCTTGGGTACATTTGGGAAAAGGGGCTATCTCAAACCCACTCCTAAGCCAGCATGCCCAGTAACCTGCTTCTCTCCTATCATCCACTCCATCTCCTCTGACACCCTCAGCTCAGAATCGTGGAGCCACCAGTTCTTCCTCATCTACCACCTGACCTCAGCTGCCAACTCCTTCAATCTCAACAGCAATGTGAAGACTGTATTTGGAGGCTGGGTGCGGTGGCTCATGCCTATAATCCCAGCACTTTGGGAGGCCAAGGCAGGCAGATCACCTGAGGTCAGGAGTTTGAGACCATCCTGGCCAACATGGTGAAACCCCGTCTCTACTGAAGATACAAAAATTAGCTGAGTGTGATGGCAGACACCTGTAATCCCAAGCTAATCAGGAGGCTGAGGCAGGAGAATCATTTGAACCTAGGAGGCAGAGGTGGCAGTGAGCTGAGATCGTGCCACTGCACCCCAGCCTGGGCGACAGACTGAGACTCCGTCTCAAAAAAAAAGAAGCTGCTGGACAGTTTCAAGCATGAGAACACAATCCCAAGGGCCAGAACCAGGGTTGGGTGGTGGGGGCGGTTAGAAATGGTGAAGGAGCTGATGAGCTTGAGCTTGGGGCACAAACCCGGTCAAAGGTGGGAGGGTACTGGGCTGCAAACTCCAGCTGGCGGATGACCACTTCATTCACTGGGACCCTGTTCTGCTTCATGTCCTTCAAGATGTTGATGAGATAGGTGTAGTCCAGCTTCCTGACGGCTGCGTTGATGAGGNAGGCTGAGGCAGGAGAATCATTTGAACCTAGGAGGCAGAGGTGGCAGTGAGCTGAGATCGTGCCACTGCACCCCAGCCTGGGCGACAGACTGAGACTCTGTCTCAAAAAAAAAAAAAAAAAAAAAAATTGTATTTGGAGCAAAGTTTTGCTAAATCCTTGGAAGAAAACTTCACTGTATCTTAAAAGCACTTCATCCCATTCTCCCGTGTAACTGGGAACTTCTCACTGACCCTCATTTCTCTCAGATTCCAGAACTACCACTGTCCTCCACCCTCCACCTCAGATTCTGAAGTTTGTCTCCACCCTTTGAAATTCTTCACACTTCTCTTTACCCTAGGCTAGAGTTCCAAAATCTACCATGCATGCATATCCCAAATATTATATAGTATATATTTATACTAAAAAGCTATTCCTGTTTTATCTGAAATTCAAATTTTACCAGGTACTCTATATTTTTTCTAAATCGGGCAACTATCCCTCAGAGTCATCTCACTGCTTTCCCTGGGGACACAGGAGAGAACTCAGGATTCCTCCCCCTTTATTAAACAAGTTATCTTTATTTCATCCTCTCCCACCCAGGCAACACCCAGAGAAAATCACTTTTCTCACTTCTTTCCCTTAGAACAAATATTTGATTTGTTTTAAATAGCAGAGTATTTTCTATCTCCATCATATATTACCTATCTCTTAACATGTTTGCACTTAACAAGTTAGAGTGACTTGTTTTCCAGTTTTATTTTTGTGAGTGAACACAAATGTTTCAGAATTGCCTCATCCAACCATTTAGTTCATTGTGTTCATGTCAGCTGTGCACTAAACACTACACTAGGTACAGGATATCAAAATGAGTAAAAGAAGGGCTCTGTCTGGGGAGGCAGTGTCTTTTCAAATGGTGAAGTAAACAATGAGTCCACATTAGCAGATGGCTCTGAACTCGGTTGAGAACAGTAAACTCTGCCTGGCGTTTACACATTTTGGTTTAACATAGTTTGTGAGTCAGTGACTTTTGAAGAGAAAGGGCCTTCTAGAACAACAACACCACACTTAGACTGTCCTTAAGTAAACTGCTCCCTTTTAAACAACACTGGGAGTGAATTCTGTCCTGCTGACCACCTTTCCAATTGCAACAAACACCTAAAATGATTTTGGAAGCTGGCAGATAACCCTTTTTGAGGAGGTGCAGACAGAGATCCCCTTATGGTGAATAACTTCTACACTTAACCTTACTCACTGTGAATAGATTCTTAGTTTTCCTTTCGGGGGGCTGTTTAGGTTTCTAAATTTTGAGGTATCTAACGTTTACATGCTGTTACAATCTGATATGAAGTTCATCAATGATTAAGTTATTTGGACAATTTTTTAAGACTTCTTGAGGGTGATTAATACTTCTTAGTATCTGCTCTAGGACCTTGCTATTTAGAGTGATCCTCAGACAAGCATCCTTGCCTTCACCTGGGAGCATGCTAGAGATGAAGACTCTTGATTCCTACACAGAGCAGCTCAATCGGTATACATATGTCCAAACTATTTCCACGTGCTTTGAAGAACATAAGATTTTATGAGCACTAGTCTAGGGCTTAACATGGTGCCCGTGCTAGTAGGTGTATAATAAATGCTGATTGAATTGTACAGTATATTAATGTGTTTCCTTAAAAGTGCATAATGGAACACTCAATTTCTCTCCAATTACAGTCATGATCATCTTCCTCATTCTCCTGTTTCAAAATGCTAGTCTTAGCTGGACATGGGGGTACATGAGTGTAGTCCCCGATCCTCAGGAGGCTAAGGTGGGAGGATCACTGAGTCCAGTAGGTCAAGGTCGCAGTGAGCTGTATTCACATCATGGCACTGGGTGGCAGAGCGAGACTCTGTCCATAAAATAAAATAAACTAAAAATTATAGTCTCCTGTTTGGTTTAGCACTAACTGCAGATGTATAGTGTAATTTGGAAAGATGTCCTCCTCTGCTAAGGGAGAATAGAACAGTATCCATGGCAGAACTTGGGAATTCTGCATGGAAAGATGGCATCTGAAAAGCACTGAATCGAATGGAACCCACTTCTCCATCCCCAATCTTTAAAGTTTGTTCTAACTACAAGGAGCACTTGGTCCATGATAGGAAACTGTTCTTTCAGATACCACGAGTATCTCTATTCTCCAGAAATATCCTTTTCACACCATTTGCCAATTTTCTAAAACAAAAAAATCAAGTAGCTCTCTAACTTTACCTGGATTTAAAAAGAGAAGCCTCTCTTTATAATAAGACATTAATAAATTGTGACTAACTGATAATACTATATCATATAATTTCCCAAATTTACATCAATGGGTTTCAGTTTATTGAGAAAAGTCAAGAAAAAAGAAAAAGCCAAGAAAAAAGAAAAGCCAAGGAAAAAGAATTCTGGGGCAAGATCAATCAGAGAAACTTTGCTTCTTCTCTATTCCTTTGGTGAAATATAGTCAGTGATATGATGGTAAATGTTTAATGACTGGATATCTGGGAGAAACACCCAGACTTGTAAGGTCTCCCAATTTATATGGTATAAGTACTCCCATTATGACTGATTTCAAGCTGCAAATATGACACCACTAAACATGGAGTTGGTAACAGGTGTGCAGTAGCTCAACATTATATAGTATTTCTATCATGCAGATACAGTAGACATAAACCTCAATGGCACAGATAACAGTAAGAGTTAGTAGTAAAAGGAAGTGTTGAGTTTTGAGGATTTATTACTTTTATTCATAATATCTTTTAAGTAGTAAATTTATACAATTTAATGTTTAATAATGACTGCGTTAAACAACTGGTTCCTACAATTTCTGAATATTTTGCAACCAGCCGTCCAGAGTCCACAGGAGCTGACTCCAGCTCACCACTAAAGAGTATTTCACAGCTCAGACATTCCTAAGGAAAGGCTCTAATTGGTCTACCATGGTTCTGATAGCTCTTTTGACCCTGTTAGCCATGTCCCAGGAGGTGAACGTAGCTACAGAAACCTAATAGATGAGAAATTTCTGGAAGAAAATTGGCTTATTGGTGGAGTATATCCCCAAAAACATACTACAATGCCCATTTTACCTATGACTCTATCTAAATTAAGTTTAGCCTAAAGCTGCTTCCTTATATATTCTAAGTCCTCCAACCAATTATTAAAATACTATTCCTATGAGACTGCCCAAGCAAGAAATGTTTTTGAGCAACTGGAGCGTCCATAGTCAGTATAAAGAAGATTGATATGGCAATGGTCATCTGTGATAGTGGTTTCATACCTGTATGAATGCATGCTCTTTTAGGGATTTTTTAAAAATTTATTATCTCAGCACTATTTTAGGTGGATATCTCTAAGTTTTGACGTTTGCAAAGAATGCAATTTCTGGTGTACTGTACATGTTGGGACTTACATTTATAAAAATTATATTACTCATTTAAATGTATATAACGTAACCTAAACATTGAACCTATTTAATACTCAGTATCTCACTTAATAAATGTACAAACCATTTGCATCATTGCTTTTTCTCCTTGAATTCATAGTTCTATTCCCTACAACATTTTACCTACTGAAATATAGTTTATACTTGAAAGTCTTTCATTGATCAAATGATAGAAATCAGCTTACACTTGAAAGTTCTTCATTAATCAATCTACATTTTTCCATAAAAATGTATATGTAATGTATAATTATGTATGTTCTGGATTAAGTTATCTTTACAATTATTAATGAGAAATTAGCTCTGCTGGAAGTCAAGACCATACTGCAGCTCTGAGAAGTATTTTGAAGTGATTGCTACTTTATACTAATGACATCCAAACTCCACTTCCTCCTTCTGTTCCTCCTACTTCTTTAACAGGATTACTGAGGTACCTAATTGTTAAACTATCTAGCTTCTTGACATTATATAATACAAATCTGGCCCTGCTTCCCTTTGCTCTCCTTAAAATCTAGCACAAGCCCAAATCTTGGAAGAAACTCCATTCAACTCCCTCTTACCAATACACCACGGTTTCCTTGGTCTGTGCTTTCCTCTGCTGGGGCAAGCTAAATAAACCTAACTTTGTTTGACTTGGTATTCTCCTGGTAGCCTTTAACTGGTGGTTTCAACAATAGTATACACTTAACACAATATAAATACATCACAGTTTTTTAAGCAAAGATAATATTTGTTGAAAATGCATGTCTTGGCTGGGTGCAGTGGCTCATGTCTATAATCCCAGCAGTATGGGAAGCTGAGGTGGGCAGATAATTTGAGGGCAGGAGTTCAAGACCAGCCTGGCCAACGTGGTGAAACCCCATATCTACTAAAAAATCTACAAAAAATTAGCTGGGCGTGGTGGTGCACACCTGTAATCTCTGCTACTTGTGAGGCTGACAGAAGAATCGCTTGAACTGGGAGGCAGAGGTTGCAGTGAGCAGACATCATGCCACTACACTCCAGCCTGGGCAACAGAGCAAGAATCTGTCAAAAAAGAAAGAAACATAAAGAAAGAGAGAGAGAGAGAGAGAAAGAAAGAAGAAAGAAAGAGAAGGAAAATACATCTCTTAATGACAAATATAGCTCCTCCCATATTAGTTCATGCATCCATAGATAGATATTACTTATTGCTAGAATAGTTACTATTGTCAATTATGCTGTTATATTTTAATTTTATATTATGTAAGCACTGAGAAAACTCTCTACCTACGAAAAGTATGTCTTTTCAATATCAGTCATTTTCAGAATTCCTGAATTGTATGCAAAAATCACATTAATTAATCATCAAAAATTAGTTTGAATGGTCGACTGACCATTGGATTTGGTCTTCCCATTTTGTTGAAAGCAAAACATTGGAAACTGCCTGGTTTGCAAGAGGATTGTAATGAAAACATTAGTTAGTCATTTGTCATCTAGACAACAAAATGTCGGATGCTGCAGAGATTTTTACACATGGCATGTACTTTAGTATATTCAGGAGGGACACAGAATTATGCCTCTCCTTTGGAAGAAGAAAAGAACACTAATATTTGTCAAGGCAGCATGAATACAGTGGTTCTCAGCCAAACCAGTTTTAGCAAGAATGCATATGGAAGCTGTTAAGTTTAGCCTAAAGCTACCTCCTTATACATTCTAAGTTCAGCCTAAAGGTTTCTCCCTACCTAGTGAACTAGAACCTAACTAGATGCAGTAAACAGACTGCAACCTACTCTTGTGCCAAACACTGAGTTTTAGCAAATCAAAGCTGGCTAGCTGTTCAAATCATGTTCAAATAAGGCAAACGCTAAGCTGTAACCAATCTGGCTGTTTCTGTACTTTACTTCTGCTAAAAGAAAAACTTCAGCTGAATTAAATTTAAAGGAGTTTAATTGAGCAATGAAAGATTCGTGAATTGGGTAGCCTCCAGAATCACAGCAGATTCAGAGATACTCCAGGGATGCCTAGTGGTCAGAACAACTTTGTAGACCAAAAAAAAAAAAAAAAAAAAAAAAAAAAACTGGGGGGAGGTGTGGAATTGATGTACAGAAATCGAAAGTGAGGTACAGAAACGGTTGGATTGGTTACCAGTTGGTGTTTGCCTCATTTGAACACAGTTTGAACACTCAGCAGTGTATCAGTGGTTTAAGTATGGCTGCTGGGATTGGGCAAGACTGACCTAGTTAACCTAATTTAGGTTTTCAATCTTGTCTACCTATTGTGAAAGTAAAATTTTGGGGCCCCCAAATTACAAAGCTAAAGGGAAAAATAAAGCTGGGAACTGCTCAGGGCAAAACCTGCCACTCAATCTATTCAAAGTCATCCCTCTGCTCACTGAGATAGATGCATATTCTGATTGTCTTCTTTGGAAAGGCTTATCAGAAACTCAAAGTAATACAACTATTTGTCTCTCACCTTCCTGTGACCTGGAAGCCCCCTCCCTGCTTTAAGTTGTCCCCACCTTTCTGGACGGAACCAGTGTACATCTTACATATATTGATTGATGTCTCATGTCTCCCTAAAATGTATAAAACCAAGCGGTGCCTCGACTACCTTGGTCACATGTCATCAGGACTTCCTGAGGCTGTGTCACGGGCGTGTGTCATTAACCTTGGCAAACTAAACTTTTCTTTTTTTTTTTTTTTTTTTTTTTTTTTTTTTTTATTTCTTGAGACGCAGTCTCGTCTGCCGCCAGGTTGGGAGTGCAGTGGCCGCAGATCTCAGCCACTCAGCTCCGCCTCCTGGGTTTACGCCTTGTCCGTGCCTAGGCCTCCCGGTAGCTGGGACTACCAGGCGGCCCGCACCTTGCCGGCTATGTTTTTTGTATTTTTTTTTTTAGTAGAGATGGGGGTTTCCACCGGTGTTAGCCAGGGATGGTCTCGCTCTCCTGACCTCGGGTTGATTCCGCCCGCGCGTTGGCTCCAAAAGTGCTGGGATTACAGGCTTGAGCCACGCGCAGCGCGCGGGCAAACTAAACTTTCTAAATTCAGTTGAGAACTGTCCCAAAATTTGGGATCACATCTGTTATGTTAATGTTCTCCACGAGGATTCGATATAAGGAAGTACTTTGAGGCCTTTAAGACATACTTTAGTTTCTGTACCTCACTTTCGTTTTTCCATCCATAAATCTTCCACTAGGTGGCTGGCTACGCTTAAAGCCTCTCTGAACCTATTCTGGTTTAGGGGGAGTGTGATTTGCTCAATTAAACTCTGTTTAATTTGTTTAAGGTTTTCTTTTAACAAAGCTGAGAGTCTGGAAATTTAATCCCTTAAAATATCCACTTCTGTGAAGCCCTTGGAAAGTCTTGTTCTCTAAAGCAGAGGCAGAAACGTCGTTGAGCACGGAACTAACTGCAGCAAGATGAATTAAATGAACTGGATGAATTACTCTAGATGTAGACAGTCAGAGGCACCCAAATAACAATAGGTTTTACCAAAAGGATCAACCACTCAAAATTCATGGTGCAGGCTTCCTTTCTGTAGACAGAGCTTAATGAATATAGTAAAAATTTGCCTCAGACAATAGCCTTTTTTTTTGTTTTTAGATACTTTCCTTAAGGGTGAAAGCATTTAACCAGGACTTCTCTTGAAGTCCTGCTGCCTGAGAGTAGTCGTTTGATTTTTGCTAGTCTGTATGCATTCTTTATGTACAGGCTTTACTGTTTTTCTCTCAGAGGCATCTCCTCCTACCCCGAGCGTTACACTACTGGGGTTTCGTTTGTTTTACATCGTGGTTGGAGGGGGCTCTTTCTCCGGAAAATAAAAGACAACGGATCTGGCTCCAGTCCAGGACGGAGAGCATAAAGCCTAATTCACAAGGAGAGCACGTGAGTTCTGCTCTCCCTGGGACTCAGCCCGGAGAGGCCGTGGAAATCTCTAGATGTCAGGCCACGCAACCTAAACTGGCAAAAAGCAACGCTTTGCCTTTCCAGACCCAGACCCCAGAACAGAATTCGGCCAACCACAGCCAAGAAGGCAAAGCACGCAGGCGCAGACATTGAAGCGGGTAGTAGAAGGCTGGCGGACCGGCGCGCGCACTCGGCGACCGGGAGAGGCGGTAGCGCGCGCTGGGGGCGGGTACTGAAGCTCTGGCCTGGGGTTCACCGGGTCATAGGGCTCCGGGAGCTTCGGCCTCGGCCATGGCTCACAGGCCGAAAAGGACTTTTCGGCAGCGCGCTGCTGATTCCAGCGACAGCGATGGCGCTGAGGAGTCGCCTGCTGAGCCTGGGGCGCCGAGAGAAGTTGCGGCCCCGGGTTCTGCGGAAGAAGGGCCGCCCTCTGGAGGAGGCCGCGCGCCGGTGGCTGGACGGCCTCACCGGGTTCGGGGCCCTGGTGGCCGGGGCCGGGTCTGGGCGAGCTCCCGGCGCGCCAAGGAAGCGGCTCCCCGCGAGAACGAAGGCTCGGGTGTCCAGAGTGACGCGGGGAAGAAAGGAGGTGACGGCACAGGGCGGGAAGGGGCCGCGGGGTCTCTGGATCCTTCTCTAGGGGTTCTGTAACTTGCTGCCGACCATCAGCCGTGCTAAGACCAAGTCCTGAAGGTAGTGAGCGAGAAAACAGCTCGAGCACTCGCCCGCTGCCTGCATCTACCTTTTGGACTCCTTAGGCGAGATAAAACAATCCTGTATAGTTGGGAGGCTCTTCGTTTTCACCATCAGATGACTCCACCAGTTATAACTAACACAGTTATCAAAGTTTATGAAGAACCTAAATTGTCACAACAGAATTCAATAATTTCAGATACTATTAAGTAGGCAGAAGTTATATGTACCTTTTAGACACTTGCCCAACTTATCTTTCTTGAAAACATTTAGCCAGAATAATACAAGAATCTAGGTTTTGGAACATTCCCCCTTGCTTGTTTTCTTTTTTCACCAGTTATTTGCAAAACTATTAAAATAATATATACAACACAAAGAAGCATGATAGAGATTCATGACACTGTAGATTGTGCCAGTAATGGTGTTAAATATAGTGTCATTTTGAAGTACCTTTGAGTTCTTAAATGCAGATGTAAGGCAGCATAAAGTTGTTTACATAAAATGTGCTGCTCTGAGTTTGAATTGTAGCTTAATGAGGAATACGGTTTTTGGTTAGTCTTGAGATCCAGAATCTTCCTACTATTTTTTATTCTCATTAAAGTGATTTTTATTAATTTATTGAGAAGTAAAAATTGTATATACTTATGGCATACAACATGATGTTTGAAATGTGTCTACAGTGACTAAATGGAGGTAATTAACATTTGCATTACCTTAGGTACTTACTTTTTTTGTGGTGAGAACACTTAATATCTACTCTTAGTAATTTTCAAGTATGCAATGCGTTATTAACTTTAGTCACCGTGTTGTAAAATAGGATTCATCTTGTCTAATTAAAATGTTGTGCCCTTTGACCAGTATCTCCCCAACCACTCTCAATCCCAGTTCCTGCTAACCACTACTCGACTTTCTGCTTCTGTGACTTCTGATTTCCACTTTTTTAGATTACACATGTGAGGTCATGTGGTGTTTGTCTCTCTCTGCCTGTCTTATTTCAGGTAATATAGTGTCCTTCAGGTTTGTGATCTTCGTGATTTCTTGGTCTTTCTTGTGACCTTCTATTTGTCTAAAGTTTTCATGACCTTTTATATTTGTTTTCTGGTGAAACTTTGTAGATGAACGTTGAAGTAAGGAGTTGCCTTTTCTCTTGCCTTCTAGAATAGTGTTTCTCAAACTTTTTGGGATTTGGACCTCCTTTAGACTGTTAGAAATGATTAAGGATTCCAAAGAGCTTTTGCTTCAGTAGGTTATACCTATCAGTATTTACCATACTACAATTAAAATTTATTAATTCACTTAAAAAATCTATTACATGTAAGGATAAGTAAGATTTTTGTGAAAATTATTGCACAAAAAAAGGAAGAGTAGCATTGTTTTCAATTTGCAGATCTCTTTAATGTCTGGCAAAATATTAATAGAAGACAGCTGAATTCTCATAGCTGTTTCTGCTTTTCATCTGTTGTGCTATTTTGGTTTGGTTGAAGTATTTGAAGAAAATACAGCCTCTGACAGATACATGATTAAGACAAGTACTTAATAACCTTTTTAGATCATTGAGAGTGTTGTGCTTTAGTATAACAAAGCTCAACAAGTAATAGACTAACCCTTCTTAAAAGTTAGTTGTGGGCAGGGCGCAGTGGCTCACATCTGTAAGCCCAGCACTTTGGGAGTCCCAGGCAGGCGTATCAAGAGATCAGGAGTTCGAGCCCAGCCTGGCCAACATGACGAAACCCCATCTCTACTAAAAATACAAAAATTAGCTGGGCATGGTGGCGGGTGCCCATAATCCCAGCTACTTGGGAGGCTGAGGTTGCAGTGAGCTGAGATTATGCCACTGCACTCTAGCCTGGGTGACAAAGTGAGACTCTATCTCAAAAAAAAAAAAAAAGTTGCCAAATGGAATCTTAAACCATATGATTAAATTAAATTTGAGGTGCTCTTACATTAAAACTCTGTTCTGTTTTATACTTTGGATCTTTTACTCATGAACGATTGGTAACATCTTGCATTATTTGAAAAGTATTCTTTAGATGAGTTTGCAGATCTTACAAATGTTGGAGCATTTTATTGTACAATACCAAAAAAACTCAGTTACTATTACCACTGATTAATCAGTCTAAGCATTGGAAAGCCATTAGGTTCACAGTAGAGAATATACGTTTTCCAAAATCCCAATTTTCACTTGAAATCTCTCATTTTGGAAGTGATAGGCACAACTGGGCTCATGTTTGAGAAAATGTTTGTCAGATAGCCGTGTCTGAATAACCAGTTTGTTAGTCATTCGGGTAAAATGGTGACGCTTCTTAAAAACAATGTCTAGTTCAGCTTGCAACTCAGTCACACAAATGCTTTTCCTTAAGGCAGCCATTGCATTTCAAGATGCAGCAAAAGTGTCTTATGAATACTTTGATTTTGTCACAAAGAATATTAAACGTGTGTACTCAAGGGTCAAAATTTAATAAAATAACAATTTTGTAATTACTTCATTAAGAGCAACTGGCTTTTTTCTGCCAATGTGAGGTAGTGAAAAATACCATAACTGCTACTACAAATTGATTCATTTATGCTAAGGATCTAGCAGTTTTACCCACCACTGCCTTTACTTCATTATATAGATGTCAACATGGTAAAAAGAACAAATAACATGTTATTATTGTGATGAAAGTAGTTTTGATTTCACAGACTCTGAAAGAGTCTCAAGGACCTCCAGGGATTGATAAACCATGCTTTGAGACCCACTGCTTTGGTGTTAATCCACTTTGGAAACAGGTATGGGTTATCATAAATGGCAATATCTAAGAAAGATGTGAGCTGCAGCTATTTTTTTTAAGTGTTTTAAATTTTGATTTTACTCCAGCCTTTTTTGAACTGTATGTAGGTCTTTTAACTAAGGTAGAAAATTAAAAGTAATGAGTACTATGTAATCTTATGTTTTAAGGTTACTCATAAAGATTGCAAATTTATTGTGGATTAACCAAACCCTTTCTTGTCAGTAATGTCAAGAATTCCTTTATTTTGTTCATTTAATTTTCACAACACCCCTGTGGGTTTTATCTTGGTGTTATCTTTGTTTAACAGATTAATTGAATTTAACAGACTATTTGACCTTCCAAATCATGCATTGAAAAGATAGACCCATGGTTTAGTTTTGACCAAAGTGCTCATTACAGTATTTCTTGCCACCAGCCACTGAAATATGGCATACTATAAAGAGAGCCTACATTCTGAAGTTGGATGGGATTAGATTGAAAGCCCTACTTCTCCATTTCCTGAGTTGGTGTTCTTTATCCTCCTAATCCTTAGTGAACTCATCAGAAATAGTATTTACTTTATAGAATTACAAGTATTAAATAAGTCATGTAAAACAGGTTTTAACGTGCCTAGTACATAGTATACATTAAATATTTTTCTTTTCTACTTACTCACAATCATTACTTTTCTAAATATTACTTCAATTTTGTCTCTTTTTTTTCTCTAATGCCTCCTTCCCTCTTCTCATTGCATCTTTTTGGAAATATATTATTAGATGCCTAGTTAATACAAATACAAATAGGGTTTTTGTACACTTAGTAGATCATTCAGTTGCTTAAGAAAGAAAGTTGGAGGAAGATCAATATGTCTACTTTAATATGTGGAGTAGGATTAAAACACCATATTATACATATGCCATGTGTTGTTCAGAATTTCAATTATTAATTACATTATTTTGATTCTTTTTTGTTATTTTTTTTTTAATGTCCTGTTAGAATCCAGAGTCTTTGATATGTCCACAGATGAAGAGGATGAAATACATCACTCCTCAGAAAGTAAGGATGATCAGGGTTTGTCTTCTGACAGCTCTAGCTCTCTTGGAGAAAAAGAACTTTCATCAACAGGTTAGTAATTTGTATGATTTTGGTTAAGAATTTTATTTTAATATAGTGTTTTGATATAGTTATTAATAACATATTAAAAACTCTGGTGACATATGGGGCAAGTAGGTCATTAAGGATAATTGTCAGAGTGCCAGAATTGACTGCTCATTTTTATTACATTTTAACATGCACAGGTCAGACAGCTTGTAAGTAGCAGGGCTAGGATTCAAACCCAGTCTGTTCTAGAGCCTGTATTCTTCTTAACCACTGTGCTATGCTGGGTGATTGATACTGATACCTAAAGGATGGTATGAATTTGTCAGGGAGGATGTTTCATGTATAGGATGTAGCATATCTGAAACTTTAGGGAAGGTATGTAATATGTGCAGGAAGCTAAAGATAGCTCTGTTTGGCTGAAAGTATTTGGTTGGGAGTTTAAGGAAAAGAAGAAAACAGGAAGGACAAGTTGGAGTCAGATGATATAGGGCTTAGGGAACCACTGAAAATTTGATACAGGTGACATGAATGTTTTTGTGTCTTAGAAAGATCAGTCTAGTTTAGGAGTGGCAAATCTGGCCCACTACATATTTTTGTAAACAAGATTTTAGTAAAACACAATCAGTCTTTCAGCTACTTATTATTTGTGTGTGCTTTTGCACTGCAGTAGCAGAGTTGAGAAGTTTCATCAAAGACCCTATAGCCCACAGAGTCAAAAATATTTATCTGGCGTCTTCAGAGGTTTATAACGTGTTTTGTGCTGTGGAGTCCTTTTTCAGTCTAGAGAAGCCTAAGATCCCTTCTGAGAAAATAAAGTAAAATACATAGCTTTGTAAAGGAAACACATTTTAGTGAAATAAAATTATTAAAATATATTTTATAATGCTTGTAATATAGTAATAAGTGCTTCTTTATTAGCCTATTAAATAACAACAACCAGTAGCTCTGTAACCTTGTAATTTTGTTTCTTCTCCATGTACGCAAGGTACAGAAATACTAAGTGATTAAGCCAGTGTGAAGAACTGAAATCTAGTAAACGGGTAAAGCCTTGTCTAGATTCTAGATACAGTGCTATTCAGTAGAATTTTCTGTGGTTTGGAAAAATTTTCTGTCTTCACTGTCCATATGGTAGCCACTGGTCACAAGTGGCTATTGAGCTCTTGAAATGTGGCTATAGTGAGACTGAGAAATTGAATTTTTAGTTGTATTTGAATAGTCACATGGGGCTAGTGGCTACTGTACCAAACAATGCTACTATAAAAGATGGTGGATTAGACCAGGTGCGATGGCTCGCATCTGTAATCCCAGCACTTTGGGAGGCCTAGGCGGCTGGATCAGCTGAGGTTGGGAGTTCCAGACCAGCCTGGCCAAAATGGCGAAACCCCATCTCTACTAAAAATATAAAAATTAGCCAGGCATTGTGGCACGCACCTGTAATTCAAGGGGCTGAGGCAAAAGAATTGCTCGAACCTGGGAGGCAGAGGTTGCAGTGAGCAGAGATCACGCCAGTGCACTCCAGCCCAGGCGACAGAGCAAGACTCCATCTCAAAAACAAAAAAAGATGGTGGATTAAACAACATAAGGCAGTGGTTGTGAAGTGTAGGCAGCACTGGCCCCACCTAAGGAGAGAGGGCAGCATTTGAAAATGTATGGGATTATTTAAATGATTATAGTGGTTGAGTTGTTGCTGGCACGTAGTGCCCTACAGGCAAGGATTGATAAATGTCTTACAGGAGTGCAGAACAGTTCAGCAGGGTGAATTGCCCCTCCCCCACTGATTAAAAATTGAAAACTTGTCCTGTGAGGAACACCTGAAAGTTCAAAGGACTTACTGGCTAGAGAAGAAAAGATGGAGGAATGTGTTCATTTTAAGGGCACGCATGTGGAAGAAAAGCATTTATTTGTGTTCGGAAGGAATATCTGCCTCGAAATAGTCCCTCTAGCAGAGACTGCTTGTTATTAATAGAAGATGATAATTTACCTCTCAGCCCTAGATGATGGTATATCAGATAGGAGGATGTATGTGAAGAATTATTCATAAGTTATAAATTTGTAAAAACATGATGTGTTTATTATTGAACAATATGCTGACATTATTGATTCATCCCTTGTCTGCTCAGCATCTGCTGTGTGAGAACCCTTGAACTAGGTATTGAATATGCAGAAACAGGACAGATGCAATATTCTTCCTTGAACTTTTACGTCTTTATTTTCACTTGAGCGGTTACCTTTATGTAGCACTAATATCTTACTACTGTGTCCCATTGCTTGTGACTTACTAATTAAACCCTACCAAGTCATCTCAGGAAAATCACTTCCAAAATAAGAATTTCTGTGTCCATATTCATATACTTGAGTATTTGAACCTAACTGTCTTATCTTAACCCTGCCTGCACATTAAAATCCTCTAGGGAGCTATAAAAACATACTTTGCCCAGCTCTGCCTCAGATCAACATCTGAATTGCTGGTGTAGAGGCCTGGGTATGTCAAGCTTCTCAGGTGACTGTGATGTGTAGCCAGGGTTGAGAATTGCTACTATAACCTGCTGTGATGATTTTGAATCTTAAATGCTTTGGGAGGAGGACATGACCTTCATCATGTCCCTGACAGTAGTCTATAAATACTAATCTATACAAAAGCAAATAACCTGATTTTATATTACTTGTTCTTGATGAATATTTATTGACTTCTAGTGATTACTTTATTGCTTCATGATTTACTCAAGGACTTTTAATTTTCCCTAGGGCTGATGTCAAGCATATTGGTCTGTGATATATCTCTTTTTGTTTGTTTGTATCTAACATTGGAGCTTTTGTGCATCTCCAAGTACATGACATTTTTCTGTTTATTTCTCAAGGAATTTGGGTCAACTTGTGGGAAAGTTTAGAAAATTTCACTAGAGCCTCAGTAGCTTGACATCTTTTTAGTAGTTTGAAATGCTTAAAATGGCGAAAATTTCTCTCGCCATTTCTTTACTGTAGTATTTTTCTTAAGAAACCATTTTTTCCAGAATGAAGATAAATTTCACCTTAGATCATGCATGAAGAAACTTGTTTTAAATTGGAAGACTTTATGCTAATGACGTTTATGCTGTACAATATGAAGAAAAAAATAAGGCTCTCTTAAGAGTTGTTGTCATTTAAAATTTTTCACCTGGTAAATGAACCTGATTATTTTCTTTACACTTCTTAATGTCTCATGTTTATTCACGTGCGGCTCACTATAGAACGGCAGAGGCTAATTTGGCTTTGCTCTGTTACTGTTTGTAGTATGTTTCTGATTTCTTGTAAGTGTGGGTAGGAGGGAAGGAGGACATCGTAGTGTAGTATCTCTCTTACTTGGTAAGTCAGACTGGTCTGTCATTGATCCTTCTAACTTCTGTAGCTCTCACTGATTGGGGAACACCACACCCAGCCCCCTCCACATCCCTGTGCTGACAATCTCAGAGCTTCCAGAAATGAGAAATAGCCACCCCTCAACAAAGTGAGCAGTACCTGATGAGTAAGAGAGTTAAAAGATAAAATGAAGTGGTTTCAGTATATTTTCTGATACTTCTAGATTTGGTTGATTTTTCTAAATTGTATTTGATCTCTATTAAGTTTTCTTCCTTTACTGATACAGATTTTGAGCCATTTATTAAAGTCACATTCATATATCAAAATAGCAAATAATTTAGGGAAATGGTGCTTTTTTCTTTTTCTTAAATGTGAGGAATATTTACTTACATTGGTCTTTGGTTTTTAGTGTCCTTCTCTTTGTTTCCTTCAGTTAAGATCCCAGATGCAGCTTTTATTCAGGCAGCCCGCAGAAAACGTGAATTGGCCAGAGCCCAAGATGACTATATTTCTTTGGATGTGGAACATACCTCTACCGTCTCTGGTATGAAGAAAGAGAGTGAAGATGACCCTGAGAGTGAGCCTGATGACCATGAAAAGAGAATACCATTTACCCTAAAACCTCAAACATTTAGACAAAGGATGGCTGAGGAATCAAGTATGTGTATACCAATATATGAAGATTAGGATATTTTTCATTAGAATATAATATTATGAGAGAATCTCCATAAAAATGTAATGTGCTGTCTCACATTGTAGAGTGTTGATAACGGTTTTTAACATTGATTTGGTCCATGATATTATGACCTCTAAAAGATGTATCTGTATCAAAATGTTATTATCAAGGAGTGTATGTAATAATGTTTATTAATATCTGACCCCCTCTTGATCTTTTTTAACAGGTTTAAAAAAATGTGCAGTATCTTATTTTTAAAACATTGAAAACAATCATCACCTTTATAAATATATTTTTTCGACATGGAAGCATCTACAGAGATTTTCGATGTCGTGTATTAAAATCTTCCCTGCTGTAATAAAAAATTTCATCTACCCACAATGCTAAGCCTTAAAGGACTGTTTTCACATTTCTCATTTATAATATATGCATTTTACCAAGTTTTTTGTAACTTTTTTTTTTTTTCCAGGAAAAGACTTCCTTACAACTTACTTTTAAATATTTAGATTCTTAGGTAGTAATTGAGAGATTTTGATGAGAAAACCAAACATTTCATTCTTTCTCAGTTTTTTTACTGAGAAATATATAGGGCTGTAGTGTTTTGAGTACGGGTTCTGGAGTCAGATCCCAGGATCCAACTTCCAACTTCGTCATAGTCTTCAGACAGCTATTTAACCTCCCAATATCTGTGTTTCCTCACCTGTGAAATGAGGGCAATAATGGTGCCTTCTTCCCAGAATTATTGTGAAGAATAAATAACATGTAAAGTCGTGCTAAGCCTGTGTAGAATAAGGTCAAAAAATGTTGGCTGCTGCAATTAAAATGGAAAAATATTAAATGTTTACATGTGAACTTTTTTTCCCCCTAGTAAGTAGAAATGAAGAAACAAGTGAAGAAAGTCAGGAAGATGAAAAACAGGATATTTGGGAACGACAACAAATGAGGAAAGCAGTTAAAATCATAGAGGTAATCATTCTTTATACCATGTATATTAGATTCCTGTGGCTGCTATAACAAATTACCACAAACTTGGTGACTCAAAAGAACAGACGTTTGTCACAAGGCAGAGGCCAGAATCTGAAGTCAAGGGGTTGGTAGCACCTTGCTTCCTCCAAAGGCCCTGGGGGGTTGTGGGGAGCAGGTAATTCTTCCTTGCCTCTTCCAACTTCTGGTCATTCCAGATATTTCTTGGCTTGTGACTACATAACTCCTGTCTCTGCCTCTGTCTTCACGTGGCTTTTTCCATGTCTCTGCTGTGTGTTTTTCTCATAGCGATACTTGTCATTGGATTTAGGGCCCACTCAGATAATCCAAGATCCTTCACTTAATTACAACCACAAAGACTCTTTTTCCAAATAAGGTCATATTTGCACTTTCCAGGGATTAAGTCATAGATGTATCTTTTGGGAGGCCTCCATTCAACCTACTAGCATATTATCTTATTTTTCCACTAGATTATAAATACCTTGAGGGTATTATTTTTTTAATCTTTAATTTTATAATAATTGACAGTTTATATTGGACAGGTGCTTAAAAGTAAAGTTTAAGCCTCAAACTTTATTTTTAGACACCTGTTCTATATAATATAAATATATCCAATTTTCTCTTTGGAAACTGTTTTTTTCACTTCGCAATATAACAGACATCTCACTGCAATGGTGTATCTACTTCTACTGCATCTTAATGATTTCATAGCAATCTAGTGAATAGATGTATTATCATTTATATATTAAATCTCATGTGATTTCTCAGATAATTTTTTATTATAGTGAACCTTGTGGTAAATATTATACACAAATACGTTATACCTATATTATGATACATAACTGTGTTACATTTCTGCATACACAAATATAGCTTTGTGTTTTATTTAATTTTTAAAAAGATGTAAACAAAATAAATATCCAATAATAGGGGTCTTGGTGCAATACAGTAGGGTGGGACACTATGAATCGCTAAAAATTATATTAGAAACCAAAGCCCAAGAGGCTGAGTCAGGTGGATCACTTGAGTCCAGGAGTTCAAGCCTCGCCTGGGCAACATGACAAAACCCTACTGCTACAAAAAATACAAAAATTAGCCAGGCATGGTGGCACACACCTGTAGTCCTAACTACTTGGGGGCTGAGGTGGGAGGATTGCTTGAGCCCAGGAGCTCAAAGCTGCAGTGAGCCAAGATCGCGCCACTGCGCTTCAGCCTGGGTGACAGAGTGAGACGCTGTCTCATTTAAGACTAAAAACGACAACAACACTAAAGTCCAGATTTGTCCAGGCATAGTGGCTCACACCTCTTATTCCAGCATTTTGGAAGGCCAAGGAGGGAGGATCACTTCAGCCCAGTAGTTTGAGACCAGCCTGAACAATACAGTGAGACCTGAGCTCTACTAAAAACAAATAAAACTAGCCAAGCCTGGTGGGGCGTGCCTATAGTCCCAGCAACTTGGGAGGCTGAGCTGGGAGGATCACTTGAGCCCAGGAGTTGTGGGTGCAGTGAGCTATGATCACACCACTGCACTCCAGCCTGGGCAACAGAGTGAGACCCTGTCACTAAAAATGAATGAATGAATGTAAAGTTTAAACAAGTAGTGAGCTTTGAAACCTAACAAATGTACTGTACTTGGGGTTAAAAGTCCTAGGTTTGGGCTCTGGGTCTGCTGCCAGAATATAAGCTCTATGAGGTCAAGAATTGCAATCATAGTATACATCAGAGGTTCCCAAACACTCTCATTCATGGAGCCGTTAGTGTCTTGGTAATTTTATCATGATACTCGTAAGCCAAAAGAAGTACCAAACAATGCTATTTATTAAGTAGTTCAAAGAATTTTATACAATTTATGTCCTAAGAACTAACCATTTGGAAAAAAAAATACAGATAATTTGAAGGCAGAACATTTTATTTTATTTTAAATAACCAAAATTCCTTACTAATGAGATGTGTGTTCCTGTTAGGCATGCATGACTTTTCAAACCTTGGAATCAGATTGGATTCACTCTCATTTCCATGTTGATCTTCACACAATACTTGTTTTTATCATAGCGTCGTCCCAAAACCCAGCTCCACAAATATGACTTCATCAAAAGGAATGGAACCCATTCTGTTTTGTTTTATTTTATTTTTTTTTATGAGACAGTTTCGCCTTGTCACCCAGGCTGGAGTACAGTGGCATGATCTCGGCTCACTGCAACCTCCACTTCCCAGGTTCAAGCAATTCTCATGCCTCAGCCTCCTGAGTAGCTGGGACTACAGGTACACACCACCACGCCTGACTGATTTTTTTGTATTTTAGTAGAGATGGGATTTCATCATGTTGCCTAGGCTGGTCTCAAACTCCTGAGCTCAGGCAGTCTGCTCACCTCAACCTCCCAAAGTGCTAGGATTACAGGCGTGAGCCACCATGTCTGGCCATATGGAACACATTCTAATGTAACTGTGAACTAAAAGCTAGTAGTCCAACAGATGTTGAGTATTACGGTTTTTCCCTAAAAAATTTAAAATGTCTCACTACACCCTTTTAAATTTGCTAGGATGCCTTTGCACACAGTTTAGGAACCACAATATGCATACAATTTTGAATTCTGATTTCCTTGCTTGACATATTATAAATTACCTTCTCTTGTTTGTACATTGTTATAATAACTGATTTTATTAGCTACATAATATTCACTGGAGTCACTGAATCATAATCTTCTTAACCATTCTTCATTTTGGACATTTTAGGTTCTTTGCAATCTGATTTTTTTTTTATTAACAAATAAGAATCAGTGAATATTTAATTATTTTCCTCCTCTCCTTTCTTTTGTTCAGATGTATGTTTTGAACTATTCCTTTGTAATAATTTCCAAGAACTGTATTACTAATCAAGAGATGAATGTTTTTATGGCACTTAGTGTATTTTTCTCTATTGCCTTCTAAAGAAAACTTAGCTCAATCTGTAATGTCACCAATATCAGGGAATATTTTACTATAATCTTGCCCTCTTCAGGTGCAAGTATAGTTGGTGAAAATGGAATCTCACACTTACTTGATTTGCATTTTTATTGCTAACGTGAGTACATTTACTGATTCCTTTGTTGAAAATCTACCATTTGCCACCGTATTAGTTTCCTGTGGCTCCCGTAACAAATTACCGCAGTCTTGGTGGCTTAAAACAGTAGAAGTTTATTCTCTCTCAGATCTGGAGGCCAGAAGTCCAAAATCAAAATGTCAGTAGAGCATCCCCCATTTCCAAAAACTCTTAGAAGAGAATCCATTCCTTGAATCTTCTAGTTTCTGGTGGCTGTTGGCATGCCTTAGCTTGTGGCCTCATCTCTCTTTGTTCCATCTTCACATCTGCTTCTTCTCTTGTGTCCCAAAATTCCCTGTCTCTTAGGATGGAACATGTAATTCAGGCTCCATTGGGATAATCCAGGACATGCACCTCATCTCAAAGTCTTAATTACATCTTTTGCCATATAATGAACATGAACATGAATGTGAACATGTTTTCATGGGGTCACCATTGGCCTGCTACGGCCACTTACAACGTTGTACAACCTTTGCAGGAAGGAAGACAACTAAACAAAACAATTATAGTGAAATCCTACAGGTTCTGTGACAGAACTCTGTGCAGGGTCCTGAGGTGGCACAAAGGAGCAAGTGGATGGTCAAGTTTTATAGGAGGGAAAGTAAATGAGGAAGTTTGAGAAAGCCTTTTCGGAACTGGTGATATTTGAATGGGTCATTGACTGCAAAATATCAAGAGTGTTTGGAGATTTTGTAGGTATGTGCAGAGCTGGATGGGAGGCTTGGTGAGAATTGAAAGGACAAAAGATGATGCTTCATGGAAAATATAAAAAGAATAGCTAAGCCAGTGAAATTGGCTAAATGTCTGGTCACTTTTATTCATGTGTCTTTGTGTAAAATAGAGGTTCTTCAGCATCTTTTGAACATTCCAAGCATGGAGAAGCTGTGATTAGACAGAGGACGCTAATATGAAATATACCATTTTATAAGATATATGTTAGCAGTGCATTTCTTTACAAGGAACAGAAAACCCAAATAAGAATTTCTTGGCCAGGCTCGTTGGCTCACGCCTGTAATCCCAGCACTTTGTGGGAGGCCGAGGCAGGCAGATCACGAGGTCAGGAGATCGAGACCATCCTGGCTAACATGGTGAAACTCCGTCTCTACTAAAAGTACAAAAAATTAGCCAAGCGTAGTGGTGGACGCCTGTAGTCCCAGTCCCAGCTACTTGAGAGGCTGAGGCAGGAGAATGGCATGAACCCGGGAGGCGGAGCTTGCAGTGAGCTGAGATCGCGCCACTGCACTCCAGCCTGGGTGACAGAGCGAGACTCCGTCTCAAAAAAAAAAAGAATGTCTTAAAGAAAAGTAAAAACTTTATGTACATATCCTCCAGCAGACTTCCATTTACTTTTCATTGACTAGAATGGAGTTGGAGTTAAATAGGTACTTCAATCACGGAAATAGGTGTCAGGTCAGCCAGACAGGTCTGTCTGCTCTGCCAGTTAATATTCATGAAGGATTGTTGTTTCTTAAAGAACTGGATGACTTTCTGAGAGTACATTAGACCATAACCAAAATTAAGCTTCAAAACTAAACTTTTAAAAAATGTAATTTTAGAATTTGCTTCTTAAATATGAATTTAAACTTCTAAATTTTAAAACTGAATTTAAAACATTTTATTGGGACCATGAAAATTACAAAGACATGGAATTTTTTAGCTTGAAGAGACCTTGGATCATCCAGTCCCTTTTCATGCTGTTAATGTTTCGAAGGTAAATGAAATGGTTTTGTAAAATCTATTTTATTTTTTTAGGAAAGAGACATAGATCTTTCCCATCGCAGTGGATCTTCAAAAGTGAAGAAATTTGATACCTCCATTTCATTTACACCAGTAAATTTAGAAATTATAAAGAAGCAATTAAATACTAGGTGAGCAATACTTATTTTGAAATTTACATTTCTCCTAGATATTTAATACTAGAGATATAGCACTATATTCTTTTAGATTATTAAGTACTGATATTGAACAAACTTATAAGGGGAAAAAAGGATCTCCTGTGTTATCATACTAACACAATTGATTTCATTTTTGTATACAGTAGTCCCCCCATATCTGCATTTTTGCCTTCTATGGTTTCAGTTATCAGTGGTGAAACCATAGTCCGAAAATATTGAATGGAAAATTCCAGAAATAAACAATTCATATGTTTTAAATTGCATACTGTTCTAAGTAGTGTGATGACATCTCGAGCTGCCCTGCTTCATCCTGCCCAGGATGAGAATCATCCTTTTGTCCAACATCTCTTTGCTCTGTAAGCCAGCAGCCTGTTAGTCACGT
The DNA here is from genome assembly GCF_001698545.2 of Rhinopithecus bieti. NCBI lineage: Eukaryota > Metazoa > Chordata > Mammalia > Primates > Cercopithecidae > Rhinopithecus > Rhinopithecus bieti. Next base: position 924,070 of record NW_016809365.1, read on the forward strand.
AGTAACCATCTCAGTTATCAGATCAACTATTGCAGTATCACAGTGCTTGTGTTCAGGTAACCCTTATTTTACTTAACAATGGCCCCAGAGTGCAGGCGTACTGTATGTAATATATAAATTAAACTTTATCATAGTTATGTATGTATAGGGAAAAAACAGCATATATAGGCTTTGATATTATTTGCATTCACTGGGGGTCTTGGAACTTATACCCATGATTAAGGGGTGACTACCATAATGTCTTTTTAGTCTTTGTAACATATGTTACATGGTTAAAATCAGTAAATACAAAATTCTACTTTTTTATTTAATATGGTTATAAGCATTTTTCTATATTACCAAATAGCCTTTAATTTTTTAAAAAAACTATCATGCTTGTCCATATAGTTGTTATATCATAATTTACTTAAATATTTCTCTGTTGGACATTATGATCTAGAACAGGAGTCAGCAAGTGCCTTTTTGTGTAAAAGACTGGATAGTAAATATTTTAGGCTTTAAGGGCTGGATGGTTGCTGTTGTAACTGCTCAACTCTATGTTACAGCATGAAAACAGCCATAGACAATATGTAAACATATAAGCTTGGCTGCGTTCCAATAGAACTTTTTTTATAAAAACAAAGGGTGGGCTGGTAGTTTGCCAGCCCCCTAGAGTACAAAGATAACCTTGCATGAGGGATAAAAAAGAGGCAGCAGATCATTGATTTATTGTAGCATTTTATTTTATCTGGATAACTTTATTATATTTTATTTTTTGTTAACTAGGTTTTTTATTTTAAAAGGACCATACACTCTCATTGTTAAAACATAAAATAACCAGTGGAAAGGATATACAGAACAAAGTAAATTACCACCCTCCCTAGAGGAAACCATTGCTACCATTTTCTTATGTTTTCTTCCAGAGGTGGTCTATATATATTTCTTTACAAGCACATATATGCTTACATATTCTCCTGTTTTTATACAAAAAAGGAAGCACATTATGTACCCTGCTCTGTACCTAGCTTTTTCTACATAATATTTACTTACAAGTTCACTGCTATAGTCAGAAATATTCTACTTAACTAAAACATTTCATTAATAATGCCTACTATACATTATTATCTTGATTAATTTCTTAATTCTCACTGTCCTTTATATAAAGCAAAGAAAGATTCTGAAAGACAAATGCAAGAAAACTTGAAGAGAGAGTATTTGGCCTAAGCAGGTGCTAAAGGGTTTACTTTTATTGTGGTGTTCTTTGCTTATCTAGTCTGTACACCCAGATTTATATGATTGTCAGTTTCCTTGGTGGTCTTTGGAAATATTTGCATTAGATTCCTACTTTTGAAAAGTTTGAAAATAAACTAATTTTATTTTATTTATTTAGATTAACATTACTACAGGAAACTCACCGCTCACACCTGAGGGAGTATGAAAAATATGTACAAGATGTCAAAAGCTCAAAGAGTACCATCCAGAACCTAGAGAGTTCATCAAATCAAGCTCTAAATTGTAAATTCTATAAGAGCATGAAAATTTATGTGGAAAATTTAATTGACTGCCTTAATGAAAAGGTACATATCAATATATCATTTCCTGCAGAAAACCCCTTATGCAATTAAGAAAAGTCTAAATCTCACAATTAGATACTTTAGTATTTTTCCTACACATTTTTAAAATAAGATGATAATAAGCATTCTCTTAATGTTGGATATTCAAGTTTTTTGCAGTTATTTTATTATAAGTAACATTGTATAAAATTTTGTGTATAAATTTTTGTTACAATTTTATCTGTTTAAGGAAAATTCCTTGAAAATGAAGTCAGAGAAAATGAATTATTAAGTCTAAATATTTTAAGGCTTATGAAACATTACAAAATTGACCTCCAGAAAGATTGTGCCAGTTTTATTAGTTTACTAGATTAGGAATAAACGGATTTTGTTTTTACATATTCTATTTTGATCTCAAGCAAACTCTGGTTTTCTTCTTGTGAATTATTTGTTTCTTGTCTTTGCCCTGTTATCTTTGTGGTTATCAGTAGAGATTTTTTTTTCTTTTCTAGTTTTGTTAGAGTATGAACAATTCTTTATAGCTTAAAATTTTTTAATGCTTTATCCTGCTTGTTGTGAACTTACCAGTTTTGTCTTTTGAATTTGTTTGTAATGGTTTTCTTTAAACATTCAGATGTTTTGAGATTTTATTTTAGTTTTGATTTATGCATACTAAGTTCTTAAATTGGGGCCTTTAGTTATCCGTTTTTAAAAATAGATTAACCATTTCAATAAAGTATACTCTACTTTCCACATTATTTTTGTTATTTTTATTTCATTTATTTTTTTGAAGAGGGGGACAGAGTCTCGCTCTGTCACCTGGGCTGGAGTATAGTAGCACGATCTCAGCTCACTGCAACCTCTGCCTCCTAGGTTCAAGCGATTCTTGTGCCTCAGCCTCCTAAGTAGCTGGGACTACAGGCATGCACCACCACACCCAGCTAATTTTTTGTATTTTTAATAGAAACGGGGTTTCACCATGTTGCCCAAGCTGGTCTGGAACTCCTGAGCTCAGGCAATCTACCTGTCTCAGCCTCCCAAAGTGCTAGGATTATAAGCGTGAGCCACCGTGCTCAGCCCATATTATTTTTTGTTTATAATGAAAATGTTGCTAAACAATGGGATGCTTTGTCCCAATTGTTGTTTTAAGTTGGCTATCTTCTACTACCACTTGGTAGTTACTTTCTGAAGTATTACAATGTAATTTTCTTTTTTCATTCCTCCTTGAAAAATTACACTGTTAAAATTTTGTCAGCCTGTGCATTAATGTATTCATAGCAGCAGCTGTAGAGTATCAAAGGAGTAGGAGGAATTGTTGCTCCCCAAAATAGGAGCGTTTCAATTTCAACTAGTCTCATTTCTATATCACATCACAACTTTGTTACCTGTCTCTGGTTAGTTTTTCTCCATTCCCCAATTTTTCAAATTTCACCAGCTTTGAGTGCGCCCCTACCTACTTTCCACACCCTCAGCCTGTGAAAACATCTGTACCCTTCATTTGTTCCTATTCTTCTATCTCAAAAAAAATCTTCTATCTCAAACTTTAATGCATGTTCCTGACTCCATCCCATTTGTTTTTTTTTTTTTTTTTTTTTGAGACAGAGCCTTGCTCTGTTGCCGAGGCTGGAGTACAGAGTGGCGCAATCTCAGCTCATTACAACCTCCACCTCCAGGGTTCAAATAATTCTCCTGCCTCAGTCTCCTGAGTAGCTGGGATTGAAGGTGGGCACCACTGTGCCTGGCTAATTTTTGTATTGTTAGTGGTAGACAAGGGGTTTCACTATGTTGGCCAGGCTGGCCTTGAACTCCTGACCTCAGGTGATCTGCCCATCTCCCAAAGTGCTGGGATAACAGGCATGAACTACCACACCTGGCCCCCATTTAGTTTATCTATCTCTGATAATTATAACAGTTCCAGTAGACTAAGTCAATTTTCTGATTTTTAATATTAAAAGTATTGACAGCTAGGTCTGTTGCACACAATGTTTTACACTTGAAATGTGATAGTATTGGGAATGTTTCTTTGAGAATTAAGCATACAAATATGCTTATGTATCTTCTAAATAGTACTTTTGTGTATATATATATTTCGTTATCGATGACCTACAAAATATTACTTATATATGTATTTCAGATTATCAGCATCCAAGAAATAGAATCATCCATGCATGCACTCCTTTTAAAACAAGCTATGACTTTTATGAAACGCAGGCAAGATGAATTAAAACATGAATCAACGTATTTACAACAGTTATCACGTTAGTGTTTTCCTGTTCAATACAATTTATTATTCATTAAGCTAAATTATGTGAAGAATAAAATATTTTATTTTATAAACATGTTTTCATGTATTTTCCCACAAACCCTTTACCCACCAACTTCCAAAACTCAAAGCATTTAGAAATAGGACTTAAGAAAGTTTTAAATTAAGTCCAAGACTAAAAAATAAACATAACTTCCAATTATTTACTATTTCAGACAGAATATGTACATAGCCATGTAGAGAATGTTTTGAGACAAGTTCACATAATTCTTTAGACTCTGTCAGAAATCTAACTTCATAGTTTCAAAGTCCTTTTACAGATTGGTTCTGGTGAGTTTCAATACAGATTTGTCTTTAAGATTTCATTATACAAAATATGGATACCTCCTTTTTTTTTTTCCTCATTGATTTTGTACTTTCAGCCATATCTTCCATTGATTAAGGTGCTATCAGGAGATAGTGAAAGACAGTAACCAAGTAACTAGTAAATGCAAAGGCAAAATGACTTTCAGTGAAACACACAACCCTTAGTGGATTGTAAATAATGGTATTACATATTAAAATAAGAAATAATGTGAATAGAATACAGTAGTGCCTCTAATCTGCAGTTTTACTTTCCATAGTTTCAGTCAACAATGGTCCAAAATGAATGAGTACGGTACAATAAGATATTTTGAGATAGAGATACCCAACATTCCTATAACATACATTACGGTATATTGTTTTCATTGTTCTACTTTATTGCTATTGTTAGTCTCTTACTGTGCCTAATTTATAAATTAAACTTTATCATAGGTGTGTATATAGAGGAAAAAACAAATAGGGTTTGGTACTATATGTGGTTTCAGGCATCCACTGGGGTTCTTAGAATGTATCACCTGCAAATACATTCTAAGGGGATACATTCTAAGGGGGGGACTCCTGTATTGATAAAGCCAATATTTCTTGCATTTGGCTATGGAAAAAAACTAGTAACTACTGGAAAAGAATACAAGGAAACGAAACTTTTGGTAGAACTTTGCTGCTGTTCTCAACAATAGCAACAGTACACCAGCCAAAGTATGTTTTAGGTTAACATTTTCACCAGCCAAAATACATTTTAGGCCAATGAACCTCATGCCTATTAATATTGCAATAAAGAGTTAACACTGAAATTTCGTTGCATAATTAATTGCAAAATTTAAGCATATTTGTGTATTTACTTATGCATATATGTTTATACATCCATGATGTTACCTTTATTTTCAAAGCATTTTATTTTTTTCTTTTGAGAATTTGTAGTATGAAGTCAATTTTATTTATTAACAGGCAAAGATGAGACGTCCACAAGTGGAAACTTAGCACTAGATGAAAAAACTCAGTGGATTTTAGAAGAGATTGAATCTCGAAGGTACCTATATAAAGTGAAGATTTAAAGAAAGCATCATTGAGGAAGTACTTTTCACTACTTAAATATAATTAACCACATGATGTCATGAAGTATACCTGATATACATTATTAATTTGTGAAAATAAAATAGAAGCAAAATTTAGTAAAACCATCCTTGACTGCTTTAAAGACACATGAGTATATTTGGATCAGTTAAAAGGAATGGGTAAAATGACATTTATCAGGCTGGGAATTGCTTGTAACTCTGGGGAAAAGAAAAGAGATCAGCCTGTTACTGTGTCTATATAGAAAGAAGTAGACATAAGAGACTCCATTTTGTTCTGTATTTGAGATGCTATTAATCTGTGACCCTACTCCCAACCTTGTCCTTGCAAGAGACATGTGCTGTGGTGACTCAAAGTTTAAAGGATTTTGGGCTGTGCAGGATGTGCTTTGTTAAACAAGTGCCTGAAGGCAGCTTGCTGGTTAAAAGTCATCACCGTTCTCTTAATCTCAAGTACTCAGGGACATGTAAACTGCCAAAGGTCGCAGGGACCTCTGCCTAGGAAAGCTAGATATTGTCCAAGGTTTCTCCCCATGTGATAGTCTGAAATGTGGCCTCGTGGGATGGGAAAGACCTGATCGTCCCCCATCCTGACACCCGTGAAGAGTCTGTGCTGAGGAGGACCAGTACAAGAGGAAAGAAGACCTCTTGGCGGTTGTTGGCAGTTGAGATAGAGAAAAGCATCTGTCTCCTGCCCGTCCCTGGACGATGGAACATCTCCGTGTAAAACCCGATTCTATGTTCTGTTTACTGAGAAAGGAGAAAACCGCCTTAGGGCGAAAGGTGGGACTTGCTAACGCAATGCTGCTCTTTATGCACTAAAAAGGTTTATAAAGATGTTTGCATATGCATATCAAGGCACAGCACTTTTCCTTAAACTTATTCATGTCACAGAGATCTTTATTCATATGTCTTACTGCTGACCTTCTCCCTACGATGATCCTATTATCCTTCCACTTCGCTTTTTTCTAAGATGATAAAGATAATTATCAGTAAATACTAAGGGAACTCAGAGACCAGTGCCGGCGTGGGTCCTCTGTATGCTGAGCGCCGGTCCCCTGGGCCCACTTTTTCTTTCTCTATACTTTGTCTCTGTGTCTCATTTCTTTTCTCAAGTCTCTCGTTCCACCTAATGAGAAACNAATCATCCATGCATGCACTCCTTTTAAAACAAGCTATGACTTTTATGAAACGCAGGCAAGATGAATTAAAACATGAATCAACGTATTTACAACAGTTATCACGTTAGTGTTTTTCCTGTTCAATACAATTTATTATTCATTAAGCTAAATTATGTGAAGAATAAAAATATTTTTATTTTTATAAACATGTTTTTCATGTATTTTCCCACAAACCCTTTACCCACCAACTTCCAAAAACTCAAAGCATTTAGAAATAGGACTTAAGAAAGTTTTAAATTAAGTCCAAGACTAAAAAATAAACATAACTTCCAATTATTTACTATTTCAGACAGAATATGTACATAGCCATGTAGAGAATGTTTTGAGACAAGTTCACATAATTCTTTAGACTCTGTCAGAAATCTAACTTCATAGTTTCAAAGTCCTTTTACAGATTGGTTCTGGTGAGTTTCAATACAGATTTGTCTTTAAGATTTCATTATACAAAATATGGATACCTCCTTTTTTTTTTTCCTCATTGATTTTGTACTTTCAGCCATATCTTCCATTGATTAAGGTGCTATCAGGAGATAGTGAAAGACAGTAACCAAGTAACTAGTAAATGCAAAGGCAAAATGACTTTCAGTGAAACACACAACCCTTAGTGGATTGTAAATAATGGTATTACATATTAAAATAAGAAATAATGTGAATAGAATACAGTAGTGCCTCTAATCTGCAGTTTTACTTTCCATAGTTTCAGTCAACAATGGTCCAAAAATGAATGAGTACGGTACAATAAGATATTTTGAGATAGAGATACCCAACATTCCTATAACATACATTACGGTATATTGTTTTCATTGTTCTACTTTATTGCTATTGTTAGTCTCTTACTGTGCCTAATTTATAAATTAAACTTTATCATAGGTGTGTATATAGAGGAAAAAACAAATAGGGTTTGGTACTATATGTGGTTTCAGGCATCCACTGGGGTTCTTAGAATGTATCACCTGCAAATACATTCTAAGGGGGATACATTCTAAGGGGGGGACTCCTGTATTGATAAAGCCAATATTTCTTGCATTTGGCTATGGAAAAAAACTAGTAACTACTGGAAAAGAATACAAGGAAACGAAACTTTTTGGTAGAACTTTGCTGCTGTTCTCAACAATAGCAACAGTACACCAGCCAAAGTATGTTTTTAGGTTAACATTTTCACCAGCCAAAATACATTTTTAGGCCAATGAACCTCATGCCTATTAATATTGCAATAAAGAGTTAACACTGAAATTTCGTTGCATAATTAATTGCAAAATTTAAGCATATTTGTGTATTTACTTATGCATATATGTTTATACATCCATGATGTTACCTTTATTTTCAAAGCATTTTATTTTTTTCTTTTGAGAATTTGTAGTATGAAGTCAATTTTATTTATTAACAGGCAAAGATGAGACGTCCACAAGTGGAAACTTAGCACTAGATGAAAAAACTCAGTGGATTTTAGAAGAGATTGAATCTCGAAGGTACCTATATAAAGTGAAGATTTAAAGAAAGCATCATTGAGGAAGTACTTTTCACTACTTAAATATAATTAACCACATGATGTCATGAAGTATACCTGATATACATTATTAATTTGTGAAAATAAAAATAGAAGCAAAATTTAGTAAAACCATCCTTGACTGCTTTAAAGACACATGAGTATATTTGGATCAGTTAAAAGGAATGGGTAAAATGACATTTATCAGGCTGGGAATTGCTTGTAACTCTGGGGAAAAGAAAAAGAGATCAGCCTGTTACTGTGTCTATATAGAAAGAAGTAGACATAAGAGACTCCATTTTGTTCTGTATTTGAGATGCTATTAATCTGTGACCCTACTCCCAACCTTGTCCTTGCAAGAGACATGTGCTGTGGTGACTCAAAGTTTAAAGGATTTTGGGCTGTGCAGGATGTGCTTTGTTAAACAAGTGCCTGAAGGCAGCTTGCTGGTTAAAAGTCATCACCGTTCTCTTAATCTCAAGTACTCAGGGACATGTAAACTGCCAAAGGTCGCAGGGACCTCTGCCTAGGAAAGCTAGATATTGTCCAAGGTTTCTCCCCATGTGATAGTCTGAAATGTGGCCTCGTGGGATGGGAAAGACCTGATCGTCCCCCATCCTGACACCCGTGAAGAGTCTGTGCTGAGGAGGACCAGTACAAGAGGAAAGAAGACCTCTTGGCGGTTGTTGGCAGTTGAGATAGAGAAAAGCATCTGTCTCCTGCCCGTCCCTGGACGATGGAACATCTCCGTGTAAAACCCGATTCTATGTTCTGTTTACTGAGAAAGGAGAAAACCGCCTTAGGGCGAAAGGTGGGACTTGCTAACGCAATGCTGCTCTTTATGCACTAAAAGGTTTATAAAGATGTTTGCATATGCATATCAAGGCACAGCACTTTTCCTTAAACTTATTCATGTCACAGAGATCTTTATTCATATGTCTTACTGCTGACCTTCTCCCTACGATGATCCTATTATCCTTCCACTTCGCTTTTTTCTAAGATGATAAAGATAATTATCAGTAAATACTAAGGGAACTCAGAGACCAGTGCCGGCGTGGGTCCTCTGTATGCTGAGCGCCGGTCCCCTGGGCCCACTTTTCTTTCTCTATACTTTGTCTCTGTGTCTCATTTCTTTTCTCAAGTCTCTCGTTCCACCTAATGAGAAACACCCACAGGTGTGGAGGGGTAAGCCACCCCTTCATGTAACTAGAAACTGTTCCTAATTATAATTACCCCCTCTTCAGAATCTGGTTAGCCCATGGGAATGTCCTAACTGGGAATGTCTTAGAAGAAAAAACAAAAAAACAAATGGAGAACTACCAACTCAAACTAATGAAACTAAAAATGTCGAAAATATTAATAACATTGTGCACTGATATATTTTTGACCATTTAAAATAAATGATAAAATTACTTATTTTCAGCAAGAGGTAAAAAAAAAAATTAAGCATTTCAGCAAGATCTATTTACTTTTGTTTATTTTTGGTTTGTTGCAAAATATAGGACAAAAAGAAGACAAGCAAGGATGCTTTCTGGGAATTGTAACCATCAGGAAGGGACATCTAGTGATGATGAACTGCCTTCAGCAGAGATGATTGACTTCCAAAAAAGCCAAGGTCAGTTACCAAGTTTCTAATATATCATGGTTTGAGTTTTGAAATGGTGAGAAACGCTTTGCTGTGATTGCCCTTAATAAGTATGTAAGCTATATAAAACAGTTGGTTAAATTCAGAAAAAATGAAACACATTTTTCCTCTGTAAGACTCTCTTCCTACCTCTGAATAATGGAGTAAAATGAAGGAAGGAGCATTGTGAGTATTCTTGTATCTTCATAGTTTTTTCTCTTAGACTTTCTCCTATTACTATTGAACATCTTCATTTCACTTCTTTACCACACATAGTTTCTATATTGTCATTTTTAACTTAAAACATTTGAATTTGGTGAAACTTTAAATTTGGGTTCTAAGGGAGATTTTGTTCTGTGTAATCTTAGACAAATGTCTTGTCCTCCCTAAATTTGATGTTGTTTTGCCTGTAAATAAGTAGACTTTACCTATATGGTAGGGAAGATAGCTACGATGGTAAAATGAGATTAATGTATTTCTATTGGCATATAGCAGGGGTATATATGGTAGCTTTTATTAGTGTTGATATTGTTACTTTGTTGCTAAAGTGATTTTTTTAATAAAAATTTATGTTAATATAAAAGGACGGAATTTTAGCTCAATTGATTACAGTCTGGCATGACCATGTTTTTAAGGAAGCATACTTAAAGTTCACAACTTAAAATGCATAAAGAGACTTATTTTGTTTACAGGTGACATTTTACAGAAACAGAAGAAAGTTTTTGAAGATGTGCATGATGACTTTTGTAACATCCAGAATATTTTGTTGAAGTTTCAGCAATGGCGAGAAAAGTTTCCTGACTCCTATTATGAAGCTTTCATTAGTTTGTGCATACCAAAGCTTTTAAATCCCCTAATACGAGTTCAGTTGATTGATTGGAATCCTCTTAAGGTATTTATGCTTCATATGTGAAAATTTATCCTGATTACATTAGTATACTTAAATTCCCTTACTATTATATTAGCTATTAAATACCTTACCCTTACAGTTGGAACTGAAATTTAGAGCTTTGGAACAATAGTCAGAAAATGTGTGCTTTCAGCTACATTCTTTTCTTGGCTCTCACTTGACTTTTAGGCTGAGCATCATTAACATCAGTAAAGCAAACACATTTTTTTTAGCTTCTTATACATTAAATTTAAAATCCTCCCAGAAAGTATAAGGTACTGTTGGGTTTGGAGAAAGTAGATATAAAATCCTTGTTTCAAGAATTCTTGAGTTGGAGATGACATACTGGGAGGAGTTGCTTACGGTGGCATTGAGGAGGTGGAATGCAAGCCTTTGAAGGGTTTATGGGATAAACAGGATGAATCAGAAAGGGAAAGGTGTTTCCTAAAGGTATAAAGGGAGAAATATTAGTTCAGGAGCTAGAAATTGCAGATATTTAGATCCTAAGTTAAGAAATATAAACTCTATTGAGTGAATTTGACTGACTAAAAGAAAAAAAAAAAGAAATATGAACTCAGCAACTGTCTACTGTGTAATAGAACCTTTAACTAAATCACATACAAATTACATATTTATGCTTATGAGAATTGAAGGGGCCAGAAATAAACTTTGCTTGAAATGGATGAATTTTTTTATAAACAAATTCATTCATGGCTGTTTCAAGTGCCTAACAAATGTATATTTTGCTCCTAGCAGAGTACTTGCCACGTGGTAGGCTCTAAAGGCTCCGGCACACACTAGGTGGTTGTTGAGTGTTCGTTGTGTAATTGAATACATGAAATGTGGCTTGTTATGCTACTTAGACACCACATCTCAGTCATACTGTCCTACCATCCTGCCTAGCCTTGGTGGTCTAGTGTTAAAACAGGGAATTAGTCTCCTCTGATCCTTAGAAAAGCTCTGGTGATTATTGAAAAAAACAATAACTATTTTAAAATACACTAATGTTGAAGGATTTCTTCATAACTTTTATCGTTTTCTTTGTAAGTTGGATTCCACAGGTTTAAAAGAGATGCCATGGTTCAAATCTGTAGAAGAATTTATGGATAGCAGTGTAGAAGATTCAAAGAAGGAAAGTAGTTCAGATAAAAAAATCTTGTCTACAATCATCAACAAAACAATTATTCCCCGACTTACAGGTACTGCTTCATAACCTTGATAAAATTAAATTATTTTCTGACAGAGTATATAAGGTTGTTAATTTCAGTTATATTCACAAAGTTTTTTCATAAGTTTTTAAACACAAGGAAATGTTATATGTAGTAAAAATCAAGAGCTGTCAAATGTAAGCTGGTTAAAAAATATGTGTTTGTACAGGTGGTTGGCTACCAAACTGCTAATACTCAGATTGCTTCTAATCTTCATCTGGTGTATCATTGGCAGTTCCAACAGTTGACCCTTCTTTCTTCCTAGACACACTGTCTTTACTTGGCTTCCAAAATACCACACTTTTAGTTTCCTGCCCACCTCTCTGGTATTTGCTGTCTGCTTGTCACCTCTGATTTCCAAGTGCTACAGTATCTCAGGATTCAGGTCGCTTACCTTCTCTTTTCTGTTTACCTTCAGTCACTCAGTATTTACAGTCAGTTTAGTGTTTGTGGCGTTCCTGCTGCTTTTGTGATGCTTCAGTCATTTTCTAGCACGCTTCCATCCATACTTCATACGTCCTTTTTTCCCTTCTCTAATTATGTTTCTTATCGTTTTCTTTAAAAAATATTGCTTCATCTGGGAGTGGTGGCTCACCCCTGTAATCCTGGCAGTCTGGGAGGCCAAGGTGGGTGGATCACCTGAGGTCAAGAGTTCAAGACCAGCCTGGCCAACATGGTGAAACCTCGTCTCTACTACAAATACAAAAAAATTAGCTGGGCGTGGTGGCAGGCACCTGTAATCCCAGATACTTAGGAGGTTGAGGCAGGAGGATTGCTTAAACCTGGGAGGTAGAGGTTGCAGTGAGGTGAGATCGTGCCATTGCACTCCAGCCTGGGTGACAAGAGTGAAACTCCATCTCAAAAAAAAAAAAAAATTGCTTCGTTTCATTCACATTTGCCATTAGCAACTATGAGCACTTAACATTAATGCTTGTGCTTCAGACCTTAGCGTGAAGTCTTTTGTTTTACCTATGTACTTGATAAGGATCCGTTGCACTGTGTCACTGAGAAAGAAATTTGACAGCAAAGACGGCAAAACTCTTATTTAATTTTTTGTGTGTTTTTGTTTTTGAGACAAGGTCTTCCTCTGTCACCCAGACTGGAGTACAGTGGCGCAAACATTGCTCACTGCCGTCTTGAATTCCTGGGGTCAAGTGATCCTCCTGCCTCAGCCTCCCAATTAGCTGGGACTCCAGGCGCATGCCACCACACCCAGCTAATTTGTAAAATATTTTTTTAGAGACAAGGTCTTGCTGTGTTGCACAGGCTAGTCTCAAACTCCTGGCCTCAAGAGACCCTTCCCCTCAGCTTCCCAAGGCACTGGGATTCTAGGCATGAGTCACCATGCCCAGCCTAGAAGTTGGAAGCAATCAGCCTTATAATTGCTTCTTAGGCAACTTGATTATAAGATTTTGGCTGGGGTGCAGTGGCTCATGCCTGTAATCCCAGCACTTTGCAAGGCCGAGGCGGGAGGATCACTTGAACACAGGAGTTCCAGACCAGCCTGGGCAACATGGTGAAACCCCATCTCTATTTATAAATTTAAAATTTTAAAAAAAAAATAAAACTTTCAAGATTTTATTTCAATGAAACTTATGGTACATTTGTGGGGTATATTAGAAAGTTACTATTTTTAACTAGCTCTACTAATGATAGAATGCATGTGCCTAATTTAAGCACTCTGCTTCAAAAATCTAAATACTAATGATGAAACAGTCCCACAAAATAAGTAGCTTTGTGAGAAATTAACACTGACTGAGTCCCAATAGTGATTGAATTCTACATATGTTTCGAAGATAGCACTAACAGAGTGTGCTAATGTATTGGTTGTCCAGCAAGAGAGAAAGAGAGGAATCAAGAATGGGTCCATGGGTTTCGGCCTGAGCAACTGGAAGGACAGAGGTGCCATTTCCTGAAATGAAAAAGTCTGACAGGAGTAAGCTTAATGTGGGGAGCTGTATTAGCAGCTCAGTTTGAGACTTGTTGAGTTTGAAGTATCTGTAATCTAAGTGGAAATGTCACGTCCGTTGTTGAATACATGAGTCTTAAAGGAGGAGGTCCAGTTGGAAGGTATAAGTCTGGAGTTTATCCACATGACATTTATTGATGGCATTTAATGTATAAAATTGACTTTGAATACCGAAACAGAAAAGAGAAGGTAAGTGACCTGAATCCTGAGATACTATAGCACTTGGAAGTCAAAGAGATGACAAGCAGACAGCAAAGACCAGAGAGATGGGCAGGAAACTAAGAGTGTGGTATTTGGGAAGCCAAGTAAAGACAGTGTTTCTAGGAAGAAGGAAGGGTCAACTGTTGGAATTGTTGATGATAAGTCAGATGAGGATTAGAATCAATCATGGGAGTTTGCTATGTGAATGTCATCTGTGATTTGCTAAGAGCGCATTAGGTAGACTGATAAGAGATAAGGCCTAATTTAAGGGAAATCAAGAACAAGTGAGAAGAGAGAAACTGAAGATAGAAGTTTAGATAGTACTTTGAGGAATTTTGTCATAAAAGATAGGAAGGAAATGGAACAATACTAGAGGAGGAAGTAGGGCTAAGGGGGATTTTTTGTTGGTTTGTTTGTTTGTTATTATACTTTAAGTTCTGGGGTACATGTGCAGAACGTGCAGGTTTGTTACATGGCTGTACACGTGCCATAGTGTTTGCTGCACTCATCAACCTGTCATCTACATTAGGTATTTCTCCTAATACTATCCCACCCCTAGCCCCCCGACCCCTGACAGACCCTGGTGTGTGATGTTACCCTCCCTGTGTCCATGTGTTCTCATTGTTCAACTCCCACTTATGAGTGAGAACATGCGGTGTTTGGTTTTCTGTTCTTGTGTTAGTTTGCTAAGAATGATGGTTTCCAGCTTCATCCATGTCCCTGCAAAGAACATAAACTCATCCTGTTTTATGGTTGCATAGTATTCCATGGTGTATATATGCCACATTTTCTTTATCCAGTCTATCATCGATGGGCATTTGTGTTGGTTCCAAGTCTTTGCTATTGTGAATAGTGCTGCAGTAAACATATGTGTGCATGTGGTCTTTATAGTAGCATGATTTACAACCCTTTGGGTATAGACCCAGTAATGGGATCGCTGGGTCAAATCATATTTCTAGTTCTAGATCCTTGAGGAATTGCCACACTGTCTTCCAGTGTGGTTGAACTAATTTACACTCCCACTAACAGTGTAAAAGTGTTCCTGTTTCTCCACATCCTCTCCAGCATCTGTTGTTTCCTGACTTTTTAACAATCACTATTCTAACTGGCATGAGATGATATCTGAATGTGGTTTTGATTTGCATTTCTCTAATGACCAGCGATGATGAGCTTTTTTTTCATATGTTTTTTGGCTGCATAAATGTCTTCTTTTGAGAAGTGTCTGTTCATATCCTTTGCCCACCTTTGATTTTTTTTTTTTCTTATGAATTTGTTTGAGTTCTTTGTAGATTCTGGATATTAGCCCTTTGTCCCATGGATAAATTACAACAATTTTCTCCCATTCTGTAGGTTGCCTGTTCACTCTGATGATAGTTTCTTTTGCTGTGCAGAAGCTCTTTAGTTTAATTAGATCCCATTTGTCTATTTTGGCTTTTGTTGCCTTTGCTTTTGGTATTTTAGTCATGAAGCCTTTGTCCATGCCTATGTCCTGAATGGTATTGCCTAGATTTTCTTCTAGGGTTTTTATGGTTTTAGGTCTTACATTTAAGTCTTTAATCCATCTTGAGTTAATTTTTGTATAAGATGTAAGGAATTTTCCAGTTTCATCTTTCTGCAAATGGCTAGCCAGTTTTCCCAACACCATTTATTAGATAGGGAATCCTTTCCCCATTGCTTGTTTTTGTCAGGTTTGTGAAAGATCAGATGGTTATAGATGTGTGGTGTTATTTCTGAAGCCTCTGTTCTGTTCCATTGGTCTGTGTATCTGTTTTGGTACCAGTACCATACTGTTTTTGTTACTGTAGGCTTGTAGTATATAGTTTGGAGTCAGGTAGCATGATGCTTCCAGCATTGTTCTTTTTGCTTAGGATTATCTTGGCTACGCCAGCTCTTTTTTGATTCCATATGAAATTTAAAGTAGTTTTTTCCAATTCTGTAAAGAAAGTCAATGGTAGCTTGATGGGGATAGCATTGAAGCTATAAATTAGTTTGGGCAGTATGGCCTTTTTCACGATATTCTTCCTATCCATGAGGAAGGAATGTTTTTCCATTTGTTTGTGTCGTCTCTTACTTCCTTGAGCAGTGGCTTGTAGTTCTCCTTGAAGAGGTTCTTCACATCCCTTGTAAGTTGTATTCCTGGGTATTTTATTCTCTGTATAGCAGTTGTGAATGGGAGTTCACTGATGATTTAGCTCTCTGTTTGTCTGTTGTTGGTGGATAGCAATGCTTGTGATATTTGCACATTGATTTTGTATCCTGAGACTTTGCTGAAGTTGCTTATCAGCTTAAGGAAATTTTGGGCTGAGACAGTGGGGTTTTCTAAATATACAATCATATCATCTGCAAACAGACAATTTGACTTCCTCTTTTTCTAATCAAATGCCCTTTATTTCTTTCTCTTGCCTGATTGCCCAGGCCAGAACTTCCAATACTGTGTTGAATAGGAGTGGTGAGAGAGGGCGTCCTTGTCTTGTGCCAGTTTTCAAAGGCAGTGATTCCAGTTTTTGCCCATTCAGTATGACATTGGCTGTGGGTTTGTCATAAATAGCTCTTATTATTTTGAAATGCGTTCCCTCAGTATCTAGTTTATTGAGAGTTTTTAGCATGAAGGGCTGTTGAATTTTGTCAAAGGCCTTTTCTGCATCTGTTGAGATAATCATGTGGTTTTTGTCTTTGGTTCTGTTTATATGATGGATTACGTTTATTGATTTGCATATGTTGAACCAGCCAAGCCCACTTGATCATGGTGGATAAGCTTTTTGATGTGCTGCTGGATTCGATTTGCCTGTATTTTATTGAGGATTTTTGCATCGATGTTCATCAGGGATATTGATCTAAAATTCTCTTTTTTTGTTGTGTCTCTGCGGGGCTTTGGTATCAGGATGATGCTGGCATCGTAAAATGAGTTAGGGAGGATTCCCTCTTTTTCTATTGTTTGGAATAGTTTCAGAAGGGATGGTACCAGATCTTCTTTGTACCTCTGGTAGAAGTCAGCTGTGAATCGTCTGGTCCTGGACTTTTTTTGGTTGGTAGGCTATTAATTATTGCCTCAATTTCAGAAGTTGTTATTGGTCTATTCAAGGATTCGACTTTTTACTGGTTTAGTCTTGGGAGAGTGTAAGTGTCCAGGAATTTATCCATTTCTTCTAGATTTTCTAGTTTATTTGCATAGAGATATTTATAGTGTTCTCTGACGGTAGTTTGTATTTCTGTGGGATCAGTGTTGATAGCCCTTTATCATTTTTTATTGCGTCTATTTGATTCTTCTCTCTTTTTTTCTTTATTAGTCTGGCTAGCGGTGTATCTATTTTGTTGATCTTTTCAAAAAACCAGCTCCTGGATTCATTGATTTTTTTTGGAGGGTTTTTCATGTCTCTATCTCCTTCAGTTCTGCTCTGATCTTAGTTATTTCTTGTCTTCTGCTCACTTTTGAGTTTGTTTCCTCTTGCTTCTCTAGTTCTTTTAATTGTGGTGTTAGGATGTTGATTTTAGGTCTTTCCTGCTTTCTCTTGTGGGCATTTAGTGCTGTAAATTTCCCTCTACACACTGCTTCGAATGTGTCCCAGACATTCTGGTACATTGTGTCTTGGTTCTCATTGGTTTCAAAGAACATCTTTATTTCTGCCTTCATTTCGTTATGTACCCAGTAGTCATTCAGGAGCAGGTTGTTCAGTTTCCATGTAGTTGTGCGGTTTTGAGTGAGTTTCTTCATCTTGAGTTCTAATTTGATTGCACTGTGGTCTGGGAGACTGTTATGATTTTCGTTCTTTTGCATTTGCTGAGGAGTGTTTAATTATGTGGTCAATTTTAGAATAAGTGCAATGTAGTGCTAAGAAAAATGTATATTCTGTTGACTTGGGGTGGAGAGTTCTGTAGATGTCTATTAGGTCTGCTTGGTCCAGAGCTGAGTTCAAGTCCTGGGTATCTTTGATAATTTTCTGTCTCGTTGCTCTGTCTAATATTGACAGTGGGATGTTAAAGTCTCCCACTATTAATGTGTGGGAGTCTAAGTCTCTTTGTAGGTCTCTAAGAACTTGCTTTATGAATCTGATCGGAGTGCTCCTGTATTGGATGCATACTTATTTCGGATAGTTAGCTCTTGTTGCATTGACCCCTTCACCATTGTGTAATACCCTTCTTTGTCTCTTTTGATCTTCGTTGGTTTAAAGTCTGTTTTATCAGAGACTAGGACTGCAACCCCTGCTTTTTTATTTATTTATTTATTTATTTTTCTTTCCATTTACTTGGTAAATATTCCTCCATCCCTTTATTTTGAACCTATGTGTGTCTGTGTACATGAAATGGGTCTCCTGAATACAGCACACTGAGGGATCTTGACTGTATCCAATTTTCCAGTCTGTGTCTTTTAATTGGGGCTTTTAGACCATTTACATTTAAAGTTAATACTGTTATGTGTGAATTTGATCCTGTCATTATGATGCTAGCTGGTCATTTTGCCCATTAGTTGATACAGTTTCTTCGTAGCATTGGTGGTCTTTACAATTCTGTATGTTTTTGCAGTGTCTGGTACCAGTTGTTCCTTTCCATGTTTAGTGCTTTCTTCAGGAGCTCTTGTAAGGCAGGCCTGGTGGTGACAAAATCTCTCAGCATTTGCTTGTCTGTAAAGGATTTTATTTTTCCTTTGCTTGTGAAGCGTAGTTTGGCTGGATATGAAATTCTGGATTGAAAATTCATTTCTTTAAGAATGTTGAATATTGGCCCCAGTCTCTTGTAGCTTGTAGGGTTTCTGCGGATAGTTCCGCTGTTAGTCTGATGGGCTTCCATTTGTAGGTAACCCAACCTTTCTTTCTGGCTGCCCTTAACATTTTTTCCTCCCTTTCAACCTTGCTGAATCTGACAATTATGTGTCTTGGGGTTGCTCTTCTCAAGGAGTAGCTTTGTGGTGTTCTCTGTATTTCCTGAATTTGAATGGTGGCCTGCCTTGCTAGGTTGGGGAAGCTCTTCTAGATATTATCCTGAAGAGTGTTTTCCAACTTGGTTCAATTCTCCCCATCACTTTCAGGTATACCAATCAAACATAGATTTTGTCTTTTCACATAATCCCATATTTNATTTTATTTTCCTTTGCTTGTGAAGCGTAGTTTGGCTGGATATGAAATTCTGGATTGAAAATTCATTTCTTTAAGAATGTTGAATATTGGCCCCAGTCTCTTGTAGCTTGTAGGGTTTCTGCGGATAGTTCCGCTGTTAGTCTGATGGGCTTCCATTTGTAGGTAACCCAACCTTTCTTTCTGGCTGCCCTTAACATTTTTTCCTCCCTTTCAACCTTGCTGAATCTGACAATTATGTGTCTTGGGGTTGCTCTTCTCAAGGAGTAGCTTTGTGGTGTTCTCTGTATTTCCTGAATTTGAATGGTGGCCTGCCTTGCTAGGTTGGGGAAGCTCTTCTAGATAATATCCTGAAGAGTGTTTTCCAACTTGGTTCAATTCTCCCCATCACTTTCAGGTATACCAATCAAACATAGATTTTGTCTTTTCACATAATCCCATATTTCTTGGAGGCTTTGTTTGTTTCTTTTCACTCTTTTTTCTCTAAACTTGTCTTCTCGCTTTATTTCACTGAGGTAATCTTCAATCTGTGATATCCTGTCTTCCACTTGATCGATTCAACTATTGATGCCTGTGTATATACTTCATGACGTTCTCCTGCAGTGTTTTTCAGATTCATCAGGTCATTTATATTCTTCTCTAAACTGGCTGTTTTAGTTAGCAATACCTCTAACCTTTTTTGAAGGTTCTTAACTTCTTTCCATTGGGTTAGAACATGCTCCTTTAGCTCGGAGGAGTTTATTACCCACCTTCTGAAGCCTGCTTCTGTCAATTCGTCCAACTCATTCTCCATCCAGTTTTGTTCCCTTGCTGGTGACGAGTTGTGATTGTTTGAAGAAGAACAGGCATTCTAGTTTTTGGAATGTTCAGCCTTTTTGCGCTGGTTTCTCCCCATCTTTGTGGATTTATCTACCTTTGGTCTTTTATATTGGTGACCTTCGGATGGGGTCTCTTAGTGTATGTCCTTTTTGTTGATACTGATAGTATTCCTTTCTGTTTGTTAGTTTTGCTTCTAACAGGCCGCTCTGCTGCAGGTCTGCTGGAGTTTGCTGGAGGTCCACTCCAGACCCTATTTGCCTGGGTATCACCAGCGGAGGCTGCAGAATAGCAAAGATTGCTGCCTGTTCCTTCCTCTGGAAGCTTCGTCCCAGAGGGGCACCCACCAGATGCCAGCCAGAGCTCTCCTCTATGAGGTGTCTGTTGGCCGCTACTGGGAGGTATCTCCCAGTCAGGATAAATGGAGGTCAGGGACCCACTTGAGGAGGCAGTCTGTCCCTTATCAGAACTCGAGCGCTGTGTTGGGAGAACCACTGCTCTCTTCAGAACTATTAGGCAAGGACGTTTAAGTCAGCTGAAACTACACCCACAGCCACCCCTTCCCCCAGGTGCTCTGTCCATGGAAGATGGGGGGTTTTTATCTCTTAAGTCCCTGACTGGGCCTGCTGCCTTTTTTCAGAGATGCCCTGCCCAGAGAGGAGTAGTCTAGAAAGGCAGTCTGGCCGCAGCAGCCTTGCTGAGCTGTGGTGGGCTCTGCCCAGGTCGAACTTCCTGGGGGCTTTGTTTACACTGTGAGGCATAAACCAGCTACTGAAGCCTCAGCAATGGCGGACACCCCTCCCCCCACCAAGCTGGAGCATCCTAAGTTGGGCTCAGACTGCTGTCAGCAAGAGTTTCAAGTCAGTGGATCTTAGCTTGCTGGGCTTTGTGGGGGGTGGGACCCACCAAGCCAGACTACTTGGCTCCCTGTCTTCAGCCCCTTTTCCAGGGTAGTGAATGGTTCTGTTTCTCTGGCGTTCCAGGTGTCACTGGGGTATGAAAGAAAAACCAAAACAAAACAAAACACCTGCAACTAGTTTGGTGTCTACCCAAACAGCCACCCAATTTTGTGCACGAAACCCAGGGCCCTGGTGGGGTAGGCACTGGAGGAAATCTCCTGGTCTGCCAGTTGCAAAGACTGTGGGGAAAATGCAGTATCTGGGCTGGAGTGCACTGTTCTTCCTGGCACAGTGTCTCATGGCATCCCTTAGGTAGGGGAGAGAATTCCCCAACCCCTTGTGCTTCCAGGTGAGGCAACACCCCACCTTGCTTTGGCTCACCCTTTGTGGGCTGTACCCACTGTCCAACCAGTCCCAATGAGATGAACTGGGTACCTCAGTTGGAAATCACCTGCCTTCTGCGTTGATCTTGCTGGGAGCTGCAGACTGGAGCTGTTCCTATTCGGCCATCTTGGCAGCCTCTTTACACTGAGGGGGATTATTTTTAATACAAGAAATGTTTGTAGGGTGATGGAAAAAATCTAGTACCAGTGATGTCAATACCAAAGTGGAAGGACAGAGTTCTGGGAACAGGATCTTAGACTAAGCCAAAAGTCTTGGGATCTCATCCACAGAATAAACAGTTCACCTGACGTGGTGGGAGTGTAGGTGCCTCATCCATAGGAATAGGAGACAAGTTAGAGCATATGGGCACAGATGCAGGTAGGTATGTAGATGCTGTGGTAGGAGCTTTGTAGTGCTGCTTTTCTGATTCCTTCTATTTTCTTAAGCAAATTAGGAAATAATTAGCTGAAAGAAAAAGCAAGGGGGTAGAAAAAATAAAGTAGGAAATAATCAGCTAGAAGGAAAAAGTCCATCAACTGAGAGTGAGATAACTGAGAAGGGAGAAGGTATGAATTAATCATCTAGGTGAGAGGGAGAGCGAATGGACTTGAGAGACAGAGAGAGAGAGAGAGAGAGAGGCTTACTCGAGTTGTATAGAGATCAAGTTAATGTGTTTTTTTTTTTCCAGCCACTTTTATCTGCATGGTTGCAGGCAGAGACTCAGTGACAAGGTGAACTTAACTATAAAGAGTTGTAGTTTAGCCGGAGGAGTTTAACAAAGCCCAAGAAAAACAAGGAAATTGAGGATGTATGCAAATATGTAATGGTAATAATTGCCATAGATCTTAAACTGAATAAGGAGGGAAGCAGTGTTTGTTAAAGGTCTTGATTATTTATATATAAGAAGCGAAACAATCTAGTAAATAAATTGTTCACCACTGAAATACTTTTTTCAGACTTTGTAGAATTCCTTTGGGATCCTTTGTCAACCTCACAGACAACAAGTTTAATAACACATTGCAGAGTGGTTCTTGAAGAACATTCCATTTGTGGAAATGAAGTTAGTAAAAGCAAACAGGTAATAATTTCTAGAGTTGTGAACTCCATGATGTATCTGTAAATCATTATAATCTTCTTACAGCTCCTGGTTTATAAAAGATGCAGTGTGTTTATCAGAAAACTGTTTGGGGGAAAACATATTTACTTTTGATTTATAGAATCTAGACTTTTTCTCAGACTGCACTGAGATGAAAAAAATTTTTTTTTAACTGGACTTGGCTTTTTTTTATCTTCATATTAATAAGATGAAAGAATATACCTTGATACTTCTGAACACTGTGATAGAAGTGGTAATCATTTTAAATTACAGACATACATGTAAAGACCCAGATTATTACTTTCATTCCTATTAGCTTACTTTTCTGTGTTCAGTGATCTGATTTGTGTTCTCATGGCCCAGGCAGCCATCTTTGAGGATTGTGAATATGCACTGACCCTGCAGAGATGAACCGGTGTAAGTCCTTTAGTACAAATTCATTTCTTCTAAAGGAAGACAACAACACTCTACCTTTGTTCTTTTGGCAAAAATCCTTTGGCAAAAATCCAGTGGCATTGTGGCTTTGCTTGAACAATGGTTTCAAAGTTAGACTGACACTTATTATAGTAACTAGTTATTTGTAGTCTGCCAAATAATAGTAGTCTCTGTAAGGATTCAAAGTTCAGTAGGA
This sequence comes from Rhinopithecus bieti, assembly GCF_001698545.2. Taxonomy (NCBI): domain Eukaryota; kingdom Metazoa; phylum Chordata; class Mammalia; order Primates; family Cercopithecidae; genus Rhinopithecus; species Rhinopithecus bieti. Next base: position 946,751 of record NW_016809365.1, read on the forward strand.
CAGATCTTGATCTTACAGCGATCTAGAATTGAATTCACTGAACATAAGACGTATTGAGAAACTTTTTAGAGTGATCATGCTGAGAATCTTCTGTTTCATTGTAGTATTTTTTTTTTATTGTTTGTTGATGAGATTGTAGATTCATGTTTTATGAGTAAACAATTTTAGGTTGAGCTTTAGGAAATTAAGGATAAATTGACAGACTGGAGAACACCCAGAGTAGAGTGACAGAGGTGGTTGAAAAGCAAGGAGGCATATCATATTCATATTATGAGCACCATTAAGTTTTAGCCCTTGGAATTGTGATTACAAAGGAGGAAAGCTGTAAGAAATGAAAGGGAGGAAAGGGATACCAGCCTAATTCTGCCTTCAAGAAGCATGTAATCTCAGAGAAAATAAGATGCACGTAAAATGTAATTTAAAACAGGAAATGAGAAGGAGAAGTAGGGAAGATGATGAACACTTACTTAATTCCAGTTGTGTACTAGGCACTCTGTAAGGTCTTGTACCTGTCATCTTAATCCCAGCAGCCCTATTTAAAAAAAATGGGTGATGGCCAGGCATGGCGGTTCACGCCTGTATATCTGAGTCCTTTGGGAGGCTGAAGCAGGAGGATCTCTTCAGGCCAAGAGTTCAAGACCAGCCTGGGCATCATAGCAAGATCCATCTCTACCAAAAAGATAAAAATTAGCTGGGCTGCCCCTTGAGCCCAAGAGTTGAAGCTGCATTGAGCCATGATTGTGCCACCACACTGCAGCCTGGGCAACAGCAAAACCCTGTCTCTTAAAAGGATGATAGCCTTGTTTTATCAATGAAGAAAATGAATCTTTAAAACTAGTTTTCACAGTGCTACCATGAATGAGAACTAGAATTTGAACTTGGATAGTCTGCCTCTAAAGCCCAGTTTGTCTCTCTGACCACATTGCCTCCCCATGAGCAGCATAGATAAAGTACTATGTCTTCAGCAGGAGACAGGAGAGAGAGGTTACCTTCAGCAGTGGGGATAAGGAAATAGTTTATCTTAGGGGTGGCATTTGAGCTGTGGCTTGAGAGAAAGAATAGGATTTCAACATGTGGCAACAGATAGAAAGGCATTTTTTACTTACCTCCAATAGGATAAAAACTCAGGTAAAATAGATGGAAACTGTTGCAGGAATTAGAGATATTTAACTTGAAAGAAGATGTACAGAGAGATGGTGTTTGTATTCAAAGAAGGTGTAGATTTATTCTATGTTGATAGGCCGCATAGAACCAAGATTAGTAGTTAAAAGCTACAAAAAAGCAGATATATAATCCTGTATTTGCTTTCTGTGTAGGATTGTTTAGTTACAGCCTAAATGTAAATCATTATGCTTAGCATTTATTAAATACTTGCACATTGTCTCATTTGATCCTCATAACCCTGTGAAATGTATTTATTTTCGTTGAGTTTTTAGAGATGAAGCTGGGGCCCAGAAGGGTTAAGTCATTTGTAAAATACTTGAGTACTAAGTGGTAGACCTGGCTCTTTGTGATCACTGACGCCTTTCAGCAGTATTATGGATTCACTCATGAAGTCTTTTTATTTTTTTCTTCTTTTTTTGTTTGAGACGGAGTCTTGCTCTGTCACCCAGGCTGGAGTGCAGTGGTGGGATCTTGGCTCACTGCAACCTCCGCCTTCTGGGTTCAAGCGATTCTCCTGCCTCAGCCTCCCGAGTAGCTGGGACTATAGGCGCCCACCACCACGCCCGGCTATTTTTTTGTATTTTTAGTAGAGACGGGGTTTTCACTGTGTTAGCCAGGATGGTCTCTATTCCTGACCTTGTGATTGACCTACCTTGGCCTCCCAAAGTGCTGGGATTATAGGCGCACTCATTAAGTTTTTATAATGGATGTTTTTATTCTGAAACTCCTCTGCTATGAATGTAGAAAATGGGTTGTTTGCATAAGCAGGAGAATAGATTACATCAGGGTTTTCAGTCTCAGCACTACATTGGCATTTGGAACAGATAATTTTTTGTTGTAAGGGTCTGTCCTGTGCACTATAGTATGCTTAGCAGCATCCCTGACTTGTGCCACTAGGTGCCTGTAGTACTCCCGGGCTTCACAACCAAAAATGTCTTTGCACATTGTCAGGTATTCCCTAGGGATGGCAAAATGGCACTTGGTAGAGGATCACTTAAACTACATAATGCCCCAGGTTGCTAAGACAGTTCACCAGTGGGATCACTCTATTTCTTCAGTGATGGAAGAGAATGAGACAGGTTCAAGAACGGAAATTGAGTCAGACAACATAGTTTCTGTTTTCAAAGTTAGAAGCAAACACTGTAAGCTAATGCCTGGTAATAATAATTTTGATTCTGACTAAAAGTCTAAAGTAAATTATTACAGAAGTAGATTATGAATACTTAAATTTAAAAAGTAGTAATTACTATCATCTATCATTGGTAGCATTCCCAAATACAAATGATACTTAACATTATTTATTGAAGCAAATTTAATGTATTATGATTGTTGTTAGGGATTAAATGGGGAAATATAAGCTTACGTATACCTAAAACAATAATGACCAGTAGGGCATTGACTACCTATGGAGAGTCTGCTCGTTTTAGGTATCTTCTCAGCTTTGCCCTATTCAATATTTTTATTGAACTAGATAAAGTGGTAAAATACATACTAATGAAATGTGTCAGTGATAAAAATCTAGGAATTCTGTAAGACTTGTGGATGGTAGAATTAGAATCCAAGGAGATTTCAAAAGATTGTAGAAAATGGACTCAAGAAATTGTGATAAAATAAATGCATGTGCCATCCTTGTGTTTAAAAATTCAGCTGTCTAAGTAAAAGATGGGACAGACACAGTTTTGAAGTAGCATAGGTAAGACAGATTATAATCAACAATAAACCCAGTGTGAGTCAGCAGTGTCACTTGAGTAACAGAAAAACAGGTAAATGGGAATTTATCCTAGTATGTGTGTGCTGTTTTGAGTAAGAATGGCATATTTGGTGATGATACCCACAGATTAGACCTTCCTGGGAATATTGCATTTAATTCTCAGTGTAAGCATATTCAGTGGAGAGTGTCTTAAGATGGTATGGGAAAGAAAAGATGTTAAAAAAAAAAAAAGTATGATATTAATCTTAAAATTTAGAGAATTGTCTTGTGGAAGTGGGGCTAGATCTATTCTGCATGATCCCAAGAAGTAAACCAAGACCAAGGAGTAGAAGCTGTAGGAGGGAAAAGTTTGTTAACTCTCCTTGTTAACTGAAATCTAATAGTCCAAAGTTATGGGCAGCCTCAGGAGATAATGATTCCCGATCAGCAAATGGTTTTAGACATGGTTGATGAACCATTTAGTAGAAATGTGAAAATAAGTCTAAGCATCACTTGGGTGTTCAGATAGATTGGTGGTTTTCAGACTCATTTTTTGCTTTTTATAAACAGAACCTATTTCAAATAAATCTTACACAATCCAATATGCAAACACACACACAGAAGTAAAACTGCTCCTGCTGTTGTGAGCACCTGCCCTTATTCTTCCCCGACCACCCCAACATCTGTCCAGATCATCCTGGGATTACCTCCATGGATATACAGAGCAGCATAAAAACCACGGGCGTCACACAAGTGCCTCTTTAAAGCTGTTTTAAAGTATATTTATGCAAAGGGTTGTATGTGAGTCTGAACGTGTGATTCAGAATGCTTGTTAAAACTGTTTGGAGAACCTTATTTTCCACCAAATAAATGATGTTATTTAATAGTTAGAAAAGTTAATAGCTTATGGTTTTATGTGAATTTATGTGGGGTTTTATTGTTTGTTTGTTTTTCAGTTTTTTGGGGATTTTTTAGACGGAACCTCACTCTCGTCACCCAGGCTAGAGTGCAGTGGTGCAATCTCCGCTCACTGCACCCTCTGCCTCCTGGGGTCAAGCGATTTTCGTGCCTCAGCCTCCCAAGCAGCTGGGATTACAAGCATGTGCCACCATGCCTGGCTAATTTTTTCTATTTTTAGTAGAGACAGGGTTTTGCCATGTTGGCCAGGCTGGTCTCAAATTCCTGGCGTCAAGTGACCCACCCACCTCAGCCTCCCAAAGTGCTGGGATTACAGGTGTGAGGCACCGCACCCAGCCAGCAAATTTATGTTTTGTTTTAAATAATTTATTTGGAAATATTAATACTTTGAAAGAAAACTTTCATGAATAAGAGTAGTACTTCCATATTCCCTTTACCCAGATTTACTTGTCATTAATATTTTGCCCCACTGGCTTTATCATTAGCCCTTCCACTTTAAATATATACATACAATATTTTTTGTCCTCAATACTGAGAACAAGGTGCATATTTGTTAAGACAAGGATATTATGTTATATAACCAGAGTAGTTAGTTTCAGCAAATTTATCAACAATCTGCCATCCATATTCAACTTTTGCCAGTTGATTCAATAATGTCCTTTATTTATAGTTCATTTTCAATAGAACTATTTTAAGAAACAAAATTTAAACAATATGGAAATATTTGTCAAGGCTGGCATTCAAAATCATTAAAATTAAATGAAAAAAATCAAAGCAGCTTTTTTTCTAGCATGAACACCTAACTCAGTAAGCTACATAAACTCAAATGCTATTTTTTGGAGATATTGTCTAGAAAACACTCTTTTTTCTTTTAACAGAATTCAGAATGTTTAAGGAATGGAGTAAAATACAACTGAGTTTTAATTTTTAACATTAAATAAATGTTGATATATGGCCACTTGAGGAATATGTTACAGATAATTAAGTGGAAAGAGAAACGACTTCAGCTCATTATGCTATTTATGAAAAATATATTTGATTGAATTCTACATTTATGGATAATTCAGTTAGTATACAGTATGTGATAGCTGAATTTGTGCTGTATACATTGTCATTGACTTAAAAAACTTTTACTCTAGTATGTAGTATGTATGCCATTTTCATTTTTCAAATAGGAATACTTTTTTAAGAATAAGAATATCGTTACAGTAATATTGCTAATACATGAAAAAAATAAACACTCATTATCTTTTACCCTAGTACAAGGACTAATACCATTGTAGGATATTTTCATCGAGGCTCTTTTTTCAAAGTTATAATCCTAATAGGCATGTAAGTTAGTATACTACTACTGCTTAATGTTATCTCATTGCATATTTATAGTTGTCTGTTACTGTAGTCATCATAAACTTCAGCTAAAGTTTATGGTAAATTCACTGGATGGATGTAACATCTCCTTAAAATTCCTTATGATTGAATATTTTGGTTATTTCCAATTTTTTATATACAAACAAAATGGATTTCCCTAAGTGGATTTTCTGCATCACAGGACACAAGACAAACCAACAAAGGACCCACAGCTGGAGTATGTAGAAGACTTGCACAGATCAATAATAAAAAGACAGAACCTAATACAAAAAAAGAGCAATGTTGGCAAGCAGCTTAATTAGGTACTTTGTAAAAGGGCTTGCCAAGTGGCAAACAGGAATATGAAAAGATACCCAACAGCACATTACTCAGTGATAATTAAATGAGAATTAAAACAACACAATGAAATATGACTGCATACCCACTACAATTGCAAACATTAAGAAACAAGAAAATGCCAATTATTGTAAGTATGTAGAGAAACAGGATTTCTTTTATACTGCAGGCAGTAATGGGATGCCACTATTCTAGTTTGGTTTTTTTTGTACATAGTTGAATGTATGGACATGAACTATACTCCAGCAATTCCATCTCTATGTATATATCCATTAGAGATGTATGACGTGTACTAAATGACATGTACAAGAATTTTTGTGGCAGCATTATTTATAATAGCCACCAAACCAGAAATCACCTAAGTGTTCCATCAGTAGTATTCATGCAACAAAATACTATATAGCAATGAAAATGATCCAACTATACCCATATGTAGCAACATGGATAAATAAGGTTTTGTTTATACCCAATTGATAGTTATTTTAACAGCTGCTTCTGTGAGTGTGGACAAATTTGTACTGCTGTTAAAATTACTTTTTTTTTGGTAAATACATTTCTGTCTTCTACTATCACTGATGCTTTTCAAATTTGTAATAATAGGATTTACTTAAATCCATTGTTTCAAGAATGAAGAAGGCAGTAGAAGATGATGTTTTTATTCCTCTGTATCCAAAGAGGTAAGAGCTGTTAATTTCCAGATTATTTGAAATAGCCGATCATAGAGTGCAGATTTGTTTAAGAATGCAATGCAGACCTCTGGGGACAGCGCACAGCTGAAGACCAACAGGGGAAGTAGCGGGAGCCGGTGCAGACGCGAACGACTCTGTCTGACAGCTTTGGGGAAAGCCGTGGATCTCCCAACGCGGAGGTTGAGATCTGAGAACGGACAGACTGCCTGCTCAGGTGTATCTCTGACCCCTGAGTAGCCTAGCTGGGAGAAATCCCCCACTAGGGGCAGTCTGACACCCCACACCTCACAGGGTGGAGTACACCCCTGAGAGGAAACTTCCAAAGGAAGAATCAGACAGGTACACTCGCTGTTCAGCAATATTCTATCTTCGGCAACCTCTGCTGCTGATACCCAGGCAAACAGGGTCTGAAGTGGACCTCAAGCAATCTCCAACAGACCAACAGACAGTCCTTCTGACTGTCAGAAGGAAAACTATCAAACAGGAAGGACACCTATACCAAAACCCCATCAGTACGTCACCACCATCAAAGACCAGAG
>NW_016809365.1:957811-972016 GCF_001698545.2 Rhinopithecus bieti
AAAAAAAAAAAAAAAAAAAAAAGAATGCAATGCAAAAGAAACTATAGTGTTTTCAAAACGTGTACACATACTCTATGAGGATGCAAATTGAGAGTTCAACAAATATTTCTCAGTGACCTACTTTATGCTGTGCTTTATGCTTGGTGCTTAGATGTATTTTTGTTTGGTTGGTTTGGGTTTTGGTTTTAGTTTTACACATATCCTAGGAACATAGCAGGTGATATAGAGTGGTAAAGAGCACAAGTCCACTGTTAGTAGATATTTTTACTCACCTGTTTTCTCATCTATAAAATTAGGATAAAATTAGTGCCTACCTCACAGGATATTAGGGAGATGGAGAGGGTGCTCAGAACACAACAGTGCCTAGCACAGAGGAAGCACAACACTGAGGAACCAGAAACTGCACCTGTAAATTCTGCAGTCACTTTAAATTATAAAACAAGTAGTATTTGATGTGTGATCATAACTTTGCTAAGAAGGCATCAGTTATAATGATACATGAACTGTAGCAATCCAGTGAGTACTGACAGGATGGAGGAGCTTTTTGGAGGGGGAAGAAAGGAACCTCAAAGCTTTCTGATTCATTTTGAGTCATGAGATGTCTACATGTAAAAATTCTGCCCTGGTAAACTTTGCTTTGTAATGTTTTAGATAGGTAATGCATTCACATGGTTCAGATGTATGAATGTAGTATATTGTTTATTTATAAATAAGTATATATTATTTTACTAAAAAAATTTTATTAAAATGAAAAGTTTTACTCCCACCCCTGACTCAGTTTTTGCCCTTCTCCTTCTACTCACATATGTGCATGCATTAATAATCACACTGAGTAATTTTTATCTTTCAAGACTTCATGCAAACAGAAGTACTTACATAAGCTATAATCTTATGTTATCCTCCTTTCTACAGCAAAGGAAGTATACTCAAAAAGTTGTAATCTGTTTTGTACCTTTTTTTCACTTAGTACCTCTTGAGATCTTTCTATACATGTCATCCATCATATAAACAGCTTCCTCATTCTTTTTTAAGCTATAAAGTTTACCATCATTTAGATGTCCTATGATGGTCATGTGACTGGTGAACTACTATCATCACTGGTGTTGTAAACAATCTTATAGACAGATTCCATACTTGTGCACGTATATCTACAAGAGGCATTCTCAAAAATGAGATCATTGGGTCAGAGTGTGCATAAATTTGTAATTCCAATGGATCTCATCAGACAATCTCTGTTTATATTCCATTAAGGCTTAGTTTGGTTGGTTTAAAAGAAAGCCTGATCTCAAACTCTGGTTCTGAAAGGCTAATAGTTCTCTGCATTTTCTCCTTTCTCCTCCTTTTGTTTCTAATTAGTGCTGTAGAAAACAAAACATCACCTCATTCAGAGTTCCAAGAAAGACAGTTCTGGTCAGGCCTAAAGGTGAGCAAAACTGCAAAATGAAAAGGCAAATTTTGTAAAATCCTGTTTACTATAGAACAAAGAACAACAAACTTCTTCGGTAAGAATTAGATAGTATTTTAGGCTTTGTGGTTCACATGGTCTCTGTCTAATTACTCAATTCTGCCACCATAGCACAAAAACAGTCATAGTACATAAACAAATGAACATGGCTATGTTTGAATAAAAGTTATGGATGCTGAAATTTGAATGTCATATAATTTTCTCACGGTACAAAATATTTTGTTTAAAACAGTTTTAAAGTGTCCTTGAAAAATGTTAAAACCATTCTTAGCTCATGGACCCTACAAAAACAGGCGACAGGATAGATTTAACCCACAAGCTATAGTTGGCCAACCCCTGGCCTTAAAATTATTGCTAAGTCAGTGGCAAGAGAGATGGGAAGGAGAAGAAGGTTCAAACAATGTTTAGGAGGAAGCATTGAAAGGACTCGATAACTGATCGAGGGAACATAAGATCTATTTTGGACATAATGAAGGTATATGTGGAACAAATAGAGATACAGAGGTCTAGAAGGTGGTTGGATACTTGAGTCTGAATTTCAGGAGACAGATCTGAGCTGGAGATTTAGGAGTCCACTACCTGTAGGCAATATTTGGAGCCATGGTCATGAATGACAAGCTCTAAGGAGACTGGGTGAAGCATGAGAAGTAGGCTAAAGACAGAACCTTGGGAAATACTAACAGAAGAGGAGAACATGGAGGCTTCAAGGAAACTGTAGAATCAGTTATGAGCCTTAGGATGATCACAAGAGAATGGCCTCAAGGAAGCTAAATGGAAGATTTTCAAGAATGAAGAAAAGAATGTTAAATGCCACCAAAGAGAATTAAGAGAAAGACTGAAACTGCTTATTGGATTTGACAATTAGAAGGATATAGGTTACCTCAGCAAGAGTAGTTTTAATAGTGTGAATTAATATTTGTCATGTGGTTGAATCAGGGAAAAGGCTTTCTGGGAAGAGAGAACAACATCAACAATGAGATAAAATGTGAAAAAGAATTACATTTTAGTAAAACAATAGAGTAGTGAATATAGTACTAGAAAGAAAGAAACACCTTAAAATTCGCAGAAAGATCTGAATTTAGTAGAGGGAAAGGGCAACCAATATTTTATTACAATTTATTATGGTTACTTAATCCAAGTTATCTTCAAATTCACAGGTGATTATTAATCTTTATGTATCAGAGGAATGAAGCTCTGAGCATTGATTGCCTTCTCAAGGTCACATGTTGGTAATAGCGGCCCTAGTTTTGACAGTAGTTCTTTATGAATCACGTGGTCCTGTGGTCTTATATTCAGTGGTCCTCGGCTTTGAGAGAAAATGGATTGGGAAGGAGGATTATTGATCTGGAAAGACTCTAGTGAAGTTATTTGAGACTGATTTGGGGATGGTTATCCTAGAAAATGAAAATAAGATGAGCAAATACATGGAGTTTGGAAAGAATCAAGTATTTATTCAGAGATATTGTATTCTAAAATTGACAGTTCCAACAGGGCTAATTGTAGTGAGAATTTTAGTTTGATCAACTCTTTATTTTTGTTAGAGACTATTACAGTTTCTCTTTGGAGAAAAGGTACATATTTACTTGATACTTTATTTTAGCTCTTCCACAATATTCTTCTTTGGAATGGACTCCTTACAGATGACACCTTGCAAGAACTAGGACTAGGGAAGCTGCTAAATCGTTACCTTATTATAGCTCTTCTCAATGCCACACCTGGGCCAGATGTGGTTAAAAAATGCAACCAGGTAAGTTGTGAAGAAACTGATTCTAATTTTATCATTTCTAAAAAATTTAGCTATTAAAATCTATTATTTAACAAAATAATTAAATGTGTGATACTCATATAAAAATAGACAAATGGACCGGGCACAGTGGCTCATGCCTGTAACCCCAGCACTTTGGGAGGCCAAGGCAGGTGGATCACCTGAGGTCAGGAGTTTGAGACCAGCCTGACCAACATGGCGAAACTCCGTCTCTACTAAAAATACAAAAATTAGCCAGGTGTGGTGGCTAACACCTGTAATCCCAGCTACATGGGAGCCTGAGGCAGGAGAATCGCTTGAACCCAGGGGGTGGAAAGTTGCAGTGAGTCGCCATTGCACTCCAGCCTGAGTGACAAGAGCAAAACTCCGTCTCAAAAACAAACAAACAAAAAAATGACAAATGAATTTAACAAACTAGAAATCCAGAATAGCTCTTCTGTATTTAAGAGATAGTATACTGGTTTGAAATATCACCAGTAGGGAAAGGAAAAATTACTTAATAAATGATGCTGATGGCTGGCTGTTTACAAAAAGAATATTAAATCCTCACCTCTCACTATATACCAAAAAAATTTCAGGTAAAATTTTTTAAAATGTAAAAATGAAACTATAAAGTCTACTAAAATGGTAAATAACTGTACTTGAGAGTGCGAGATTTCCTTCTAAACTTAAAGGCAAAAGAAATGAGAAAAGTCATAGATCTGAAAAAATTTTATAAAACTTCAGTGGATCAAAAGGTGTTGAGATTAATTGATCATTATTAAAACTGGGGAATGTGTTCATTGGGCTCACTATACTTTCTACTGCTGTTTATGTTTGAAATTTTCTATAATAGAAAGTTAAAAAGAAAAGTTAAGAATCTAGGAAATAAAAAGTTGTTAACATGTAACAAGGATTAATATTTACATTAAATTAAAAAACTCGTTACAAATTAGGAAATAATTCAAATGTTCTGACTGAAAATAGCCAAAACACGTGCAACAGTCAAGTCACCTAAAAGGAAACGTAAAATTAACCTTAAAATACGTGAAAAATAATCAGTAGTACTAATAATCAGAGAAATGGAAATTATTTATAGGAAGGATATTTTCTTGACCAGTTGTGTTGGCAAACATTTTTTTGCTGTTGTTGTTTTACTTATATTTTCCAGTGTTACCATAAACACAGGAAAACAACAATTCCATCATTGCAGGGGCACCATTCACCTAGAGTATGCAGTGCAGTGGTTCTGGAAAACAGTCCCCTGCACTGATGGAAGGAGGGATACAGCTCTTTTGGAGAATATTTTGGCATGATGAGTACAAAACTTTTAAAGCTTATATTCTTTGACTTAGCCAAAGTAAGTTAAGTCAAAAATTAGAGATGCACATATAGATTTTAAGTACAAAGAATATTGTTATAGCATTACTTATAATAGAAAATAGCTGGAAACACCTAAATATCTCTGAAAACATGATGGTGTTCTCATAAGATAAAAATGTGAAAGGAAAATAAATCTCAGAACCTGTCTCAGATACTTTTGGGTTCGCAAAAGTTATGTTTTGAAGAATTTTAAGAATATGAGAAAACAATTCTTTTATAATGTGATTTAAAAACACACACACTTTCCCAGATAGAATCGGGTCCGGCTGCTTGTTCTCACAGTCCAATAGCAAGATGCAGACAGACTGGGAAAGAAAGGAGCTTATTTTTGCAACCAGTTACGGGGAAAAGGTTGTAGTAACTCACCAGACCAACTAAAAGTTAGAATTTTCCGCCCCCAGCACTTAGATGCATTCTAAGCTCCATGGTACGTGGGAGAGTGCACCTACAAGGGAGAGTGTTTCATTCAGTCTCTATCTAATCTAACTAGGGTCTGGAAAGCTTTCTCTAGACTCTTGGGAAGCTTTTTAATCTTAAGTGGGCCCTGGTACGAGGAATATGTGTAAGAACACTCTTATTATTTGATCACACTTTAGGGTCTGGGAAAACCCAGGCGGGGTCTTAATGGGTTTGTTTTCGCATTCCAGTTCTTGTACTCAGGCACCAGTTTCTCTAGTTCTTTAATGTTTAACTTACACATTCGTCAAAATTATAGAAAAGGGTTAGTGGAAACTGATTCATCTGGTTGCTAATGGAAACCTAGCCTGCCATAAAACTATATACCAATTATTAGCCAACCATGATTGTTTTGGCTATAATTTTTGTATCATACAGTTTTAAGCATTATATATTAAAAATTTAAATCATCATCCATTTTATGTTCAGGTTTAGTTTAGTTCCCTTTGACCATAGGGTCTGTTATGAAGTGGAGAAGAGGAAATATATTTACACAGCATTCTCTCCACAGCATATGGCTAGAAAACCAGGCCAAGAAAATAGACTTTTAGTGCTGGGATCATTAATGGAAAAGCTCCATGGTTAAATGAGAATTTTATTGAAACTTGTGATACAAAACAAGGGGAAAACAAGTGCAAATGACATTCAATAGTAAAGGCTGTTTTTAAAACTTTTAAAAAGAGATAGTTTATATAACAAAACTTGTAGGATCTTCTGCCTTAGGCAGTCAATGATTCTCTATTTTTCCTGAATAGTTAAAACAGGTGATTAAGGAGTAGAATAAGTCTTTTGCCTCAACCATGTTTTAAATGCTGACCAATCTTAGAGTGCATTCCAGAACCTTTATTTAATATACTGTATAATATATAGGGTGCATTTTAATTTTTTTCCCAACTCTCTGCTTTCTATAAATATTGATCTTGATGTTACCAACTGTACCATAATCTGTATAATTAGGAATTTCTTTGAATAGTGTGATGCTGTGGCAGGCCAGGTTTCCATTAGCAAACAGAACAGTCAGTTTCCATGAACCTGTTACTATAACTTTAATGAAAGTCTAAGCTAAACATTAAAACTGGAGAAACTGGTACCTGAGTACAAGAACTGGAATGCAGAAACCAACCCATTAAGAACCCGCCTGGGTTTTTCTCAGACCCTAAACTCTGATAGAATAACGAAAGCATTCTTACACATACACCTCGTTCTGTCATAAGATTAAGAAACTTTCCAAGACTCTAGAGAAAGCTTTCCAGACCCTAGTCCCTAGCTAAAGATGAGATAAAGATCGAATGCAAACCCCCAATTCCAATCCCACACGTAGCACGGAGCTTTAAATATATACAAGCACTAGAAAAAACCTTACAACTTTGAGTTGGTCTGGTGAGTTACTCTGACTTCGCTGTAACAGGTGGCAGAAATAAACTCCCTTCTTTCCCAATTGCCTGAATCTCGTTTTTGGACCTCAAGAACAGGCAGCCAGACTTTGTTCTCTCCAGGAACAATATCAAGTTTTTTCCTTTCTCCTCTTTCCCTCTCTTTTTTTCCCTTGTTTCCTCTATGAGGAAGTTTTTTTTCTCTCTTTTAAATTTTTTCTAACATTTTCTGTTTTACCAAAATTTTCTCAAAATCTTGTATTACTCTTAGAATGACAGTGATAAAATGTAATTTCCATTTCCAAAAGAAAAATTGAATGCACGTACATTGACTTATTCTGCTGCTTTACCATTAAAGCAATGTATTACATTGATAGAGGATAAAAACATAATTTATCTTTCATTCTATATATCTTAGAATCACCCATTTGATTTCTTAACTCAAATTTATATAGATTATATGCTAGGACACCCAATTTCCTTATAAAATAATAGTGAATGTGTGTATTATGAGTTGTATTGACCAAATATTTTGTGTCTAGACATTTCTGGTTTTTAAGTGTAAATTATGTTTTGTACAGATTTAATGACTCACAAATACAAGAATATAGAAAGAATTACTAGTACTACTAGGGAGTGTATTCATAGAGAGTAGCGTATTTTAAGTTCTTAGGATTAAAGAATGAATTTCCAAAATATATGTAGCCTTTGACATAAAGGGAAATTTTTACAAATTTTTATTTAAACCATAAACTATAAAATGGGGAGAATGATACTCAGCTTACAGTATCACTATGAGATTATGTTAGCAAGAGTTCTTAGATACTGTCATTGTAAACCAGCCATGTGTTTTGATTAACAGATAGCAGCATGTCTACCAGAAAAATGGTTTGAAAATTCTACCATGAGAACATCTATTCCACAGCTGGAAAACTTCATTCAGTTTTTATTGCAGTCTGCACATAGATTATCTAGAAGTGAATTCAGGTGATGCATATTTTATTTTCACTTCTATAAACATAGTTCAAGGATTCTGTATGCTCTCAGCCATTTTTAGAAAGATCTGTATTTTACTGTACTTTTAAAATTTGTTAAAACTTTGTGATACTGTAGAGTTAGTAGATATTTTATGGTTACCTTTGGGATGGCTTATGCATATTCATATTTTAAAATGTAAATCTCTTCCAAATTAAGCACATTCAAAAAGCTATAGCACAGGGGAATATAGAATTAAAACTATAAATCAAAACCCTTTTATTACACACTTTTAAAATATGTTTTTAATTTTCCTGGCCATTTTTAGAGACTCAACAGTTGTTAAGTACAGGTCTGCAGCTTGGTGTTTATCCAGCAGTAGCTAGCTCTCTGTTCTGAATGTTTCATTCACAGCACCAGATGTTTGGCGGCTTAAATACAGTGGTATTCCTGTTAACTCCCTCTCCAAAAAAAATTTTTAAGCCCAGATTTGACCGGCACGGTGGCTCACGCCTGTAATGTCAGCACTTTGGGAGGCTGAGGCAGGAGGATCACTTGAGCCCTGAAGTTTGAGAACAGCCTGGGAAACATAGCAAGACCCTGTCTCTAGAACAGAAAATTTAAAAATCAGCTAGGCATGGTGGCATGTGCCTGAGTCCCAGCTACTGAGGATGCAGAGGTGGGAAGACTGCTTGAGCCTGAGAGATTGAGGCTGCAGTGAGCTATGATTGTGCCACTGTACTCCAATCTGGCCAACAGAGCAAGACCAAGTCCCTTTAAAAAAAAAAAAAAGACTCAGATTTGTATTATTTGCTAATGTCATGATGTGTGAATATACTCCCACCATTGCTTCCACCACAATGTCTCATACAAGCTGGTAGCAACGCAGCACTACTAAAATTTCTGATAGACTTACTGTATGTTTTTCTACTTTTTACAGTAATTCACATTGAAATTTGCCAGAATACATCCACTAATGGTCTGTATTTGAACTTTATAATTAAGTGGAGATGGCAGCATCTCTCTGTGTTTTATGCTACTTTTAGATACTAGCTTAAGGTAAAGCTTTTGTTTTAGATTAACAACTGATGATCAGGTTCTGAATTGACTGCTGTCCCCTCATACGTTGCATTTCTAAAGGGAGAAATTTGTTTTGTTTTGTTTTTCAGGAATAAAGTCGAAGAAATAATTCTGATTTTGGTGAAAATAAAAGCTTTGAATCAAGCAGAATCCTTCATAGGAGAGCATCACCTAGACCATCTTAAATCACTAATTTAAAAAGATTGAATAAACTTTATAGGAAAATCCTAAAATTTTAATATAGTTACACTCAGTTCCTTTGCTTGAGAAGAAGCTGGTGCCTCTGTCTTCTTTATTCCCTGTAAGAGAAGGTAGGATTTGCAAAAAAGCAAGACTCCACCTCTATTCCCCCCATGCTCTACCTTCTGGCATCATGAAAAGCTGCCATGATTCTGTGGTGTCCTAAGGAATTAAATGCACTGAAGCTTTAAGAGCTCAATGTGTTTCCCTTTGATTCTTTTGGCTGGTCTTTCAATTTTCTTAAGAGGGGAACTGGAGAAACCTTGCCAAAGGTTTTGGCTTAAGTGAGCATGCTAATGAGTCTTCTTTCCTGAACCACAGTAATATCTTTTAGTTCTCTTTAACTACCTTTATTTAAAAATAAGTCAATATGAAAATCTCAGTTGGAATGAATTATTTGCTGAGTATTAAATGATTAAGGCATTTGCTGATTGTCAAATTGTCCTTTAGAAAAATCTGTACCAATTTAATGTACCAACACAAGTATGTGTGAGTGCTAGTGAATCCCTACCAGCATAGTTATTATCCTTTTTTAAAATGCATTGAAAATTTGAAAGGTAAAAATAATCTTATTTTAATAGCTTATTTTGTTTTGGCTATTAGAGAGTAAACATACTTGTTTTGGCCATTTGTAATTATTTCTGAAATATCCATCTATTTGTTATGGACTTTACAACCTTTATATTTTTAAAGATACTGATTTTTTGCCCATGCTTGTGGCAGAAGTTTTCCTTATTTGCTATTTTTCTTTTCATTTTTTTAAATTATATTTTTTGAGACAGGGTCTGGCCCTGTCACCAAGGCTGGAGTGTAGTGACACAATCTCAGCTCACTGCAACCTCTGCCTCCTGGGCTTAAGCAGTCCTCCCACTTCAACCTCCCAAAGAGCTGGGACTGTAAGCATGTACCATCATGCCCAGCTGATTTTTGTATTTTTTTTGTAGGGATGGGGTTTTGCGACATTGCCCAGGCTGGTCTCGAACTCCTGAGCTCAAGCAATCTATCCACCTTGACCTCCCAAAGTGCTGGGATTACAGGCTTAAGCCACCATATTTGGCCTTTCTTTTAAATTTCTTGATGTTTTTTGATGCTTTGTTTTTTTGTCATTGGTGGTAGGACTAAGAAGGGAACAGATATTTTAAATACTCAGAACATGTGATTCATTTTCTGATAAAATATTTGTCTAATAAGACTGAGGCAAGATAATTTAATCAAAAGAAATTAAGAACATTTTCCAAAATGTCAGTTTACTAGTAATTTTTCTAAGTCTACTTATTAAATAACTTAAGGGAAACTGTAAATATATTTTGCAAATTGTTGCCCAAAAGATAATTGGAAAAACTTGAATATATTGTAGGATTTGAATAATACAGCCTACTTTTATGTCACCCCTACCTTCAAAATTACATATAATTTATTTTAGGAGTTGGGTGTGTTATGTCCGTTGCAGTGAGGACTTATGATTCACTGGTATGAAGAATTTTTTAATGTTTATCTTAGTAACAAAATTATACAAGAATAGAATCTCATCTAGAAAATTCAAACCATTGTTGAAAAGCAGTTAGCATTTCCACACAACTGTTGTCCCCAGAGGTAACTGCTGTTTTCATTTTAATGTTATCCTTTTAGATCTTTTCTCTATTTACAAAAATGTTGTGTTTTATGTGTACATAAAGTTTTGGGTTTTTTTTTTTAACATAAGTGGCAGATACTCTATTGCACATGAAATTTGTAATTTTTTTCTATTAAAGTACACATTTGGAAATTATCCTCTGACTTTTGGATTTTTAACTAAAGATATGTTGCATGTGTTCCTTTATATTTTAAGTTCCGCTGAGAAACCTTCCTACCTTTTGTGGAAGATAAAATATTAAAACCACTTTCAAAACTACAAATTGACTTAAACTGCTATAGTAATTTTCAATTAAATTTCATTATACCTGGAGTTTGAACCTCAAGGTTTTATCATATACTGTAATTCAAAATTTACCTAAATCTCAATGTAAAATTCTTTATTTCTTATTACTGTGAAATGGATGGAATAAGAAGGGGGAACACAACTAGCAAGAACAAAACATTGAGTTGGCAATTCATATACATCTTAATTCTTTCCCTGAATTTCTTTCAGCTTTTTGTTCACATAAAGATTGTGAAATTTTTACAGAATCAGATGACTTTAAAGAAATTTTTTTTCATGGTGGGAAAACCACCTCAAAACAGAATTGATTTTTGCATTTCTTAGGTCCTTGAATAAATGATACTTAGGTGTACCTAAGAAATGCCATATATGACACAAATCCTAAAAAAGACATCATGAGAAAATAACAGCAATATCTATCATGAATGTAGAAATAAGTCCGTAAAATAATTAGCAAATCAAATCCAGCAATGTGTAAAAAAGATAATAGGGTTTATTCCTGGAAAGTAAGATTGGTTTAACATTAGTCAACCAGTGTAATCACGAACAGAATAAAGGAGAAAATCCACATCTCGATGACTGCAGAACCAATCATCTCAATTATTACAGAAAAAGTGTTTGACAAAATGCACCCCCTCAGACTACAAAAACCTTTCAGCAAAGTAAGAATATAAATTCCTCCATCTGATAAAGAGCATCTGTGAGAAGAATCTATACCTAACATCATATATAATGGTGAAATATTAAAGCAAGGATGTCTGTTGTCACCATTTCTGTTCAACATTGTTCTAGAAGACATAGTGATAGAACCAGTCAAGAAAAAAGAGAGTATAAACATTGAAACAAAAGAGTTAAGATAGTCATTAGTTGGCCAAACAATCCCAATGCTTTGTGAGACTGAGCTGGATCGTTTGAGGCCAGGAGTTCAAGATCAGCCTTGGCAACAAGCTTGTTGTAAACATTTAAGAGAAATGAAAACTCTTGTATAGCATCTGGCACATAGGAGCCTTCTAATGAGGAGCCTATCCCTGAAAAAGTGAAAGATATATCATATTTCTAATCTTTCTAATAGGATAAACTAAGTTTTTGATCTGAGTCATACAAAAGGCTCAGGGATTTATTTCCCATCACAACACTACAGGGTAGTTTGAAAATATACACACTTGAGCGACATGGTGGAGTAGGCACACTGAAAAACAAGCAGGGGCTGGGTGTGGTGGCTCACACCTGTAATTGCAGCACTTTAGGAAGCTGAGATGAGAGGATGGCTTGAGGCCAGGGGTTCAAGACCAGCCTGGTTAGCATAGTGAGACCCCAATCTCTAAAAAAAGAAAAAAAATATATATATATATAAAAGCAGGAACAGGCATAGCCAATTTTGTCAGAACTCTGGAAAATAGTAAAAAGTTTATAGCAATGAAGCAAATGCTGAGTCAACAACAGGCAACTTTAAAATGGCAAGAAAGCTTTCTGACATTTCTGCTTGCCCTTCCAACGCAAGTGCCCTGGTGTTGCAGCAGTCTTGAAATCAGCAACTGCATTCTGTCTTGCACCCTGATCCCCATTTCTAGAGAAAGCAAAGCAGAACTTACAAATTCTTGTTTAAGTCTCTATTAGCCTGTCTGGGGCTACTTAAAGGATTGACAGAGCACTCATCGCTGTTTTACCTAACTTAGAACTCAGGCCAGAAAAGCATACGCATTGCTTGAAAAAAGTGTTAGGGGATTCCAGAGCAAGATGGCCAAATAGGAACAGCTCAAGCCTCCAGCTCCCAGTGCGAGTGACACATAAGATGGGTGATTTCTGCATTTTCAACTGACGTACCGGGTTCATCTCACTGGGGAGTGCTGGACAATTGGTGCTGGTCAGCTGGTGCAGCCAAACCAGCGAGAGCTGAAGCAGGGCGAGGCATCACCTCACCTGGGAAGCGCAAGGGGGAAGGGAATCCCTTGAGAAACTGAGACACACAACACCTGGTAAATTGGGTAACTCCCACCCTAATACTGTGCTTTACCAAGGGTCTTAGCAAACGGCACACCAGCAGATTATATCCCATACCTGGCTGGGAGGGTCCCACGCCCACGGAGCCTCCCTCATTGCTAGCACAGCAGTCTGAGATCTAACTGCAAGGCAGCAGTGAGGCTGGGGGAGGGGCGCCCACCATTGCTGAGATTTAAGTAGGTAAACAAGGCATCCTGGAAGCGCGAACTGGGTGGAGCCCACCACAGCTCAAGGAGGCCTACCTGTCTCTGTAGACTCCACCTCTGGGGACAGGGCATAGCTAAACAAAAAGCAGCAGAAACCTCTGCAGATGTTAATGACCCTGTCTGACAGCTTTGAAGAGAGCAGTGGATCTCCCAGCATGGAGGTTGAGATCTGAGAATGGACAGACTGCCTGCTCAAGTGGGTCCCTGACCCCTGAGTAGCCTCATTGGGGGACATCCCCCACTAGGTACAGACCAACACCCCACACCTCACATGGCGGGGTACACCCCTGAGATGAAGCTTCCAGAGCAAGAATCAGACAGCAGCATTCGCTGTTCAGCAATATTCTATCTTCTGCAGCCTCCGCTGCTGATAACCAGGTAAACAGGGTCTGGAGTGGACCTCAAGCAATCTCCAACAGACCTACAGTTGAGGGTCCTGATTGTCAGAAGGAAAACTAGCAAACAGAAGGGACACCCACACCAAAACCCCATCAGTACGTCACCATCATCAAAGACCAAAGGCAGATAAAACCACAAAGATGGGGAAAAAGCAGGGCAGGAAAGCTGGAAATTCAAAAAATCAGAGCCCATTTCCCCCTCCAAAGGAATGCAGCTCATCGCCAGCAACAGATCAAAGCTGGGCAGAGAATGACTTTGATGAGTTGAGAGAAGGCTTCAATCGATCAAACTTCATAGAGCTAAAGGAGGAACTATGTACCCAGCACAAAGAAACTAAAAATCTTGAAAAAAGAATGGAAGAATGGATAACCAAAATAATCAATGCAGAGAAGGCAATAAACGAACTGACAGATAAAAACCATGACACAAGAAATACGTGACAAATGCACAAGCTTCCGTAACCGACTCAATCAACTGGAAGAAACAGTATCAATGATTGAAGATCAAATGAATGAAATGAAGCGAGAAGAGAAGTCTAGAGAAAAAAAAAGGAAAAAGAAATGAACAAAGCCTCCAAGAAATATGGGATTATGTGAAAAGACCAAATCTACATCTGATTGGTGTGCCTGAACGTGAGCAGTAAATGGAACCAAGTTGGAAAACACTCTTCAGGATATCATCCAGGAGAACTTCCCAACCTAGTAGGGCAGGCCAACATTCAAATTCAGGAAATACAGAGAACGCCACAAAGATACTCCTCCAGAAGAGCAACTCCAAGACACGTAATTGTCAGATTCTCCAAAGTTGAAATGAAGGAAAAAATGTTAAGGGCAGCCAGAGAGAAAGGTCAGGTTACCCACAAAGGGAAGCCCATCAGACTAACAGCAGATCTCTCGGCAGAAACTCTACAAGCCAGAAGAGAGTGGGGGCCAATATTCAACGTTCTTAAAGAAAAGAATTTTANA
>NW_016809365.1:973629-983625 GCF_001698545.2 Rhinopithecus bieti
GCCAACAGACACATGAAAAAATGCTCGTCATCACTCGCCATCAGAGAAATGCAAATCAAAACCACAATGAGATACCATCTCACACCAGTTAGAATGGCAATCATTAAAAAGTCAGGAAACAACAGGTGCTGGAGAGGATGTGGAGAAATAGGAACTCTTTTACACTGTTGGTGGGATTGTAAACTGGTTCAACCATTGTGGAAAACAGTATGGCGATTCCTCAAGGATCTAGAACTAGAAATACCATATGACCCAGCCATCCCATTACTGGGTGTATACCCAAAGGATTATAAATCATGCTGCTATAAAGACACATGCACATGTATGTTCACTGCAGCACTATTCACAATAGCAAAGACTTGGAATCAACCCAAATGTCCATCTGTGACAGACTGGATTAAGAAAATGTGGCACATATACACCATGGAATACTATGCAGCCAATAAAAAAGGATGAGTTTGTGTCCTTTGTAGAGACATGGATGCAGCTGTCAACCATCATTCTCAGTAAACTATCGCAAGAACAGAAAACCAAATACCGCATGTTCTCACTCATAGGTGGGAATTGAACAATGAGATCACTTGGACTCTGGAAGGGGAACCTAACACACCGGGGCCTATTATGGGGAGTGGGGAGGGGGGAGGGATGGCATTGGGAGTTATACCTGATGTAAATGACGAGTTGATGGGTGCTGATGAGTTGATGGGTGCAGCACACCAACATGGCACAAGTATACATATGTAACAAACCTGCACATTGTGCACATGTACCCTAGAACTTAAAGTATAACAACAACAACAAAAAAAGTGTTAGGTGAACTAACAACCTGCAAACACCTGGGTCTAAAGACTGTGGTCAAGATATCAAAAAAACCATCTATGTTCTGTGAGATAAAGCTGCAAAGGAGTTTCTTTGGGAAATTAGAATATTCAACAGCACATACAGGGAGATTTAGGAAACTACATGCATACACAGCAAAAAGTTTGCTCAGACAAGACCTGCAAAGACACTATGCTTTTGGGCCTGATTCTAGGCTCATTACAAGCCTGGCTAAGTATTAAGGGAAAAGCCCAGCACAGAGCCAATCTGCAAAGACTGGGAGAGATGTTTGTCTGCTAGTTTTAACTCCTTTCAAAGAAATCTATGTCAAACTATTAAACACAAGCTAAGGAACACAGACTTCAGTGATGACACACAGAAGGAACAGTCTTCGCAAAAATAGTTTGGAAATGTCACTAAACAATAGACTGTTATAATCTTCAATAATAAGATAAATAAAAATTAATTCTCAGGAAGTGGGGAGTATCTGATTTTCAGGGCCATCACATTATAATGTTCAAACATACAGTTTTCAACAACAAAAAGACAGCATACAAAGACACAGGAAAGTATGGCTCATTGAAAACAAAATAATGAAATCCATTCCTGAAGAAGCACAGACACTGGACTTACTATGCAAAGACTTTAAACAATTGTCTTACATAAGCCCAAAGAGCTAAAGGAAAACATGGACAAAGAACTAAAGGTAGAAATAGACATATTAACAAAATGAGAATATCAATAAAGACATAGAAATTATAAAAAGAAACCAAAGATAAATTTTGGAGCTGAAAATACAGCAACTGAAATAAATTCACCAGAGGAGTTCAACAGTTGATCTGAACAGGGAGAAGAATCAACAAACTTGAAAAAAAGAAGGGCAACTGCAATAATCAAGTCTGAGGAACAAAAGATAACACAGCCTAAGAAACTGGTGAGACAGCATCAAACAGACCAACATATACATTAAGAATATTTCAGAAGGAAAAGAAAGCAGTGAAAAAAAATGAAGAAATAATAGCCAAAGATGTCCAAAATTTGATAAAAGACATAAATCTATGACTCCAAGAAACTCAACAAACTCCAAGTGGGACAAACTCAGAGACCCACACTGAGCCACATTATAATCAAACTGTCAAAAGACAAAAGCTGAGCAAATCTGAAAAGCAATAAGACAGAACTGACTCATCAAGAATGAGGAATCCTCAAATTTTATAACATCTCAGGCCGGGCGCGGTGGCTCAAGCCTGTAATCCCAGCACTTTGGGAGGCCGAGGCGGGTGGATCACGAGGTCAGGAAATCGAGACCCTCCTGGCTAACACGGTGAAACCCCGTCTCTACTAAAATACAAAAAACTAGCCGGGCATGGTGGCGGGCGCCTGTAGTCCCAGCTACTCGGAGGCTGAGGCGGGAGAATGGCGGGAATCCGGGAGGCGGAGCTTGCAGTGAGCCGAGATCGCGCCACTGCACTCCAGCCTGGGCGACACAGCAAGACTCCGTCTCAAAAAAAAAAAAAAAATTTTATAACATCTAATATCTCATGAGAAACCATGAAGTCAGAAGGTAGCGGGATGACATATTTAAAGTGCTGAAAGAAAAATACTGTTACCAAAAATTCGTGTATCTGGCAAAAATAAGGAAGAAATCAAGACATTCTCAGATAAAACAAAAGCTGAGGGAGTTTATTACAATTAGACTTGCCCTGCAAGAAATGCAGAAAGGAATCCGTTGGGCTGAAATGAAAGGGCACTAGACAGTAACTCAAATCTGTATATTGAAATAAAGATCCAAAATAAGATATATTGACAAATATAAAAGTCAGTATTACTGTCATACTGTTTTCTAACTCCACTTTTTATTTCCTAAATGATTTAAAAGACAAACTCATACAAATAACTATATTTATTAGGCATCAGATACATAAACATATAATTTGTGCCATCAATAACATAAGGGCAGCAGGGTCAGAGCTTTACAGGAGTAGAGATTTTGTATGCTATTGAAGGTAAATTGGTATCAGTTCAAATTAGATTGTTGTAAGTGTAGGATGTTAACTATAATCCCCATAGCAACCACAAATAAAATATCTAACAAATATACACAAAGTGGAGTGAGAAGAGAACCAGATTAGTTCACTACAAAAACACAGAAAAGAATGCCATAAAGAGGAAATGAGGGGCCAAAAAAGTATATGACATATAGAAAAACTGTTAAATGGTAGAAGAAAGTCCTTCCTTAATTACTTTAAATGTAAATGGATTAAATTTTCCGATCAAAAGGCAGAAATTGGCAGAATGGACAAAAAAAAAAACAAAAGATAGTGATATGCTGTCTACAAGAGAATACTCTGGATCCAAAGACACAAATACATGGAACACATAGATAAAGATACTCTGGGCCAGGCCAGGTGGCTCACGCCTATAATCCCAGCACTTTGGGAGGCCGAGGTGGGTGGATCACGAGGTCAGGAGATTGAGACCATCCTGGCTAACACAGTGAAACCCCGTCTCTACTAAAAAAATATAAAAACAAATTTAGCCAGGCATGGTGGCGGGTGCCTGTAGTCCCAGCTATTCGGGAGGCTGAGGCAGGAGAATGGTGTGAACCTGGGAGTTGGAGCTTGCAGTAAGCAAAGATTGTGCCACTGCACTCCAGCCTGGGTGACAGAGTGAGACTCCATCTCAAAAAAAAAAAAAAAAAAAAAAAAAAAAAATACTCTGTGCAAACATTTTTTTTAGAAAAAAGAACTTTAACACATTATAAACCACCTTGACCTAAGAGACATATAGAACACTACAGTCAACAATAGCATGATACACATTTTGCTCAGGTGTACGAGGAACATTCTCCAGGACAGACCATCTATTAGGCCACACACCAATTCTCAAACTTAAAAACATTAAAATCATACTAAGTATCTTCTCTAATCACAATGGAATGAACTTGGAAATCAATAACAAAAAATAGTGGGAAATTAATAAACATGTAGAAATTAACACACTCAACCAGTGGATCAAAGAAGAAATCACAAGAGAAATAAAACATGACATTATCCAGCAATTCCACTCAAGATGTATATCCAAGAGAACTTAGAAACAGGCAATCAAATATATACTTATGTCAATGTTTATTGCAGCATTATTCACAATAGCCAAAAGGTAGAAATATCCCAGTGTTCATCAGAAGATAAACAAAATGTGTATACATACAATGGAATATCAGTCATAAAAACAAATGAAATTCTGATACATGCCACAACATGGATGAATCTTAAGGACTGCTTGAGGTCAGGAGCTCAAGACCAGCATGGGAAACATAGCACCACCACATCTCTGCAAAAAACAAAATCAGACAGGTGCAGTGAACATGTGCCTGTAATCCTAGCTACTCAAGGAGGCTGAGGTGGGAGAACTGCTTGAGTCCAGGATTTTGAGGCTGCAATGAGCTATGATCACACCACTGCACTCTTACCTGAGTGACAGAATGAGACCTTGTCTCAAAGATAAAAAGAAGTAGGTGAGGTTACCTGGGGCTGGGAGAGAGACAGGAATGAGGTTATTGCTTAACAGTTACAGAGTTTCAGTTTGGGGTGATGAGAAAATTTTGGAAATAGTAGTAATAATTTCACAACATTGTGAATGTAATTAATGCCTCTGACTTGTAAATTTAAAATGTTTACAATGGCAAATTATGTTATGTATATCTTACCACAATAAAAAAAGCTTTAGATTATGCATGTTTAATTTTATTTCTGGGGAAAGATTTGCTTTACTTCTGGGGGAAAATTCACAAGAATTTTAAAGATATTCCTACAGAGTAAAAAGCATGATTGTTTACATGTTTTTGAGCACCTGTATTTACAAGCTGATCATACACTGTACTTACAAGCTGATCATACATTTGCAGAGCTTTAGATCCTAAAATACACCCATCTACCATTCTACCAATATTCAAGTGTGTTTATCAAGACAGAAAAAGAACAGGTTTTAATAGCTATCTTCTAACAAGATAAAAGAAGAAAATATAAGATATAGGCTCTTGTTAACCTTTTATTTGGAGAGGTTCTTTTGAGAGGTTATCTCAGCAAATAATCTAAACAAGTGAAGGATAGGATATCTATTACCTGTTGACAGTAGTTAGATGACTATATAATCATAAGTGAAAAAGATCAAGGAAGTAGCTGAAAGCTGCTGTATGACAGACAGACCCCTAGAAAATCTCCTTCCTGGACAGACCCCTCCAGGAAGGAGATTGGAAGCCTCTATTCTAGGAAATCTGACAAAACCAAAATATTCATGTGGAGGAGGGGACTCCCAAAAAAGCCCATTCAGATAACCCTAAAGACAACCCCTTCCCACAATCCCAAGGCTTTGAAGCTTTTTAGTCCCTCATTCAACCATAAGAAGACAGCCAAAGATTACCAAATATCCTGGAAAAGCCTGAAATACAGACAAAACATAAATAAATAAATATAGAAAGAAATTTGGAGGAAATAGACGTGCAAACAATTTTAAATGAAAAAAATACAAACACTTTATTGAATACCCATTATCTATGAGCAAATCCATAGATAAAGGCTTTTTGGTTATAAGAAAAGGAACTTTTACAAATCAAGAAGGGGTCTTTAAGATTTTAAATTACAATAGCAAGGAGTTGGAAGATTGTGCTAAAAGAGCTAAAAAACAAAGAGATTGGGGTCAAGAGAGGGAGGTAAGGAAATAGATACCCAGTGCTGGATATCCAACATCCAAAAAATAGTTTGGAGAACAAAGCCGCAGAGAATAAATAATCAACCAATGCTAAGTGTTTCCCAGAACTGACAGAAGTGAGTTACTACCTTGGAAGGGTTCACCCAAAACCCAATACAATGGATAAATATAGACCCACACCAAGGCACATCATCACGAAATTTATGAGAAATGGAAATCAAAATGGCATTGGATTTCTCAATACAATGATGGAAACAAAGAAAATGGAGCAACAATATTTTTAAAGTTCTGAAGGAAAATTACCTCCTACCTAAACGTATAAAGTATCAATCAAACATGAGACATGCAAGGTCTCAAAAATTTTACTTCCACTTAAACTTCCTCTAGAAGCTACCAAAGGATGTGCTCCAGCAAAACAAATTAGTACTCAATAAAATGGAAAATATGGAATCCAGAAAACAGCTGAGCACAGGAAAGAAGTTAGTCCCAAGATAGCTAGGAACTAGAGGGCAGATCTGAAGGTAATGATGGAATGAAGGTAATGGACAGGTTGAGAGTTGCCTTCAAGATTTAGGATAGTACTGTACTTTTTAACCTGAGCAAGTTTACCCAGGTGAGTATGGACCAAATTACATGCTTTTCTTAAGCATGTGTGATTATACCCCAGCTTTCCAATCCATGCTGCATGGATCAGCAACAACACTCATATCATATACCAAAGGTATTGTTTTGACCTAATCCTAAGATACAGACTTTGATTCATCATGCAGTGAGCATCAAAAAACAGTTTACTTCTTCTAACCACATTTCCACGACATCCAGTTACCCAGTATAATCCTGCCAGATACCCTGTAGTGAGCCTTCTGTTTAGCAGAACTCACTCATAACCTTAGCCATGAACTTGCAAAATTGGCCTTTGTAAACTCTCAGGGGGAGCTGAAGCCAGACTGTGATCCAAAGACTGTAACGTTTCCCTTGAAGCCTTCATGCAATAATAGTAATACTGCCCCTTTATACTTGCTAACAGGTTTTTCAAAATTAAATATGTTGTTGAAGAATATATGTTGGCAGTAAACTAAAAGAAATGCAAAGGAATGATTAAGAAGTCAAGATGATATTTACATGTAAAAAGGAGAGAGATACAATTGCAGATATACCAGAGTCTTCTGAGATCTTATTAAATGTTTTATTTCTTAACATTCTTAGATATTACTAAATATTTGATTTCTTAACCTGATAGTGGGTACATGAATGTTTATTATTCTGTAAATCATACATTATTGTGCTTATGAATTGTTTCACAATTTACAAAAAATCACCCTAACTATTCTCCTTGCTCAGGTTCCATGCTCATTAAAGAACATTCTGGTGATGCTCTGACTTCTATTGTAGCTTTACCTCCAATAAGCAAATGGACATCAGACCATTTGGCATGTGTAATTCTCTTTTTAGAGTAATAAACTGGTGTACAAGTTTTATTTTAGAAAAAAGTAGTAAAACAATGAATGTTTAGTTCACTTAATTACTATGTTCTTATAAATGAAATGAAATTGGTCTCAAAATATATCCTCTTAGAGCCAATAATCTTCTGCAACTAACCAAATTCATTCTCAGAATCAAGACCTTTTTGACGCTTCAATTTCCTTCCATATTGCAGCTTCAATTTTTGAAGTATCATATTCCCTCATCATATCAAATTCAAGCCACGGCTGACTCCACTTCTGAGCTTCTTTCATTTGCTCTTCAGTTAAACAAAGATCAAATCTGATTCCTTTAATATTAAAATTTGGACGTTCCCAGCGTTTAGACCAGGGCTTAGGCTTCATTTTCACTTTCAGCTAAGGAAGATTAAAGAAAAAAAAAAGGAATAATTAGGCTGATAGGCATAAGCAAAAATTCTTCTGAAGTTTTCATTAAGATGATTCTTTCTTATTTTCTACTTGAACTTCTGGTTTCGAATGTATAACCCATACCTCATTAACAGGAACTTTCTGGGTAGGCTCTTGTGCTACTGGCTTCATATTCACATCAAAAGTGCTATATTCAGGAAGGGCATCTCGTAAGTACAGCAAGCTATCATCCAGCCGTTTCTCTAATTTGACCACTTGAATCTCCTGGACCCGAGGATTATAAAGTTCAAAGCAAATCTCAACACCTAAATAGAAAATAAAATATATTCTTGCAATCTAAGTCCACATTCCTATACATGTTTCATACTACAGTAAAAGCATTTCATAAAGGAATTAGCACAAAGTTTTGCATGTAGAAAATGTGCCATTAATTTGAAATGTTTAAGATAAAGATTACTTTATAGAAATAAGCTAAAATCCATTTAAATATAAAGTGAGAAAGTCTGAATTGGAATGATAGTCTAAAAAAGAAAAAATGGCTTCTAGAAATATGTTGAGTCACATATCTCTTAATTCTCATAGTAGTAACTTCAGAGAAAGTCTGAATTCTTCCCTATGTCATGTTTTTATCTCCCAATTACTTGAAGAAAAATCAATCTTCCATGTTAAGAGTAATAAGATTAATGGTGCAAAAGAAGTAAAATATTAAGTTCCAACTTTGGTTAGAAGCTCCTTTGATTAAGGATTAGTGGATTAAAGGGCTGGAGAGAACTAGTTTTGCTTTGCCCTTTCACCTTTCACCATGTGAGGGCACAGTGCTTGGCCCTTCCAGAGCACACAGCAACAAGGCACCATCTTGGATGCAGGGAAGGAGGCCTCACCAAATACCAAACCTGCCAGCACCTTGAACTTAGATTTCCCAGCCTCCCGAACTGTGAGAAATAAATTTGTTCTTTCTAAATTACCCAGGCTGTAGCATTTTGTTATAACAGCACAAGCAGAATAAGACACCAGAAATGTAAACCAGAGACTGCACAAATGCAAGCAGATGATGGTGACATGGATGAGGGTGACAGCAATGTAGAGGGAAAAACAGACAAAACCGTGATATATTTTTTGGAGATTGTGCCAAGAAAACTTGATTGACTGCATGTGTGAAAGTAAGTGGGTAGGCAGTGGTACCATTTATGGAAATAGAAAAGACTGTGAATGGAACACCCTGCAAGGGGAAATAAAGGGTTCTGCTTTCAACTTATGCTGGTAAGTCATCCAAATAGAGTGTTGATCAGAGTTGCAAATGCAAATCTGGAACTTAAAAAGGGTCAGTCCTGGAGTTATAAATTTGGAAGTTATCATTATAAAGATGGTATACAAAGCCATTGGACAAGAAGGAAACACTAATGCAGGAAGTAGTGATGGGGAAGTTCGAGGCAGGTTATAACAGTCAGACATACTATAGAGAATGGCCAGAGGGAGCTAATCCTTTTTGAGTATTCTGTATCCAGTACTTCAAATTCAGTATCTCACAGTTGATTGGCTAGAACCATGTAGAGTAGAAACTATTACTATCTTAATGTTTAAACAAAATCAAATGACTCACTCCTATGCTCATTTACTTCTATTACAAGGCCTCTCCAAGTATTTGACTTGATTTAAGGCACAAATCAATTATGTCCTGCTGAATTCCTACATGCACAGCCCACTAGGTCATTACAGACAGCAACTGCTTTCACATTTTCAATTTCTTTGAAAATAAGAATACTTTGTTGTTGGAACTTCATGAAGCATTCAACTTGATAAACTTAACTGTTCCTGCCATTTTAATTAATAATCTTGCTAGAGTTTTACTACTTGTTCCTCTGCCTATAAGGCATAGTATACAAACACAATTTTGCCTTTTTAAAATTCCTCCCAAGTCATGTAAGACAGTGATATTCATTTTAGGAGCAAGTAATTCATGAAGACATTATATGTTTGTCTTAAAGTTTTACTCATGGGTTATTTGCTCCTAAAACGAATATCCCCATACTGCTTTATAGTGATTTATTCCCCCCTTTGATGTTGCCATGGTTTGCAAAGTCTACTTCTAATGACTGTTGCTCCAATAATATAAGAAGCCTTCAAGAGAAAGATGTCCATCAACCACATTTAATCATTAACATCAAATCTCAATCCATTCTAAAGCCACAGGCTCCACATCTTCCCTCAGAGTCCCCTTTTACTTTCAAATTTCAGATTTCTTATCCCAGGATGCAGAAACAAAAAGGAATCCTGAGATAACATTTTCTAGACAATGAAAATGATGAAATAAAACTTACCCTGTCCTTCGATAACATTCCTAAGGATGAAAGTAGCTCCAAGGCCTTTTCCTGATCTCTGGATGCAAATCCCCAGAAACTGGCTGATTTTTCCACTGGCATATGGGTCAGCTGTAGTAACACGAAGAATACTTCCTACAAATTCAAAAGAGAAGTGAACTTTTTTTCCAGCACATCCAGCTGAAAAGTAAACTTTATATAAGATGCAGAAACAAACAAATAGCATTTCTAGGTAACTTCTTCTTAACTTCCTAAATCTTTTAATTTAGGAAGAAATACTTCATATGAGCATAACCCAG
>NW_016809365.1:983844-999805 GCF_001698545.2 Rhinopithecus bieti
ATTTCTAGGTAACTTCTTCTTAACTTCCTAAATCTTTTAATTTAGGAAGAAATACTTCATATGAGCATAACCCAGATATGTAAAAAAAAATCTTCTTTTGTTTTTTAAGAAAACTAACCATCCAATCACTAAGAAACTAACCACCCAATCACTAATAATAAAATCATACAGCTCTTACTGACCAACGTAGAACTCTGGGATGTGGAGTACTTTTCTCCTTTCTAACATATCTTTTCTTTCTATTTGAAATTTCAGAGGATCTGTTCTTCCCCTTTGAGGAATGAATTCAGGACTCAAGAACCTGTGAAAATACAAATAAATTAATTAAAAGTAAACTTAAAAGGCTGCTAAAAGAAAATTGTTGCTTTTCAAAGAAATTAAAGAATACGATACTGACGTGTTTTATTGTTCATTGTCTAAATAAAAGTTAATCTTATTTCTAAAATTGTTAATGCTCATGAAAATAGCTAACAATTCCTAAGTACTCACCTGGTATTTTGTTAAAAGCTTTGTGAAACATCTATTGCATAAATTAATCCTTCTAGCAACCATGTGGGTTTGGTGTCATCTCCTTTTTACAGAGCAAGAAACTGAAGCTTGAAAAAAGTAAATAACTAACTAACCCATTGCTACATTAGCTATAAATCTGTCAAGTCAAGATTTAAATGTAGGTATGTTTGTCAGTCTCCAAAGCCTATGACCATTACTACAGGTCTCACACTGAGCTATACATGCTATAATAAATTATGTCAGAAAAGACATCAACATATAAATTACTAATTATAAACTGACTTTTAAAATGATCTTCCTGATCAGAGAAGATGGCCCTGGAGATGGTGCTGAAGGGCCTGTGGCATCTGCAGGCTTGTTTGCTGTGTCTGCTGGCCAAGACTATAGACCAGTTTGAGTATGATGATTGTGACAACTGTGACGCCTATTGGTAGTCCTGGTGTCTCGTGGTTATCTTTCTGCCCTCCTGGTACAGCAGTATCCCTTGAAGAAATCCTGAGCTTTGTAGTGCTCTTCGCTCCCTGACCATGTTGAATAATTCTTGCTTTTCCCCCTCCTCATCTGTTTTCTTCTGTTTACTGCTCTTCCTGTACCTTAGGCCAGTCCCACATCCTTGCATTTCACATTCTCCTAACTGGAGACCCTTGGGCCTTAGGCGACTGCTGGGTCCTCGTCTGCCTTGTTTGTGCCTCTGTAGGAGGTAAGTCCTTGCTTTTCTCCTCTGGCCTAGTAGGGGACCTTGGGTAATGTCCCATTTTTGGCCAAGGTGAGGTATTTGTTTTAGAATAAAAAATTCACCATAAATTCTCATTTACTTAAATTTCCACAGAAATCCTGTTAGTGTCCCCATTTTGATTTCCCTAATTTGCTGGTTCTCCCTCTGTAAAAAGAGAATGATTAGACCCTGCCTGTTTACCTCAGGACTGTTGTGATTGTAGAAATGAAGCTATGTGAAAATTGTGTAAATCTTATAAAGGTGAAATCCTTTCGCTTAAAAAATAATAATCTTCCTTTTTTTCTTAACTGATTTTAAGCTCATTATGAAATATTTAATCTATATAAAAAGTATAAATGACAGTACAATGAATATTCATGTCTCTACCACCCACCTCAAGAAATAAATTATCAATATTGTGGAAGCCCCAGCGTATCCCTTCCTACTCTGTAGAGTTCATTACTATCCTAAATTTGGTGATTATTCCCATGAATTTCTTCCTCTTCCTCAATTTTCTACTTTGAAAATTTTAAAGCCTACCAAAAAAAAATAATACAATGAACAACTGTAGATAGTTCATCTACTTTTACTAACTGCTAAAATTCTGCTGTATTTGCTTTATATATACATATCATTTTTTTCTGAACCATTTGAAAATGTCAGCCAGGTGTGGTGGTTTACATCTGTTATCCCAACACTTGAGAGGCCGAGGAGGGTAGATCATTTGAGCCCAGGAGTTCCAGACCAGGCTAGGCAACATAGTGAGACCTCATTCTCCAACAAAAAAATGTTAAAAATAGCCAGGCATGGTGGCGGGCACCTGTAGTCCCAGCCACTTGGGGGAATGAGTAGGGAGGGGCCTAGGAGTGGGAGGCTGCAGAGCCAAGATCATGCCACTGCACTCCAGCCTGGGTGACAAAAGCAAGGCTCTGTCTCAAAAAAATGGAAGAGCAAGGCATTTCATTCCTCAATAATTTAGAAGGCTTATGCTAAGAATAAGGACTTGCTCCTATATTATCATGATACCCTTATGACACCTATAAAAGTTAGCATTAATTTGATAACATAATCTAATACAGAGGTATCCAATCTTCTGGCTTCCCTGGGACACACTGGAGGAATTATCTTGAGCCACACATAAAAGACACTAACAACAGCTGGTAAGCTTAAAAAAAAAAAAAGTCACAAAAAAATCTCATAATGTTTTAAGAAAGTTTATAAATTTGTGTTGGGCCACATTTAAAGCTGTCCTGGGCTGCGGGTTGGACAAGCGTGGTCTAATATAGGGTTCATACTCAAATGTATGTCAATATCCTGGGAAGGTATTTTACATCTATTTGTTGCCCAATTCAAAATACAATCAAGCTTCACACATCATATTTGGTCGTTAGTCTCTCAAACTAAGACTTTTCCCCATCTTTGTATTTTTATAACATTAACTTTTTTGAACAGTCAAGACCTACTATCTTATCCCTGGATTCTGTATTGTTTCCACATACCTAGACTAAGGTTAAATAATTTTAGTAAGAATATCACAGAGATGATGCTGTGAACAACTTATTCTGTCACATCAGGAGACACATAATATCAGCTGGTACCACTACTGGTAAAGTTATGTTTGACTGGCGAAGTTTCAGAAGGTCCCCCTTAAATTTCTTTTTACTTTACATATGCAGGTATGTCTGCGTAACATATACTATTGTTTAGTACAGTTTTGTTTTTGTTTTTTCTGAGACGGAGTCTTGCTCTGTCAACCAGGCTGGAGTGCAGTGGCACCATCTCAGCTCACTGCAACCTCCGCATCCTGGGTTAAAGCAGTTCTCCTGCCTCAGCCTCCTGAGTAGCTGGGATTATAGGCGCATGCCACCACGTCTGGCTTTTTTTTTTTTTTTTTTGTATTTGTAGTAGAGACGGGGGTTTCACCGTGTGGGCCAGGCTGGTCTCGAACACCTGACTTCATGATCCGCCCTCCTCGACCTCCCAAAGTGCTGGGATTACAGGTGTGAGCCACTGCGCCTGGCCTATAGTTTTAAACTTCACAAAAATAGCATCCTACATTAATGATTCTAAAGGTTTTTTCCCACACATATTTGTGAAAATCATCCATGTTTAATTAAAAGTCAGTTCTTGTTCATTCACTTTTCACTGCTGTACAATATTCTGTCATATGAATGCATTTGCCTATTCACCTACTGTTGGTTATCTATTCTACCTCTAAATTTTTGTTATAAAAAATACTTACATTCATTCTTGTACTTGTCTCCTTGTACATACATGTAAGAGTTTAGGTTGTGTGCTTTCTGAGTGAGAAGGTATACACAACTTAAACGTACTAAATTCTGTCAAATTGTTCTCCAGAAAATATCATTTACATTCCTGTTTAAGTGAATTCTATTAAATGCCACCCTTTAAGAGATATTCCATTAATACCTTAAAAAAAAAAGTTTTATAAGGAAATATTTTCTGAATCTCTAGGTTCTCTAACTCCAAGTTTACTTCTATTTAAATCAGTGGAATATTTTAAATGTTTAAAAAAATAAAAAATAAAAGGCCAGGCGTGGTGCCTGTAGTTCCAGCTACTCAGGAGGCTGAGGCGGGAGGATCACTTGAGTCCAGGAGTTTTGAGGCTGCAGTGAGCTAAGATCACCACTCCACTCCAGGCTGGGTGACTGAACCAGACTCTATCTCAAAATTTAGGAAACAAAAAAAAAAATCCCAGAGATAATCCAATCAACAACCTACAGCCCTTTCAAGAAGCCTATAATCACAGCAGGTTTTTTCCTCTGAAAATTGCTTTTTTAAAAAGGTTGTTACACAGCTCTCTTTTCAGATCTTAAGTCCTTTAAATTTACATGTACCTCCAAGATGACCACCATTCATTTTAGTTTTTATTCACACTGTTTTGATGAGTAAGTTTCAGACACACTTTAGCGGCAATTTTTACTGTGCCTTGTCTGCCAAAACTTCCAACCTAACCCACAGCAAATTTTTTAAGTTGGCCAATCTATTCCTATCCAGGGTTGGGGTCTTTTGAGAGAAAAGAACGGCTCTTGGACTTAAACAGGTATAAACAGATGTACCTCAGAGAAAAACTCTGGTATAGGACATACACCACAGAAGAAAGAGCTTAAAATATGGGGAATCTTTGAAGTTCTGACTCAATAAAAATGCAAAGAAGTTGAATGCTGGCTTGGGGAGAAGCGAGGAAGACAGAACACTGTGGTGCACGGGCTCATGAATCCTACACACCAGCTCGTGCAGGGGAAGGTGCAGCCCCCATCTTAGAGCCGGTACCTCCGACGCGAACGCGCTGACCCGCTCACCGACCCCAGTTGCCGGCCTGGCGCCAGGGTAGTGCCTCACCTGCGTTCCTGTTCCGCTGGGCGGCGCTTGTCCATGATGATCGGCTTCGGCGGCGGCTGGAACGCGCCAGGCTCAGAAGGCCCAGTGCTGTGCTGCCGGACAGGCCCCGCGTGGACCCCTGCGGGAGCAGACGACGAAGGTCAGGACTCTAGTGCCAGCCCCTAGATCCCGCAGAGCCCCGCAATCTCCCCCAACCCGGTGTCCCACGGAGGACCAACTCTGGGGTTGCCTCTCATCTCCAGGCTTGCCTCCCCCATCCTGACCCTGGGCCCCTAACGTGCCCCAGCTCGCAAGTCCCGCTCCTCTTACTGCAGGCGAAAGAGGCCGGCGCGGGGAACAGAGTCCTGGCGGCTTGGAAACTCCGACTTAGGCCCATTGCAGCCCCGTGCCCCGCTGCAATGCAGGAAGCCATGCCAGCTAGCTTACGTCAAGACTACAACTCCCAGTAATCAGCGCGACGAGATTGTAGCTGCCTGCCACTAGATGGCGGCTGCTATGGGACAAAATAGATAAGTCTCTCCCCCTGCTCCTTTCCTGATGTCTTAGGAAAAGAGCAAATTTCTCTAGTTCCCCATAATGAGCCAAGTTACACCCCTCCACAGGGGTGTTTTCCCCCGGCCTAGAAAGCTCTTTCCTACCTCTTTGAATCAACTGTATCTTCTCAGGCAAGCTCTCGCTATGTGAAAATCCCGTTGTAGGCCTTCATTCCCACTAGGTGCCTTCGATTGGCAGCTCTGATCTCATTTGCAATTCTTTCTTCCTTGTGTAATTATTAGATTAGTATTTAAATCTGCTATTATACTATAATGAGGCAAGGGAAGGGAGAAACTCTCACTAACTCTTTGTTTTTGTTTTGTTTTGTTTTTCTGAGACAAGGTCTTCTTCTTTTGCCCAGGCTGGAGTGCAGTGGCGTGATTATGGCTCTGCAGCCTGCAACTCCTGAGCTCAGGCGGTCCTCTCACCTTAGCCTCCAGAGTAGCCGAGACTACAGTCTTGCACCATCACGCCCAGCTGATTTTACGAATTCTTTGTTGAATGCACAGAAAGGAGAATAGAGCAGTCCCTGACAGAACTGTTGGCCCCTAGTCCTTGAGACTACAGAAAGCCTAAACCCTTTGAGGAACCCAAATGAATTTGGGCTGGGCAACAGTGGGTATGGATAGTGGGAGAAGTAAAGCTGAAAAGTCTTGTTAAGAAATTTGGAAAATGACTGGGCATGGCCAGGTATGCCTGTAACCCCAGCACTTTGGGAAACCGAGGCAGGAGGATCCCTTGAGTTCATGAGTTGGAAACCAGCCTGGGCAACATAGTGAGAACTTATCTCTAAGAAACAAACACAGCCAGGCACGGTGGCTCACGCCTTTAACCCCAGCATTTTGGGAGGCCAAGGTGGGCAGATCGCCTGAGGTCAGGAGTTTGAGACTAGCCTGGCCAACATGGTGAAACCCCTTTTCTACTAAAAATAAAAAAAAAATGTATCCTAGTTTGGTGGCAGGCTCCTGTAATCCCAGCTACTTGGGAGACTAAGGCAGGAGAATCTCTTGAACCCGGGAGGCAGAGGTTGCAGTGAGCTGAGATTGTGCCATTGTACTCCAGCCTGGGCAACAAGAGCGAAACTCGTCTCAAAAAAAAAAAAAAAAAAAAAAAAAAAAAGGAAAGAAAAGAAAGAGAAACAAGCACAAAAAAAGAAATTTGGAATTTGTTATCTCAGCAATGGTGACACAGTATAAGGATTGAACACTTAGAGTAATGTGATTATTCAACTACGTATTAGTCATTCCAGTTGTATTAATGTCCCAAAGCTACCTCAAATTCAGCATATCCATACTGAGTTCATCTTGTTCACCTCCAGACTTCCTTCCCAGTATTGGCTATCTCAGGCAATGACTTCAGCATCCACTCTCTTGCCTAAGCCAAAAATCTCAGTGCCATCCTTGATTCTTCCCTATCTCCCCCTGGATGAAGTTCCAAAAGTATGCCTGGCACCATCACATATTTCAGGAATCCATGTACCTTCTCATCCTTCCATCTGTATTACCAATCTAGGTCACCATTTTTTCCCCTCAGGATCCCTGGAGATCCCTGGAGATCCCTGCAACAGCCTTCTCATTAGTCTTCCTTCCTGTAGTTACCTTCAGTCCTTGACACAGCAACCAAAAAAGATGGCACAGAAATGCATACCCTGTTCTTGAGTTTCCCCAGTTTAAAGCCTTACTGTTTACTTTTGACAGATATCAAATGCTCAAAAAAGCAACCAACCTCTGCAGTTTGGCCCCCATACTCCAACTTGGCATCGTGAAAAACAAGAGCTGTTACACCAGCCTGAGGAACAGGGCCATGTTTTGAGCACAGAACTCAAGGTGCTGTGAAGAAAGACAGGGCCTTGTATTTTAACTCTAGCTTTTTTTATTAGAACAAGAATTTATTCTATAAATGACAAGGAATCACACAACCAAAATTTCAGATGAGCAATATTTTGGCTCTTCTACCTACCCAAAAAAGTAGACTTCAAGCTGTTAAGAGTAAAAGGGAGGAGAGGCAAAGATAATCATGACTGGCAGTGGTGAATATTTTTCTGTATTAACCATGCCCAGAACACTTGGCCTTCACTCTTGCTAGGATTGGTGCTATGGGCAGGGGCAGAAAAATAAAAGACAGACCTTCACAGGAGGACGGCAGAATTTACTAGACATTGCCAAGCCATGCCTGCTGCCCTCCCCGCTTCTACAGTTGAAGGAATAGTTGTGTAGAGTTTTACAAAACTGGAAGAATGAACCTAAAGAATCTTATTTAATTTTCTCCTATATTCTTGCTCACCCAACATCCATCAGGCCATTTTGACCTTATCTTAATGTGGAGAACAAGCTGGAGTTTAAATTATTCCACCAAACAACTTCATAGAGCAAAATCAAAGAGCACAGAGCTGGCTCAACCACTTTGTGAGCTGATTACAGGAATAGTTAATTATTTACTTCTGTGTTTTACACCCATGGAAAGGAGATCATGAACATCATTATATAATGTTCAGCCAAGGGAAGAAAGTATTCCAGGCAAACCGGCTGCTTCAGGTTATTGTGACATCAGGATCCTTGTCTGTTTTGCTCATTATTACATCCTCTAGTAGAATATCTGGCACCCAATAAATATTTCTAAGTAAAATTAGGTAGATCACTCTGATTGTACTTTAGAAAACGGGTGAGAAGCAGGAAATTATTGGAATATTCCAAAAGAGAGATGGTGCTAACCTGGAACAGGAAAAAAAAAAAAAATGGTTCTTAAAGTCATCTTAAAATCATCCCTAATAAGAGCCTTGACTAGCAACATCAGCACAACCAGGGAACATGTTAAAAATACAAATTCTCAGGCCCCACCCCCAGACTTACTGAATTTAAAACTTTGGGCACAGAACCCAGTGATCTGTGCTTTAACAGATCCTCCAGGTGATTCTGATAGTTGTTCCAATTTGGGAACAATTGAGGTAGAGGCAATAGAAATAGAAAGTGTTATTTGTTTTTCTATATCTCCATCTATTTGTGAGGTAGAGTCAGTAAAAAACATTTTCTGTAATGTACTAGCTGTGAGTCTTTGAGAGAGGTTCCCATCTCTGCCTTTGCTTCTTCATGGGTAATAGGATAGAGGTATACCTACCTCATTGGGTTGGTATAAGGATTAAATTGAGAAATAAAGTTTGGGGATAAATGTATAGATCATAATAAGTTCTTTTTTTCCAACTTCATTGAGACATGATTGAAGACAAAATTTGTATATATTTAAGGTGTACAACATCGTGATTTGATATATGTATGCAATGTGAAATGATTACCACAGTTGAGCTAATTAACATATCCTTCACCTAATTGGAAAAAAAAAAAAAAAAAAAAGCTTTTTGTAAAACTTACTTTAAAGATGCCAGCAAGAGAAAACTATAATCTGATTCATGTATTAACACTTCCAAAAAAAGAATCTCCTATACCTGGAAAACCCTAAAGATGCTACCAAAAGACCTGATAAATAACTTCAATAAAGTTTCAGGATCCAAAATTAATATGCAAAAATCTGTAGTATGTCTATACACCAACAATATTCAAGCTGAGAACCAAATCAAGAATGCAGTCCCATTTACAATAGCCACCAAAAACATAAAATACCTGGGAATACATCTAACCAAGGAGATGAAATCTCTACAACAAGAACTACAAAACACTGCTGAAATAAATTATAGATAACACAAACAAATGGAAAAACATTCCATGCTCATGGATTGGCAGAATCAATGTCACTAAAATGTCCGTACTGCCCAAAGTAATTTACATATTCAATGACATTACTATTAAATTACTGTCAGGAGAAAAAAACAATTCTAAAATTCATATGGAAACAAAAAAGAGTCCAAATAGCCAAAGCAATCCTGAGCAAAAAGAGTAAAGCAGGAGGAATGACATGATCTGACTTTACATTGTACTACAAGGCTACAGTCTCCAAAACAGTATGGTACTGGTACAAAAAGCAACAAATAGACCAATGGAACACAATAGAGAATCAACAAATAAAGCCACATACCTACAACCAACTAATCTTCAACAGAGTCTACAAAAATTAGCAGTGGGGAGATGACATCCTATTCAATAAATTGTGCTGGGAAAACTGGCTGACTATATGCTGAAGAATGAAACTAGACTGCTACCTCTCACCACATAAAAAAATTAACTCCAAATGGGTTAAAAACTTACATGTACAACCTCAAACTACAAAAATCCTAGAATAAAGCCTAGGGTGTACTCTTCTGGACATTCGCCTAGACATAGAATTTATGATTAAGTCTAAAAAGCAAATGCAGCAAAAAAAAAAAAAAAAATGACAATTGAGATCTAAATAAAGAGCTTCTGCACAGCAAAATAAACTGTCAACAGAGTAAACAGACATCTTACAGAATGGGAGAAAATATTTGTAAACTATGCATCTGAAAAATATTTAATTCATATTCAGAATCCATAAGAAATTTACATAATTGAACAAGAAAAAAATAATACCCTTAAAAAGTGGGGAAAGGACATGAACAGACACGTCTCAAAAGAAGACCTATAAGCAGCCAACAAACATATAAAAAAAAAAGCTCAACATTACTAACCATCAGACAAATCAAAGCCAAATGAGAAACCATTTTCGCACCAGTCAGAATGGCCATTATTAAAATGTAAAAAATAACAGATGTTGGCAAGACTGTGAAGAAAAGGAAACATTTACACAGTGTTGGTTAATAAATTAGTTAAGCCCCTGTGGAAAGTAGTCTGGAGATTTAAAATAACTAAAAATTGAATTACCATTTGACCCAGGAATTCCATTACTGGGTATATACCCTAAGGAAAATAAATCATTCTATCGTCAGGGTGCAGGAGCTCATGCCTGTAATCCCAGCACTTTGGGAGGCTGAGGCAGGTGGATCACGAGGTCAGGAGATCGAGACCATCCTGGCTAACACGGTGAAACCCCGTCTATACTAGAAATACAAAAAATTAACCGGGCGTGGTGGCGGGCACCTGTAGTCCCAGCTACTTGGGAGGCTGAGGCAGGAGANACAGTGTTGGTTAATAAATTAGTTAAGCCCCTGTGGAAAGTAGTCTGGAGATTTAAAATAACTAAAAATTGAATTACCATTTGACCCAGGAATTCCATTACTGGGTATATACCCTAAGGAAAATAAATCATTCTATCGTCAGGGTGCAGGAGCTCATGCCTGTAATCCCAGCACTTTGGGAGGCTGAGGCAGGTGGATCACGAGGTCAGGAGATCGAGACCATCCTGGCTAACACGGTGAAACCCCGTCTATACTAGAAATACAAAAAATTAACCGGGCGTGGTGGCGGGCACCTGTAGTCCCAGCTACTTGGGAGGCTGAGGCAGGAGAATGGCGTGAACCTGGGAGGCAGAGCTTGCAGTGAGCCGAGATTGCGCCACTGCACTCCAGCCTGGATGACAGAGTGAGACTCTATCTCTAAATACATACATACATACATACATACATACATAAAATAATCATTCTACCAAAAAGCCATATGCACTCATATGTTCATTGCAGCATTCTTCACAATAGCAAAGACATGGAATCAAACCAGGTGCCCACCAATGGTGGATCGGATAAAGAAATGTACATATATGCCATGGAATACTACATAGCCATAAAAAGAATGAAATCATGTCCTTTTCAGGTACATAGATGCAACCAGGGGCCATTATTCTCGAATTAACACTGAAACAGAAAACCAAATACTGAATGTTATCACTTCTAAGAGGGAGCTAAATGGGTACTCAGGGACATAAAGATGGGAACAATAGACACTGAGTATTCCAAGAGTGGGGAGGGTGTGAGGGGGATAAGGGCTGAAAAAGTGTCTATTGGGTACTATGTTCACTATTTGGGTGATGGGATTAATAGAAGCCCAAACCTCAGCATCACCCAATATATCCATGTAACAAACCCACACATCTAGCCACTGATTTTTTTAAATTTTTATTTTTTATGTTATTTTATTTTTGTGTGGGGAGACAGAGTATTGCTCTGTTGCCCAGGTTGGAGTGCAGTGGCATGATCTCGGCTCACTGCAGCCTCCACCACCTGGGTTCAAATGATTCTTGTACCTCAGCCTCCCAAGTAGCTGGGATTACAGATGCACACCACTACACCTGGCTAATTCTTGCATTTTTAGTAGAGGCAAAGTTTCATCTTGTTCCCCAGGCTAGTCTTAAACTTCTAGGTTCAAGAGATTCACCTGCCTAGGCCTCCCAAAGTGTTGGGATTACACTTGTGAGCCACTGTGCCTTGCTAGCTGCTGAATGGAGGAGGAGGAGGAGGAGGGGGAGGAAAGAAAGAGGAAAGAAGAAAAAAGAAGGAAGAAGAAGAAATCTCTCATTCCAAAGAAGGGGGGGAGCGGGAGGGGTGGGGGAGGAAAAAAAGAAAGAAATCTCTCATTCCAAAGAATGGAGGGAGGGAGTGAGGAAAGGAAGAAGGAGGAAGAGGAGAAGGAGGAGGAAAGAAAAGTAGAAAAGAAGATGGAAGAAGAAGAAATCTCTCATTCCAAAGAGGGGTTAGTCAAAATGGTAGTCTGGAAAACCAGTTACAACATGAAAAGTTAGCCAGTGCCCAGCCAGAAAAGGAAAGAGCCTTAGACAAGTAATTTGGGGAATTTCCAGGCCCACTGATGAGTCCATCCTGGGCAGACGTAAATGAAGGAAGTTGTAGACAACAGTTGTCAAGTTGTCTGATTCCATAGATGAAATAATCCCTAGCAGGAGACTTAGCTTGTTGCCAATAAACACTTGAAACCTGTATTAAACTCCCTTTGTTCTGTGTTCATCAAGCAACCCCTTCCATATTTGACATTAAATTTTGCCTTCAAGGAGGGGAAGTGGTGGTCACAAAGACATAAATGTTCTGGTATTCTGGTCAGCATATTATTTTTTGTTTACTTATAAGTTAATAAACTAGCATTTAGTTTTTTGTCATATCAATTTCACAAATTTGGTTCATGTAAGTCTTCCCTAAATGATGTATCTATTTCATGCTGTGCTGAAAATCAGGTTCTGGGCTTTCAAAATCAAAAGTCAGACCCAGGGCCATGACAGATTCTCCAAAGTCAATATTATCTGTGAAGCCTTGAAGTATATATTTTGCCTGGATGAAGGAACTTCATATTGCCTCATAAGCTCACCCTCACTACACATACACTCCTTTATTCACTATCTATAACTATTTAATAAATTGCTTCTAAATTTAGCAGCTTAAAACAACAAACATTTATTGTTGTATGGTTCTGTGGGTCAGAAACCCAGAAGTGGCTTAGTTGAGTGATTTTGACACCAGGTCTTTCACAATGCTGCAATCAAGAGGTTGGCTAGGGCTATAGTCAACTCAAGGCTCAACTAAGGGAAGATCTGCTTGCCAGCTGGTTCTGTGACTAGAAGCAGCCTTGCTGGCTGTTGGCTGGGGACATTGGTTCCTTGCTGTGTGAACCTTTCCATGGGGCAGCTCGTAACAGGTATCTGGCTTCCCTCGGAGTGAGCCAGCAATGGAACAAGAAGGTGAACAAGACAGAAGTCACAGTCTTTTTGTTACCTAATCTCAGAAGCAACGTGCCATCACTGTTACTGTGATTCTGTTCATTAGAAACAAGTCACTAGGTCCGGCTCACACTCAAGTGAAATGGACCCCAAAGCCAGAAATACGAGGAGGTCGGGATTATTGGAGGCCATCTTACAAGCTGCCTGCCACAAAATCATTTTCATATTCAAATTTACGAAAGTATAATGTTTTTTCTACAAGCTAGCCAATGTTTCATTGCAATGGCTATTAAACAACAATGCCATAACACTTCATATTTGCTAACGTTTTGTATTTTTAAATTACATATGTAATACTAAAATATTCTTAGTATTTGTGAGCTAATTCTCTCCAGCCATCCTCAACTTAGTAAGAAATATTTATTTCCCTTT
Source organism: Rhinopithecus bieti (assembly GCF_001698545.2). Classification (NCBI taxonomy): domain Eukaryota; kingdom Metazoa; phylum Chordata; class Mammalia; order Primates; family Cercopithecidae; genus Rhinopithecus; species Rhinopithecus bieti. The sequence continues at coordinate 996,920 of NW_016809365.1, forward strand.
TTGCTTGGTGAATATCTTGAGCTGACTAGGATTTTTACACAGATTTGGACTTTGAGCCCTAGTCAGAAATGGATGTAGGCCTTGTTTGAAATACAGCCCATTCTTGTGGATAATTCATCACACACTGATGGCAAGTATAGGAGAGAGGGACGGTGGGGAAGACCATGATGGTGATGGAAGTAAAATGTGAGAAGAGAGTCTAGGATGGCAAGGGAAGGTAGAGCAGATCTTTCTCAATCACTCTTTCATTCATTCATTTACTCATTTGGTCAGTCAGCCTTCTATTCTTATTTAACAAGTTTTTATTGTTCACCTACCATGTGCCAGGCAATGGGCTAGATCCTGGAGATACAAAGTTGATAATCCTAGTGTCTTCATAATAGGATGCCATAGTGTGAAGGAAAGACTGTCAAACAATGACAACATTACCTGCTAAATAGGGAGCGAGAGGCATAGAGCACAGTGGGAATATGGGGGTCAGGGGAGTGGGAGCTGGTGATGTAATCTGATGATCTGATCTGAGTTTAAAAGTATTGAATGGGGCTCAGTTCTGCAGGGTTGTAACTAAGTAAATATCTAGCCTGGAAACACAGTCTGTTCCATTGCTTCACAGAGGAGCACACCTGGAAAAAAGGAACAAGAAAAATGTTATTGACACCAGAAGGACAAAGTAGGAATAAAAATTTTAAAAAGCCAATTTAAAACAGTTACACATGTGTATGAGAATTTATGATGTGAGTAAACTGGCACTTAAAATCAATGTGGAGGCCAGGTGTGGTGGCCCACGCTTGTAATCCTAGCACTTTGGGAGGCTGAGGCCGTAGGGTCACTTGAGGCCAGAAGTTTAAGATCAGTGTGGCCAACATGGCGAAAATTCATCTCCACTAAAAATACAAAAATTGGCTGGGCGTGGTGGCACACACCTTTAATTCCAGAACTTTGGGAGGCTGAGGCACAGAATCGCTTGAATTGGGGAGGTAGAGGTTGCAGTGAGCTGAGACCGTGCCACTGCACTCTACCCTGGGTGACAGAATGAGACTCTGTCTCAAATAATAATAACAATAAATAAAATAAAATAAATGTGGAAAGGATGGAAAAACGATGTTCAGACAATTAGATATCTGTTGGAAAAAAAATATGAATTGATCCATACTTCACAATTTTGGAAAATCAGTATCTTATATTTCTATTTACTTGATATGCATAAAGAACTTCTGGAAGAATATCATATATATAAGAATAATATCTTATATATATAAGATTTATATATATATCCCACAAATGAAAGAACTTACCTTCCCTAGGATAGAAAAGGCTTAGAAAAGAAGAAACAAGGTTGGAGCTAGCACTTTCACTGTATGCATTTTGTATTGTTTGACTATGAACCTTATAATTATCTATTCTAGAAACTGAATTTCGAAAAATGAAAACTTATGGATGGAATGAAGAAATAACTGAGAAAAAAACATGCAAGACATTGTAAGTAAAAATACATTGTAACGCCTTCTTAAATAGAATGAAAGAACCCCAAAGCCATGAAGAGAAAGATTGATAAGTTTGACCCCATTACCACTGAAATCTTCTAGATGAAAAACAGATATCATAAACAAATTTAAAACACTAGTGATTGCCGAGTGCAGTGGCTCATGCCTGTAAATCCCAGCACTTTGGGAGGCCAAGGTGGGTGGATCATATGAGATCAGGAGTTTGAGACCAGCCTGACCAACATGGCAAAACCTCGTTTCTATGAAAAATACAAAGATGAGCCGGGCACGGTGGCACACGCCTGTAGTCCCAGCTACTCGGGAGGCTGAGTGAGGCAGGAGAATTGCTTGAACCTGGGAGGCGGAGGTTTCAGTGAGCCGAGATCGCACCACTGCACTCCAGCCTGGACGACAAAGCAAGACCCTGTCTCAAAAAATAAATTAAATAAATACATGAAACATCAGTGATCAACTTGGAAACATTTCTTTCAAATTGTAGAAGAGATAAACGATTAATATTCAGAAATTACACCATTGACTGGAAAAAATATTGAAAGATTGACGATGTCAAGCGGAGGAAACATAAATTATAACATTTTAACCCAGCTGCTCTACATCTTATTCACAGTAAATATAAACTCACCGCAAGCTCTGAAATGTTCTAGTGGATGACAGTCATGCCAGAGTGTTCATTCAATTGTTCAACAAAATCTTGGGGAAAAAAAACCAGTGTTCATTATAATGGGAATGACTAACCCAAATGTGGCAATTCAATAATACAAAAAATTATGACAGAATTAATAATTAACTGGATCTATATATCATTGTTATGATAGTTATGGTGATATAAATTATGATAAAATCATAAATAACATATATTCCCAATTACACCTATAAATATAAGCAACCAAGGGCAAAATCACCCATTTCTGGGAATGATTAAGCCCCTAGTCAAGACATGCACTAGGGCTTAACCTACAAATCTTGGTATTGAAAGGCATTTAGAATATTATTTCACATTCGCTAAAGGCATTCCCTTTAGAGGTGCGGCCAAGACCCACCCCACAGAGTCCTGCAGCTTCTATCTGTATAGAGGAGAGGGCTAAGTAATAGTATCAATTCACTGCTGTTTAGAGGGAGTTTTTAGACTTCAAATATTTATTAATCACAAAGTTCTATTCCCAATGTCACATTTATTTGTACATCCTCTCCTACAAACTTATCTGGGGAAATATCAATTATATCTCTTGATAATCACTTGCAATTGGCTCTTGGGGTAAACTTCATAAAATTTTACTTAATAAAGTCTACAATTCTTTCTTTTTTTATTTTTATTTATTTATTTTTATGATTTATTTATCTTTTATGATTATACTTTTAAGTTCTAGGGTACATGTGCATA
>NW_016809366.1:0-2305 GCF_001698545.2 Rhinopithecus bieti
AGAAAATTATCTGGGCGCAGTGGCATGTGCCTGTAATCCCAGTTACTGGGGAGGCTGAGGCAGGAGAATCACTTGAACCCAGGAGGTGGAGGCTGCAGTGAGCCAAGATTGCACCACTGCACTCCAGCTTGGGTGGCAAAGCGAGACCCCATCCAAAAAAAAAAAAAAAAAAATTCAAAGCTACAAAAGGCTGCATGGTGCAAAGTCTCTTCCTACACCTGTCTCTCAGTCCCTGTTTTCCCTCCCTGGAGGCAGCCAATGTTTTTATTTTCTTGTGAATTCTTCCAGGTATCTTACTTGCATACAAGCAAATATGCACACATTTTTTTCTCTTTTTCTTGTTTTAAACAAATGCCAGACTATATGTGTACATACTTCTGAAGCTTATATTTTTCTGTTAACAGTATTTCTTAGAGACAATTTCTATCAGTCCATCATATTCCATTATAAGAATGTATATAATTTTATTAGCTACCGTGGTTGGACATTAGGTCCAAAATTTTGCCGTGGCCGGGAGTGGTGCCTCACGCCTGTAACCTTAGTACTTTGGGAGGCCGATGCGGGTGGATTACCTAAGGTCAGGCATTTGAGACCAGTCTGGCCAACGTGGTGAAACCCCGTCTCTACTAAAAATACAACAAAATTTTAGCCAGGTGTGGTGGCGCATAGGTGTGGTGGCGCATGCCTGTAAATCCCAGGAGGCTGAGGCAGGAGAATCGCTTGAACCCAGGAGGTGGAGGTTGCAGTGAGCCAAGATCATGCCACCACACTCCAGCCTGAGTGACAAGAGCGAAACTTCGTCTCAAAAAAAAAAAAAAAAACCGAAATTTTGCCATGACGATGCTGCAATGGATCATTTCTCACAGTGTAAGATGAATCTACAGGATCAGCTCCTAGACTTGAAACAGGTCAACGCATATGTGCCAAGGCACCCCTCTCCCCACAGAGGCTGTGGAAAATTACATTCCCATGAACGCCGGGACCGATTCCCACAACCTCCCCTAGGTTAGGCGTTATTTGATGATTGCCAATTTGACAGATGAGAAATGTTGATCATTGTCAATTTGATAGATGAAAAATGGTATCTTCATCTTTTTATTTTGTGTCCCTATTCTAATTTGGGAGTTCTCACATTTTGAGAAAAGTGGAGAATCTTCTTATGTGTTTAATGGCCATTGGCATTTCTCGGTCTGTGACTAGTCCATTTTATAATATCTATTTTATAAATCAGGTTGTTCTTTATCTTACTATCAAGAATATATTGTACAAGTTCTCATTTGTCATTTGCATTGTTTAGGGTGTGTTTTTCACTCCCAAATTAAAATTTTAGTTTTATAGTCAAATGTATCAATCTTCTCTAAAAGCCAATAAATGGTTTTAGATTTTTTAAAATTGTAATTCGAAAGGCCTTTCCCACATAGAGACTAAAAAATTTTCTCTTTTTTGGGTATTTTGTAGTTTAATTTTTTGCATTTAAATCTTTGATTGATACTGAGATTTATGTTGGTACAAGGTGTGAGGTATGATTCCAGCTTCATTCTCTTTCAGGTGGTTACCCAGTCGTTCCCACATTTATGTAATTACATTTCCCACTTGTGTGCAGGACCCCCTTTATCTTATACCTCATGTTTTATGCATTCAGAACTATTTCTAGACTTACTTCTACCATAAATATGTCTGTTCATATGAATTACTATAGCATTTATAACATGTTTTAATATCCCTCTCCTGATTTTAAATGCATTTTGCAAGCAATTTATTATTAGTTGGTGCTCTTTTGGATGCAACAACAGAAATAGATTCTTAAGCAAGAAAACACATTTAATCGGAAGATTGTCGGGGGAAATCTAAGAATCAAATTGGGGAGGACAAACAGAAGATGAGCTCCAGAGAATCTGTTGGTAGAACACTTCTCCAGAATGGTGTCATTAAGTGACCGGGCTCCTGGGTAACTGTCTTCAAGTTACACATTCTTGAGACAGAGATGAGCTGTTTTGGCTTAGGTCAAGTGAATGTCTTGATCCCAGCTGTGTTGGGATGCAGGGTTGTTACAGCATAGAAGAGGCCACTGAGAGGTCACAGTGAGAAGGAAGTTGCTCCAGCTAATGTCTACTACACACTTGGATTCTTGCCACCCTTCTCTGAATTCCTGACGCTGCTAATATATAATATGTTTATGTTGAAAAGTAAATGTTCAGATGTCCCTAGCATTTCAGCAGGCTAGATTGCTGGGAAAAGTTCCAGATAAAAAATAATAAGAAATGCTGACAAAATATAACCAAATATATATATATATATATATATA
>NW_016809367.1:0-844 GCF_001698545.2 Rhinopithecus bieti
ATCTTATTACACTGGTTAGAACCTGAAGTCTAATATTGAATGGAAGCAAAGATAGCAAGAATTCTTGTGTTACTTCCATATTTGTATGATTCTTAAGTGTTAAATGTTGTTGTGTGGTGTTTGCCCTGACTTTTTAGTGCTAACCTTTGTCACATTAAGAACATTGCCTTCTATTCCTAGGTTGCCAAGAGATGTTTGTTATTTATTTATTTATTTTAAAAATCATGAATGGGTTGTGAAATTTATCAAATATTCTTGCTGTGCACTTAACTTTGGATATTTAAATATATTGATTTAAATATGGTTGATTCCATCAATAGATATTGAGCCCTCCTTGCATTCCTGAGAACTTTGATTATAATGTTTTGTTTTTTTTTACACATTGCTGAATTAATTTGCTATTTTTTTCTTAGGATTTTTATATTTGTGTTTATGATTGAGATCAGTTTTTCTTGCACTGACGTTTTTGGTTTTAGAAGCATGGTTACATTAGTCTCATAAAATGAATTAGGTGGAAACCTTCTTCTCCTATTTTGTGGTTTAGTTTTGTGTAAGAGAGGGATTGTCTATTTCTTGAATGTTTGTTGAAACTTACCCGTAAAACAATTTGTGCCTGTTATCTTTTTGATGCAGCAGATTCCTAATTTTTTTTAATGTTTATTGGCTTGTATAGCTTGTTTATTAAGTCAATTTGGTAATTCATGTTTAATGTCTTGCTAGAAATAGTATTATTAGTTTTCTTTTTGACCAGCTTTGTTTATTGCTTCATTAACTTCTGCTCTTAACTCTGTTACTCTTTCTTTCTCTTCATCTAAAAGATTATTCTGTTTTATTTTTTAGGTTT
>NW_016809368.1:0-256 GCF_001698545.2 Rhinopithecus bieti
GTGTGGTGTGTGGTGTGTGGTGTGTGGTGTGGGTTGTGTGGTGTGTGGTGTGGGTTGTGTGGTGTGTGGTGTGTGTGTGTGGGTGTGTGGTGTGTGGTGTGTGGTGTGGGTTGTGTGGTGTGTGGTGTGTGATGTGGGTTGTGTGGTGTGTGGTGTGGGTTGTGTGGTGTGTGGTGTGGGGTGTGTGGTGTGGGTTGTGTGGTGTGGGGGGTGTGGTGTGGGTTGTGTGGTGTGTGGTGTGTGGTGTGTGATGTGG
>NW_016809369.1:0-7090 GCF_001698545.2 Rhinopithecus bieti
TTTACTTATAAAAATAATGGCAGAACACTTTTCAAACCTAAGGAAAAATATAAATATCCAGGTAGAGGAAGATCATAAGTCTCCAATAAGAGACATTCTGATATAATTCAAACAAGAATATTCCAAAACATATAATCAAATGGTCAAAAAATTAAAGACAATTAGAAGATCCTGAAATAAGCAAGAAAAATAAGTGAATTATGTATAAGGGAATTCCAATAAGTCTAGAAACATTTTTTATCAGAAACCTTACAGGACAGAAGACAGTAAGATAATACACTCAAAGGGCTAAAAGAAAACTTGCCAGCCAGTGATACTGTAAATTGCAAAACTGTCCTTCAGAAATGAAAGACAGACAAAGACTTTTCCAAACCAAACGAAACCAATCAAAACAACTGCCAGGTGCATTGGCTTATACTTCTAATTCCAGCACATCGGGAGGTCAAGGCCAGAGAATTGCTTAAGCCTAGGACTTAAAACAAGCCTGGGCAACATAGTGAGACCCCATATCTACAAAAACATTTAAAAATTAGCTAAGCATCATGGTGCACACCTGTAGTCTCAACTATGTGGGAGAATGGCCAGAGTCTGGGAAGTAAAAGGCTGCAATGAGCTGTGATCATGCCATTGCACTCCAGCCTGGACAAGAGAAAACAAAAGTCTCAAAAAAAGAAAAAAAAAAAGTAACTAAGGGTTTCCATGTCTATCAGATCTGTTGAACAAGAAAGGTTAATTGTGGTTCCTGTGATCCCAGTGATTTGAGAGGCTGAGATGGGAGAACTGCTAAGCCCAAGACTTTGAGACAGCAGTGAGCTGTCATTTCGCCACTGCACCCCAACCTTGGTGACAGAATGAGAATCTGTCTATTAAAAAAAGAAATAGTCTGGGTGTGGTGGCTCACACCTGTAATCCCAGCACTTTGGTAGGCTGAGGAGGGAGGATCACTTAAGGCCAAGAGTTCAGATCAGCCTGGCAAACATGGCAAAAACGCGTCTCTACTAAAATTATAAAAAAAATAGCTGGACATGGTGGCATACGCCTGTGGTTTCAGCCACTCTGGAGGCTGAGGCATTAGAATTGCTTGAACCCTGGAGGCAGAGGTTGCATTGAGCCCAGATTGTGCCACTGCCCTCCAGCCTGGGTGACAAAGAGAGGGTCTGAAACAAAAAAAAAAAAAAAAAAAAAAAAAAAAAAAAAAAAAAAAAAAAAAAAAAAAAAAAAAAAAAAAAAAAAAAAAAAAAAAAAAAAAAAANGAAAAGGAAAAGGAAAAGGAAATAACAAAAGAAAAGAATGCTAATGAAAATTCTTCAAGCTGAAAGAAAAGAATGCTAATGAGGAACATAAAAACATATAATAGTAGAAAACTCACCGCTAAATACACTATGTACAGAGTAAAATTGAGAATACTGTAATACTTAATGGTGGTGTGTAAATCATTTATATTTTTAGCATGGGGATTAAAAGGAAAACTATTGAAACAATAAGGGAGACAATAATTGTTAAAAGATATGCAACATAAAAACACATGTACTGTGACATCAAAATTTCAAAATATGAAGTCAGAGTGAAGTAAAAGTTTAGAGTTATTTTATGTCACCCAAGTTCAGTCATTATCAGCATAAACTAGCCTATTATAACTATAATGTGCTTTTGGAAGTCTTGTGATAACCAGAATGCAACAATAAAAAGAAATCAATGCATACCATTTGAGAGAATCACTTATTACAAAGAAAAATAGCAAAAGAGGATGAAAGAAATAATCTACAAAAGAACTAAACAACATTAACAAAATGGCAGTAGTACATCATCACCTATTACTAATTGCTTTGAATATAAATGGATTAAATTATCCAATCAAAAGACAGAGTGAGTGAATGGATTAGAAAACAAGACCCCCTATATCTTGATACTATATCAAGATACTCACTTCACCTGTAAGCACACTCATACACTGAAAGTAAAGGCATGGGAAAACATATTCCATGCAAATAGAAATCAAAATCAAGATAAAATAGATTTCAAGACAAAACTGTAAAAAGGTATCAAGAAGGTCATTATATAATGATAAAAGTGTCAATTCAAAAATTGTAAAAATGTATGCACCCAACATTGGAGCACCTAATATATCAAGAAAATATTAACCGATCTGAAGAAATAGCTAGATTGCTATATTGTTGTACATGACAAATGTAGAGGGTGTCAATACTACATTTTCAACAATGAACAGATCATCAGGACTGAAAATCAGTAGGCAAATATTGAACTTAAACTACACCTTAGGTAAAATAGGTATAACAGTTGTATACAGAATATTCCATCCAACAGTAAAAGAAGACACATTCTTCTGAAGCACATATGGAACATTCTTCAGATAGATTGTATATTAGGTCACAAAACATATCTTAACAAATTTAAGAGACTGAAATCATATCAACTTATCTTTCCCAGAAACAAAAGTATAAAACTAGAAATCAATACAAGACAAACTTTGGAAAATTAAAAAATATACAGAAATTAAAAAACATGCTCCTGAATGACCAATAGGTCAATGAGGAAATTTTTAAATACTGTTTTAAAATATTATTGTAATAGTTGTAGAAACAAGATTTTATAAAACTTAATATTCTTTCATGATAAAAATTCTCAAAAAATTAGGTAGAGAAGGAAGGTGTTTTAATATAATAAAGGTCATATACAACAAACCCACAACTAACATCATAGTCACTGAGGAAGAGGTGAGAAAATTTTCCCTAAATATAAAACAAGGCAAGGATGCACACCTTCACCACTCCTATTCAACATAGTACTTAAAGGGCTAGCCAGACAAATTAGACCAAAGAAAGAAATAAAAGGCATTAAAATGGGAAAGGAAGAAGCAAATTTGTATCTGTTTGTAGATTACATGATATTATATGTAGAAAACCCTTAAAAGTCCACCAAACATCAGGAAGTCATGTGCACCCACTCTCGAACCCTAGAGCTGACAGAAGAAAGCCATTCCTCATTCTAACTCATAGGGGAGTGCATGGAAATCTACCAGCCAATACAGGTGGAAGTCACAGGTTGAGAGAGGTTTTGAACTGAAATTTGTGATTTAATCATGTGCAAGGGTCAAGCCCTAGCAGTCAGAAACGAGAGTGATCATGATGTGGGCTTCTACTACAGACATGGGACCTGGAAACCCCCCTTCACATGACCTAACAGGGAGGGTTGTGGCCTGTGGGCCATGGTTTCTGTTTCATGTAGGAAGTCTCGCAGCCTTGAGTAATTTTATAATCTAAGCAGTCACTATTTGGGACTCTGCTAGATGCTCTGCTTGCTGCCAGCAGCAGATCAGAGGTGGGAGACCTACTGGGTCAAGGACATGGGAGCTAGGTGTATTCCACTATTTTCTGTTAGGTTGTGAAGCCCAGGCTGCTCCTCTCCCCATGGGGCCAGCATTTGTGTCCAGCAGTTGTAGCCAGCATTTGTGTCCAGCAGTTGTGTCCAGGACTGGGTAGCCTGAACATGAGCTTGCCTGACCCAGCCTTGCCAGGCATTTTCCTTCAACCCTACTGGCCTCAGTGGCAGAACACAAAACAAGAAGTTCCACAGCCCCACCCATCACCTAAGTGACCTGAGTACTTCTAGTTAACCAAGGTCAGGCATAAATCCCACTGCCACCACCATGGCTGGCTCTCTCATGCAAGTGCTATATACTGGCCAGGAAATCAAGTTACACAGTCCATTACAATATTTGCTGACACAATTGCATGGCACTCCAGAAGGAGACAGGCTTTGCATGACCTCAGCTACCACCAACACCACACGCACCCAACTACTCAGAAGACCTCGAGCCTATTCACCCACCCAGTATGTTACTACTGCAACTGGCATTTGAGAAAGCCACCACACTGCGAACATTTGTAACCAAGGAAATCTTACAGAGTTTATGCCACTCCCACACCAACCCCATCTGGGCTGGTGTTCACAGTCACCAAAAAAAGATCCAAATACAAGCCTGATGCTCTAGTTATGGCTAGCTTCACTCCCCTCTCAGGCTGAGAGCATGGCCCAAGCCACTGTGCATCCCAGAGACCAGTCTATGGCCTGAGACATCAGATAATTTCTCCAAGTAAAGATAAATAAATCATACATCCTAGTTCGACTACTGCAGCTGGATCTTACCCGTAAGCACCACCTACTGGCCTAGAGGTCAAGCTCCACAACACAATACAAAGTTTGCTGACACAAGTTACAGGGCTTGGGAATGAGACAAGTCCATTGAGACCTCTACCACTCCATCTCCACAGAAGACCAAGAGCCTACTCACATGCCGGTACACTACTACTAAAACCAGTATTTGAAAAAAAAACTACCACACTAAGACTATCTATAATTAAGGAATCCATACAGAACCTTGGCCCCTGAAAGCATCCAGAAGCAAAGCCAAATAACCCTACTCAACATAAATTACAGGCACAAACTCAAGAAGAGAAAAATGGTCCCACCCAAAGTAAAAGTATATTCAAAAATAAAAAGTGACAGTTTATCCAGATGAGAAGCAAACAGCATAGAAATTCTGGCTTTGTAAAAAATCAGGGTGTTAGAGCAATACCAAAAGATCATACTAATTCTCTAGCCATACATCCTAACCAAAATAAAATTAATTAAATGCTAGATAAAAATTCAAAATGTTGGTTGTAAAGAAACTCAATGACATCTAAGAGAAATGTGGAAATCAGTACAAATAAATCAAGAAATCAATTTAAGATGTGAATGAGAATTTACCAAGGATACAGATATATTTAAGAAAAAGTAATTTCTGGAGATGAAAAATTTATTGAAAGAATTATAAAATACAGTTCAAAGAAGCAACACTAGACCTGACAAATCAGAGTCAACAATCTCAGAATTTGAAGGTAAGTTTTTTAAATTAATCTGGTCAGGGAAAAATAAAGAATTTTCAAGAATAAACAAAGCATCTGAGAACTATGGCACTACATAAAGAGTCTGAAATTATGAATCATAGATATCCCTGAGGGAGAAGAAAAAAAGAAAATGTATTTAAGGATATAATTCAGAAAAACTTTCCTAATCTTTCAAGAGATTTAGACACCTTGAAAAACTTCAGGAAAATACACTACAAGAAACACTTCGCCAAGATATGCAGTCTGTCTGGCTATTTAAAGTCAATATGAAGGAAAAAATATCCTAAAATCAGCAAGAGAAAAGTAGCTACTCACCTACAAATGAAATCCCATCAGACTAAAAGCTAACTTCTGAGCAGAAACATTGCAATCCAGAAAAACATTGTGGTACTATTTTCAGATGTATTAAAGAATAAATTGGCCAACCAGGAATTTTGTGTCCTGCTAAAGAAGCTTCTTAAGAGAAGGAAAAATATTTTCCAGACAAGCAAATGCTGAGAAAATTCTTACCACTAGACTAGCCCTACAAAACATAATAAAAGGTTTGAACATGGAAATGAAAGGTCAATACTCACCATCATATACATGCATGGAAATATAAAACTCACAAGTCTTATAAAACAGTTACACAAAAGAGACTACAAAGCAACTAGATAACAACTAACATTATGACAGTAACAAAGCCTTAGGTCAGTATTAACCTTGAATGTAAATAGATTGAAAATGCCACTTAAAAGACATAGATTGACAGATGGATGAAAACCGTAATCTAACCATATTCTTCTTATAAGAAACTCACCTACATGATAAAGAAACAGACTGGAGGTAAAAGGGAGGAAAAATATTCTACACAAATGGAAATAAAAGAGAGAAGTAGCTAGGTGTATATCAGACAAAACACACTTTAAATCAACAACTCTTAAAAAATAAACCCTAAGAAGTCCATTATACAATGAGAAAGGGATCAATCAATGGTTTGACAGTGTGTGCAGCCCATGGAGGGTGAGCGGAAGCAGGGCAGGGCGTCGCCTCACCTGGGAAGTGCAAGGGGCCGGGGGATTTCCCTTTTCTAGCCAAGGGAAGCCATGAGAGACTGTACCGGGATGAATAGTATACTCCTGTCCAGATACTGAACTTTTCCCATGGTCTTTGCAACTGATGGCACGTCCCACGCAAACAACCCAGCAAGCTAAGATCCATTGGCTTAAAATTCTTGCTGCTAGCGCAGCAGTCTGAGACCAACCTGGGACGCTGGAGCTTGATTGGGGGAGGGGTGTCCGCCGTTGCTGAGCCTTGAATAGGCAGTTTTATGCTCACAGGGTAAACAAAGCTGCCGGAAAGTTTGAACTGGGTGGAGCCCAATGCAGTTCATCAAGGTCCACTGCCTCTAGATTCCATCTCTGTGGGCAGGGCATCTCTGAACTAAAGGCAGCAGCCCCAGTCAGGGACTTAGAGATAAATCCACCATCTCCCTGGGACAGAGCACCTAGAAGAAGGGGAAGCTGAGGACACAGCTTCAGCAGACTTAAATGTCCCTGCCTGACAGCTCTGAAGAGAGGAGCAGATGTCCAGCACAGTGTTCAACTCTCCTAACAGACAGACTGCCTCCTCAAGTGGGTCCCTGACCCCCATGTAGCCTGACCGGGAGACACCTCCCAGTAGCGGTTGACAGACACCTCATAGAGGAGAGCTCTGGCTGCCATCTGGCAGGTGCCCCTCTGGGACAAAGTTTCCAGAGAAAGCATCAGGCAGCAATATTTGCTATGCTGCAGTCTTCATTGGTGATACCCAGACAAACAGGGTCTCTAGTGGACCTCCAGCAAACTCCAACAGACCTGCAGCAGAGGGGCCTGACTGCCAGAAGGAAAACTAACAAACAGAAAGAAATAGAATCAACATCAACAAAAAGGACGTCCCCACCAAAACCCCATCTGTAGGTCAAACCAGATAAAACCAGAAAGATGGGGAAAAACCAGCACTGAAAGGCTGAAAGTTCCAAAAACCAGAGCACCTTTTCTCCTCCAAAGTATCACAACTCCTCACCAACAAGGGGACAAAACTGGACAGACAACGAGTTTGATGAATTAACAGAAGTAGGCTTCAGTGGGTGGGTAATAACAAACTCCTGGCCAGGCGCAGTGACTCAAGCCTGTAATCCCAGCACTTTGGGAGGCCGAGAC
>NW_016809370.1:0-841 GCF_001698545.2 Rhinopithecus bieti
ACTGATTTTTGAGTGTTCATTTTGTATCCTGCAATTTTGCTGAATGCATTTATTAGTTCTAACAATTTTTACATTGTTGTTGGTGTTGAATCTTTAGACTTTTCTACATATACAATCAATTCATCTACAAATAGAAAAAAGTATTTACCCCTTTCTTTCTATTTGGATGCCTTTTTCCCCCCTTTTATCATATTTGTTGTGTCTAGGATCTCCTATATTATGTTGTATGGAAGAAGCAATAGTTAGCATCCTTGCTTTGTTCCTGCTCTTAAAGCAAAAGCGTTTAGTATTTCACTATGAAGTGTGACATAAACTGTGGGCTTTTTATAAATGGCCTTTATTATGTTAAGATGGCTTTCTCCCATTCCTACTTTGTTGAGTGTTTCTACTATAAAAGGTGCTTTACCATGAAAGGGAAGCTCTGCTGTACATGAAAATAACTTTTCCCTTGCTTTTGAAGCTTCTCTCTTTGTCTTTGACTTTATAGTTTGATTGTAACTTGTCTTGTAGTTCTCTTTGGATTTTTTTCCAGTTTAAGCTATTTGTGATTTTTGAATTTCCATGTCGAATTCTGCAGATTGTGAAGTTTTTAGCTGTAATTTCTTCAAATATGCTGTCCTTCTATTTATCTGTTTCTCTTTTGGGAATCCATAATGTGTATATTGGTATGCTTGATAGTCTCCCATAATTCCCCTAGGCTCTTTGCTTTCTTTTTTTTTTTTTTTTTTTTTTTTTTTTTTTTTTTTAATTTTGCTCCTTTGACTCAATGATTTATTTATTTATTTTTTTACTATTATACTTTAAGGTCTAGGGTGCATGTGCATAACGTGCAGGTTTGTTA
>NW_016809371.1:0-1577 GCF_001698545.2 Rhinopithecus bieti
CCTGATTTAACTTTTAGGGGCTTTTTAAAGTTTTTAAAGTTCTTTGGATATTGTGAATATAAGATATTTATCAGATAAATGTTTTGCAGTTATTTTCTACTAGTACGTGACTTCTCCTTTCATTCTCTTAGCAGTGTCTTTTGCAGAACAGACAATTTTAATGAAATCCAACCAACCATATTTTTATGGATCACATTTGGTGTTTTGTTTAAAATTTATCACCAAACCCAAGTTCATCTAGATTTTCTTCTATAATTTCTTCTAGAAATTTTACAATTTTGCATGTGACGTTTTAGGTCTATGTTCAATTTGGAGTTAATTTTTGTAAAACGTATCAAATCAGCTTCTAGGTTGTCTCTTGTCTTTCTTTTTGTTTTTTGTTTTTTGTTTGTTTGTTTTTTTGCATATGGACATAGAATTTTCCAGTATCTTTTGTTAAAACACTATTCTTTCTCTATTTTCTTTTTTTCCTTGTTGAAAATAGTTTGACTATATTTGCATGGGTCTATTTTTGAACTCTTTATTCTGTCCCATGATTCTAATCAATATGCATATTATTTTGCCAATATCACTCCGTATTAATTATTGTAGTTTTACAGTAAATCTTGAAATTGCGTAGTCTGGATATTCCAACTTTGTTCTTTTTCAGTATTTTGTTGGCTATTTAGGTTGTTTAACTTTATATATATATATATACACACACACACATACACACACACATATTCAAAATATATACTATTTGTGTATACAAATGTAAATTGTATTGTTTTAAATTTCAAATTCCAATTGTTCATTGCTGGTATATAAGGAAGCAATTAATTTTTGTACATTAACATTGTGTCTTGAAAGTTTGCTGTATTTACCTATTAGTTCTAGCAGTTTTCGTTGCTATTGATTCTTTGATGTTTCTTTATAGGAATCGAATGATCTGTGAATGAAGATGGAGATAATCCTTCCTTCCCTATCTGTATAATTTCTATTTTTTTCTTGTCTTATTGTACTATTTAAGACTCCCAGAACACTGTTGAATATGAGTGACGAGAAAGAATATATTTGCTTTGTCCTTGATCCTAGTGGGTAACATTTTTTTTAAATTTAGCTGATGGAGAGTTATTCTTATATGTTAAACAAACACTCAAATTGGGTAAAAAACAAAAAACCCAAACCTGTCATTTATAAGAGGTAAACTTAAAATAAAACTTTAGAGATTTTAAAATAAAAGAATGACTTTAAAAAATCAGTATTAGGTAATTAAAGGAGGCCCTTTCACTCTTCTAAATGTCAAATGGCGCCATCTTGCAGAGACTAGCGATTTCCTGTACTGCCTCTCTGGGATCCTGTGTTTACTCTGAAAGCAGAAGGAAAAATCCAACTATGCAGTGATCAAAAGCTGCCTTCAAGTTTCAAAAAATTATTTGCTTTCTGAGCTTTCATTGTGCCCTGGCCTATGAAAAAACTTTTTGAAAACTTAATGAGAATTTCTGTTGGAATAAGTGAGTCATAGTAAAGAAGCAGATATTATTAATATATCCTACATTTAAAAAAGAAAAGCAAGCCAAGTACACTTATTTCATAAG
>NW_016809372.1:0-345 GCF_001698545.2 Rhinopithecus bieti
CTCCCTGAGTGGAATGCACACATCACCAGCAGTTTCTCAGAAGGATTCTCTCCAGTTTTTATCTGACTATATTTCCTACTTCACCTTGGGCCCAATTGCAATCCCAAATGTCCTTTTGCCGATCCATCCATGAGGGATTTTCCAAGCTGTGTAATGTAAATAAAGCTTCATCTATGTGAGATGAATAAGCATATCCAAAAGCAGATTCACAGAAAGCTTCCTTCCAGTTTTTATCTGAAGATATTTCCTTTTTCTCCATAGTCGAGAATATGCTCCCGAAGGTCCCTTCGTGGATCCGTCCATGACACGTTCCAAGCTGCATAATGTAAAGAAAGCTTTCTCTAT
>NW_016809373.1:0-1582 GCF_001698545.2 Rhinopithecus bieti
TCTCAGCCCAAAAGCATCTTTAGCTGATAAGCAACTTCAGCAAAGTCTCAGGATACAAAATTAATGCATAAAAAAATGCTAGCATTCCTAAATACCAACAACAGGCAAGCAGAGAGCCAAATCATGAATGAACTCCCAATCACAATTGCTACAAAGATTATAAAATACCTAGAATACAGATAACGAGGGAAGTGAATAACCTCTTCAAGGAGAACTACACACCACTGCTCAAGGGAGTCAGAGATGACACAAACAAATAGAAAAATACACCATGTGTGTGGATAGGAAGAATCAATATTGTGAAAATGGCCATACTGCCCAAAATAATTCATAGACTCAATGCTATTCCCATTAAACTACCACTGACATTCTTCACAGAATTAGAAAAGAGCTATTTTAAAATTCATATGGAACCAAAACAAAAAAAGAGCCTACATAGCCAAGACAATCCTAAGCAAAAAAGAACAAAGCTGGAGGCATCACGTTACCAGACTTCAAACTGTACTACAAGGCTAGAGTAACCAAAACAGCATGGTATTGGTACAAAAAGAGACACATAGACCCATGAAACAGAAGAGGGAACTCAGAAATAAGACCACACACCTACAACCACCTGATCTTCAACAAACCTGATAAAAACGAGCAATGGGGAAATGGCTCTCTATTGAATAAATGGTGCTGGGAGAACTGGCTAGTCATGCCAAAAATTAAAACTGGACTCCTTCCTTACACCTTATCCAAAAATTAACTCAAAGTAGATTAAAGACTTAAATGTAAAACCCAAAACTCTAAACACCCTAGAAGAAAATACATTCAGGACACAGGCACGGGAAAGTATTTCATGATGAAAATGCCTCAAGCAATTGCAACAAAAGCAAAACTTTATAAATGGGATCTAATTACACTAAAGAGCTTCTGCACAGCAAAAGAAACTATCAACAGAGCAAACAGACAAGCTACAGATTAGGAGAAAATATTTGCAATCTACCCAACTGACAAAGATCTAATATCCATAGGCTACAGGAACTTTAACAACTTTACAAGAATAAAACAAAACCCCATTAAAAAGTGGGCAGAGGACATGAGCAGACACTTCTCAAAAGAAGGTATTCATCAGGTATTCATGTAGCCAACAAACAAATGAAAAAAGCTCAACATCAGCGATCATTAGAGAAAGGTAAATCAAAACCACAACCAGATACCATCTCATGCCAGTCAGAATGGTGATTATTAAAAAGTCAAGAAATAAGAAATACTGGCAAGGATGAAGAGAGAAAGGACAGCTTTTACACTGTTGGTGGGAATGTAAATTAATTCAACCATTGTGGAAGACAGTGTGGCAATTCCTCAAAGATCTAGAACCAGAAATACCATTTGACCCAGCAAACCCATTATTGGGTATGTCCCCAAAGGAATATAAATCATTCTATTGTAAAGATACATGTATGCATATGTTCACTGCAAAACTAGTCACAATAACAAAAACATGGAATAAACCCAAATGCCCATCGATGATAGACTGGATAAAGAAAATGTGGGGGGGGCGGAGCAAGATGGCCGAATAGGAACAGCTCCAGTCTCC
>NW_016809374.1:0-1581 GCF_001698545.2 Rhinopithecus bieti
TATCATAAATGAAGGAAAGATAGTCTTTCAGACAAACAAATACTGAGAGAATTCACCACTACCAAGCAAGCACTACAAAAAAAAAAAAAAAAAAAAAAAAAAAAAAAAAATGCCAAAAGAAGTTAAAAATCTTGAAATAAAACCTTAAAATACACCAAAATAGAACCTCCTTAAAGCATGAATCTCACAGGGCCTGTAAGATGATAATACAATGGGAAAACAAAACAAAACAAGGTATTCAGGCAACAACCAGCATGATGAATAAAACAGTGTCTCCCATCTTAACACTAAGGTTGAATGTAAACGGCCTAAATGTTCCACTTAAAAGACACAAAATGGCAGAATGGATAAACTCCACCAACCAAGTATCTGCTGTCTTCAAGAGACTCACCTAACGCAAAAGGACTCACATAAACTTAAGGTAAAGAGGTGGAAAAAGATATTTCACGTAAAAGGAAACCAAAAGCGAGCAGGAGTAGCTTTGCTTATATCAGGCAAAACAGACTTTAAAGCAACAACAGTTAAAAAACAAAAAGAGGGACATTATATAATAATAAAAGGATTAGTCCAAAAGGAAAATATTACAATTCTAAATACACATGTACCATACTGGAGCTCCCAAATTTATAAAACAATTACTACTAGACATAAGAAATGAAATAGACAGCAACAGAATAATAGTGGAAGAATTCAATACTCTTCTGACAGTACTAGATAGGTCATCAAGACAGAAAGTCAACAAAGAAACAATAGACTTAAACTATACCCTAGAACAAATTGACTTAACAGATATTTACTGAGCATTCTAACCAACAACTGCAGAATATACATTCTTATTCCCCTAGCAGACCATATGAGAGGCCACAAAACAAGTCTCAATAAATTTTAAAAATCTGAAATTGTATCAAGTACTCTCTCAGACCACAGTGGAGTAAAATTGGAAATTAACTCCAAAAGGAACCCTCAAAATTATACAAATACATGGCAATTAAATAACCTGCTCATTAATGATCTTAGGGTCAACAATGAAATCAAGATGGAAATTTAAAAATTCTTTGAACTGAATGATAATAGTGACACAGTCTATCAAAATCTCTGCAATACAGCAAAAGAGATACTAAGAGGAAAGTTCATAGCATTAAATGCTTACATCAAAATGTCTGAAAGACCACAAATAGAAAATCTAAGCTCAAACCTCAAGGAACTAGAGAAATAAGAACAAACCAAACCCAAACCCAGCAGAAGAAAAGAAAATACAAAAATCACAGCAGAACTAAATGAAATCGAAACAAATAAAAATAAATACAAAAGATAAATGAAACAAAAAACTGGTTCTCTGAAAAGATAAACAAATTGATAGACCATTAGTGAGATTAATCAAGAAAAGATGAGAGAAGATCCAAATGAGCTCAATTAGAAATGAAATGGGAGATATTGTAACCAATACCACAGAAATACAAAAGATCATTCAAGGCTACTATGAACACCTTTATGCACAAAACCCAGAAAACCTAGAGGAGATGGATAATTTCCTAGAAATATACAACCCTCCTAGATTAAAACAGGAAGAAATAAAACTCC
>NW_016809375.1:0-1971 GCF_001698545.2 Rhinopithecus bieti
CCTCTCTGGTTAAATAAATTGGGTATATTTTAAAAATGGGATATTACTCAGCCATATAGAAATGGAATTATAGATGCAGACATATTGTCATGACATGGATAAACATTCCTGGTAGATGGTTAAATAATGGAAAACAAATTGCAAAACAATCTTTAGAGCAGACTTTCCTAATCTTTTTAGTTTCAAGACTCCTTTACATGTAGGGCACTGAAGTTATTTTGTTTTTGTGGATTTTATCTAGTGATAGTTATTTGAAATTAAAACCAAGAAATATTTAACGTATTTACATCATTTAAAACAACAACAAGCCATTGCATATTTTCATTAGTAACTTTTTAAAATAAAAGTGATATATTTTCCAAAGCAAGTAACAATTTAGTGGAATAATGGCATTGTTATGCATTTTGCAAATCTGTTTAATGTCTTTCTTAATAGAGGGCACATGGATTCTGTATCTGCTTCTGCCTACTGGCCTCAGAAATTTCACTCTATGTCTGCGAAAGAATAAGAGGGAAAAGGCAAACACCATCTTAGTACTATGACAAAAACAGTTTGACATTACAAACTCCCTGAGAGGATTTTGGAGGCCCCAAGATGTCCAGATGTCCCTGAACCAAATTCTGAGAACTGTGTGCCGTATGTGTCTGTATATTTACATATATCTGTACCTATGTATATCTATATCTGTGTCTTACTCTCTTCTGTTTCCTCAGAAAAGTTTTGGAATAACTTAGATTCCACTAAATGATGATGGTGATGATGGTAATAAAAACAATATCACAGTATAGTTACAGCAATATTCTTAATTAACATTTTGAGTACTTACTATGTTCCAGGCACTGGAATAAACGCTTAAAATGATTAATTATTCATTCTTCAGCAAAGTCCTGTGAGTCATAAAGTCTTATGATAGGTGAGGAAAGCTATTTTACAGGGGAGGAAACAGATGAGAAAAAGTACCCTGCCATTTAGTAATTAGATTTTATTCCAGCTGGATTTTACTCTAGCATGTATCACTCTGAAACCAATGCTAAATGTTGTAATTACAAACTATAAGAGAAAAATCAGCTAACCAAGCACTTAACTAGGTGTGTGCGTATGCATGCATGCTCATATGTGCCTGTGTGGGGGAAGTGCATTCCTGCATACTTGTGGGTCTTTGTCTCTTCATAATACAAGCCTTTTGAGAGCAGAATACTTAATAATTAATGAAATTCCAAATTGTAACCACGTCTATATTGGTAATTGTTTTTTTTCCATTGGTATGGAAACACTTTCACCCTTTTACAAGATGAGTGAAAAAGCTTTATATTTTAAGAAATTAGAAATGACTCAAGTATGTATTTACTTAAGAGTTTTGTTAAACTCCTAGAGCAAAATAATATAAATACACCAGTGAACACTTTTATATTATTCATTGCAAAATGTTATTTATGTCTATCTTTCTGATAAGAGTTTGGCTTAGAAAATCTTTGTTTTTTTTAATTTATTTTTTATTTTTTTCCAGGAAATTGATCAGTTTAATAACCAGCTCTTTAATCATTTTGAATAAGTTTTTATAGATTGAGTATATTTAATTAAACTCTCAAATAAGAATGGGAGTGATTATATTTTACAATTAACATTAGAAAACAGATTTGACTTCAAATCAGCTCTAAATCTGAGGTCTAAGTCAGCAGTTTATTTCATTTACCTCCCCTCTATCAATTGTATATATGCCAGATGTGCACTTACCGACAGATATATGTCTTATATACATATATATACACATATACAAATATATATGCATTATCAGGTTTATGAGGGACCATTGATCCAAAAAAGTAAAAATAATTTCTTTGGTCAAAATTCAATGCATCATGAAAAGAAATGTATTTAAATTACATTAGTATAATTACTTTATGTTATTACCAAGGCTAAAAAATATTTTCTTTGAGTAAAAAAATACCATTTCAGAAATAATTACATATA
>NW_016809376.1:0-871 GCF_001698545.2 Rhinopithecus bieti
GATCACATTGAAGCCTGTGGTGAAAAGCAAATTTTCCTCGAATAAAACCAAAAGAACTTTCTGAGAAACTACTTAGTGATTTTTGAATTCATCTCAGAGATACACTGTTATTTTCATTGAGCAGTTTGTTAACACTCTTTGCTTGGAATCCGCAATGGGATATTTTGGAGTGCATTGCAGATTATGATGACAAAGGAAATACCCTCATATAAAAATCTGGAAAGAAGCTTTCTGAGAAACCGGTTTGTGATGTGTTAATTCATCTCACAGAGTTACATGATACTTTACATGGAGTGGTTTGTTAGCACTGTATTTGAGGAATCTCAGAATTGATGTTTTTGATCACATTGAAGCCTTCGGTGGCAAAGGATATATACTCAGATAAAAACTAGAAAGCAACTTTCTGAGAAATTTCTTTGTGATTTGTGAATTCATCTCACACAGTTACACATTTCTTTTCATGGAGCAGTTTGCTAACACTGTTTTCATGGAAACGGAAGAGGGATATACACGATCACCTTCTGGTCTATAGTGAAAAGGGAAATATCCTCAGATAAAAACTAGAAAAAAGCCTTCTGGGACACTGCTTTGTGATGTGTGAATTCATGTCACAGCCTTACACCATACTTTTAATTGACCAGGTTGATAACACTGTTTTTGTGGAATCTGCAATAGGATATTTAGGATCACACTGAAGCCAATGGTGACAAAGAATATATCCTCAGATAAAAACCAAAAAGAAGCCTTCTGAGAAACTGCCTTGTGATGTTTGAATTCATCTAACAGAGTTACACCTTTCTTTTCATGGAACAGTGTGATAACACTGTTTTTGTGGAAACTCCAAAGGGATACTGGGAGTGCATTGAGGCCT
>NW_016809377.1:0-1199 GCF_001698545.2 Rhinopithecus bieti
GCCTGTAATCCCAGCACTTTGGGAGGCCGAGGTGGGTGGATCACTTGAGGTCAGGAGTTTGAGACCAGGTTGGCCAACATAGTGAAACCCTGTCTCCACAAAAATAAAAAAATTAGCTGGGGTGATGACACATGCCTGTAGTCCCAGCTACTTGGGAGGCTGAGGTGGGAGGATCACCTGAACCCAGGGAAGTCGAGTCTAGTGAACTGTGTTCACACCACTGCACTCCAGCCTGGGTGACAGAGTGAGACTCTGTCTCAAAAAAAAAAAAAAAAAACCAGTAAGCTACTCACCTGGAATACTGGGGTTTTGAATAGTTCTCATTTTTTTTTTTTAATTGTTCTTTCTTTTTTTTTTTTTTTTTTTTTTCTTTTTTTTTTTTTTTTTTTTTTTAGCTCACAAAAGAAGTTCCATGGTCTGGATATAACACCAAACTCATCTTGGCATTATTTGTGACCGCAGTACTAGCGACTTTCATTATAATTTTCTGCCTCATTCAGGTAAGGACAACAATTAATTCAGGTTTTCAGAATGCAGTCTTGTCTTTGTGTGGATTCAGAGCCCACAAACTCAAAACCGAAGCTGCTTTCCCACCTGCTGCTACTTGACACTCTTCTTCAGTCGGTTAAGGCTGAGGTACGCTTTGTTCTTTTACTGCAGTGTATATTCCAGGATTTTAAAGGATCCTCGCTTCCAGGAGGTCTCTGTGAATTGAAACCAAGTTAATCCCACTAGACTATTTTAAGAAGTTGATATAATAGCAAAATTTCTCCCACCCAAAACGATGTCAACAATTGGATGTACTCACCAAGTCACCCCTTACTCTGCCACTAATTTATTTCCTTGTTGCTGAAATGATGAGAGACGTACAATCTCCAACCTCACGGAGTTGTCATCACCCTGGAGAGGAAGGAGACAGCCAAAAGAGAGAAGTATTGTCTTGTAGACTTACTAGATTCACACAGTGTCATCCTTTTCCAGTGTGTAAGGCGTTGTCTAAATAGGTCCAGTTAAAGCACTACAGGGTAGCCATCTTTTAAAAAAGTTGATGGCCACATTTTTAAGTTCACAGGGGAGGGGGAGCATCTCATACTCCAGCCCTCCTGAGCCTAGGCCCTCGGTGAGATGTGTCACCATGTCTTGGACACCATGTGAGACATTCCCCCTTGGATCAGAGATGCTCAACTTGCATCAACATT
>NW_016809378.1:0-1206 GCF_001698545.2 Rhinopithecus bieti
CACCATGAGCCCCGATGGGCTCCCAAATCTCACTTTGCAGATCCACGAAAAGAGTGTTAGCAAACTGCTTCCGGAGGACTCAGCTGTAATTCTGTGAGAGGAATTCACAGAACACAAAGAAGTTTCTCAGAAAGCTTCTTTCACGGTTTGAACTGATGATATTTCCTTTATCGGTGTAGAACTCAATGCGATCCAAAGAAGTCCTTCTCAGTTTCCTCAAAAACAGTGATAATGGACTGCTGCATGAAACATATGTGTAACTATGTGAGATGAATGCACACATCACCAAGAAGTTTCTAACAGAGCTTCCTTCTAGTTTTCATCTGAGGATATTTCCTTTGTCAACGCAAGCTCATTGTGTTCACAACTATCCCTTTGCAGATTACCAGAAAACTCTGTTAGCAAACTGAACACGGAAGAGAAACGTGTAACTCCGTGAGTTGTACTCACACATCGAAATGCAATTTCAAGTAAGGCTTCTTTCCGGTTTTGATATGAGGATATTTCCTTTTTCTCCATAGCCCTCAATGAGCTCCCTAATATCTCTTTGCAGTACACAAGATAACAGAGTTAGCAAACTGTTCCTGGAAGGGGAAGGTTGAAGTCTGTGTGAAGAAGTCACACACCAGAAAGCAATCTCTCAGTAACCTTCTCTCCAGTTCTTTTCTGAGGATATTTCCTTTTCCACCAGGGGTCCCTGGGGGCTCCCAAATTTCACTTTGGAGATTCCACGAAAAGAGTGTTAGCAAACTGCTTCCTGACAACTCAGCAGTAACACTGTGGGAGGAATTCACAGATCACAAAGAAGGTTCTCAGAAAGCTGCTTTCACGTTTTGAACTGATGATATTTCGTTTTCAGCGTAGGCCAATATGCGATCCAAAGAAGTCCTTCTCTGATTCCTCAAAAACAGTGATAATGGACTGCTGCGTGAAACATAAGTGTAACTCTGTGAGATGAATTCACACATCATCAAGAAATTTCTAACAAAGCTTTCTTCTAGTTTTCATGTGAGTATATTTCCTTTGCCAAAACAAGCTTCATTGCGTTCACAAGTATCCCATTGCAGATATCCAGAAAACTGTGTTAGCAAACTGAACACTGAAGAGAAACGTGTAACTTTGTGAGTTGCATTTACACATCGAAATGCAGTTGCTCAGAAGGCTTCTTTCTAGTTTTGATCTGAGGATATTTCCTTTTTCACCATA
>NW_016809379.1:0-1000 GCF_001698545.2 Rhinopithecus bieti
CGGCCTCCCAAAGTGCTGGGATTACAGGCGTGAGCCACCGCGCCCGGCCTATTCTGTAATTTTCATAGATATTTTGAGAGAGGAAAATATAGATAAAGGGAATATCTATAATTGAGAGGGGGAAAATATTATATTTAAGAGCCCTGAAAACCTGAATTGAAAATTGGAATAATAACTTAATAGAAGAAGGTTGACTGTGTCTGGAGTAGATGCTTTATTGTCCTTTTGCATGAGTCACTCCTTGTTGGTTTATTTATAACTCTTCTACCATGTTCTGCAGTGATGTAAATCCTATGGTAAAATAGAGCAGGGGTACACCCAGCAGGTTGGATCTACTTTTCCACACATTTTCTTTAATAAGACCTGGGGCTTGCAGAGGCTGACTGCTCTTATGGCAGGTACTGTTGACAAGGCATAGCACAGCATTACTCTTTAAACTACTTTTCAAATGCTGCGATTCCTGACATCAGCAGAATAGTCATTCTTATTGCAGAAAAGGAAGTGGCATTAGTGATTAGGCATTTTAACTCTGTAAGAAGAAAAAGAATTCAAAAACTTTTGAGTTTTGTGAAGACAAAGAAATGAAAAAAAGAAAATCTCAGTATCTCCGTTATACTAAGAGCAATTTCAGTGCTGTGGAGAAGGAAGTGCATTCTCAAAAAGACCAACACATTGAGATTGATACTTAGAACATAATTGGTTCTGTAAAGAGGTTTTCTGCTTGGCTAAACTATATTTTCACACGTAAAAGTCACAGTAGAAAAACTATGTACCAGACATTAGAAAACTTTGTTTTCTTTTTTAATTTAAGGGTCAATGTTTGTCTTTAATCAGGAACAAATGACCTTTTTGAATCTAAAATGGGGAAATGAATAAGTCTAGCTTTCTCAGGAGATCAGTAATAGGATACAAAGATGTTAACTTCTAGCTCACAGATGCATTAAATTCCAACCAAACAACTGGTGACTAAACATTGTAATATCCAATAGCTTTTCATTTA
>NW_016809380.1:0-1492 GCF_001698545.2 Rhinopithecus bieti
CGTTTCTCATCAGTGTTCAGTTTGTTATCACAGTTTTCTGGAAATCCTCAATGCGATACTTCTGAACGCAGAGATGCTTACGGTGACAAAGGAAATATCCTCAGATGAAAACAAGAAAGAAGCTTTCTTAAAAACTTCTTGGTGATGTGTGAATTCATCTCACAGAGTTACACTTTTAAATCGTGGGGCACTCCATTAACACTTTCTTAGAGGAAACTGAGAAGTTATTATTTGGATCCCATTGAGGCCTACGTTGATAAAGGAAATATCATCAGTTGAAAACTTGAAAGAAGCTTTCTGAGAAACTACTTTCTGATCTGTGAATTCATATCACAGAGTTCCAGCTTAGACCTCAGGAAGCAGTTTGCTAAGACTCTTTTCGTGGAATCTGCAAAGTGATATTTGGGATCCCATAGGGGCCCATGGTGAAACAGGGTATATCCTCACATCATAACTAGAGAGAAGGCTTCTGAGAGATTGCTTCCTGATGAGTGACTTCATCACACCGAGTTCCAACCTTGCCTTCATGGAACAGTTTGCCAACACTGTTGTCGTGGATTCTGCAAAGTGATATTTGGGAGCTCATTGAGAGCTTTGGTGAAAAAGGAAATATCCTCCATTCAAAACTGCAAAGAAGCCTTCTGGTAACCTGCATTGATATGTGTGAAGGCAACACACAGACTTACACGTTTCTCTTCAGTGATCAGTTTGCTAACACAGTTTTTGGAAATCTGCAATTAAATACTTCTTAGCCTAATGACGCTTATGGTGACAAAGGAAATATCCTCTGATGAAAACTAGAAAGAAGCTGTCTTAGAAACTTCTTCGTGATGTGTGAATTCAACTCACTGAGTTACACTTATATTTCGTGGAGCAACCTATTAACACTGCCTTTGAGGAACCTGAGGAGTGCTTCTTTGGATCGATTTGAGACCTTCGTTGATAAAGGAAATATCATCAGTTCAAAACGTGAAAGAAGCTTTGTGAGAGACTTCCTTGGGATCTGTGAATTCATATCACAGAGTTACAACTTAGACCTCTTGAAGCAGTTTGCTAACACTCTCTTCGTGGAATCTGCAAAGTGATATTTGGGAGCCCATAGGGGCCCATCGTGAAAAAGGAAATATCCTCACATAGTAACCAGAGAGAAGCTTTCTGAAGGGTAGCTTTCTGATGTATGACTTCGTCACACAGATTTCCACCCTTCCCTTCCTGGAACAGTTTGCTAACACGCCTGTCGTGGATTCTGCAAAGTGATATTTGACAGCTCATTGAGGGCTGTGGTGTAAAAGGAAATATCCTCAGATGAAAACTGGAAAGAAGCCTTCTGAGAAACTGCATTGCCATGTGGAATGCAACTCACAAATTTACACGTTTCTCTTCAGGGATCAGTTCGCTAACACAGTGTTCTGGAAATCTGCAATGGATATTACTTAGCGCAATGAAGCTTATGGTGAGAAACGAAATATCCTCAGATGGAAACTAGAAAGAA
>NW_016809381.1:0-1126 GCF_001698545.2 Rhinopithecus bieti
AAGCTCTTATGTTAGACTGTCGGCTATCTAGTCCATTGTATATTTTAAACCTGAAAATGTTTAAAATGTTAATTTATTTCAATTAAAATTGAACAGGTTGAAATAAAATGGACATCAGATTTCTCTTTTGATTCACTCCAATTCAGAAAACAACTTTTGAAATCTTACAATGCGGTAGGCACTGAACGTTTCAAAGACTGTTAGGAAATGGTTCCTGTGTTTTCAAGCTTTTTCAAGTGGCCAGTTGGTCACATTTATCAAATGTACTAAAACTATGTTTTTAGACATATTATTTAATATATTCATGTAAACTTTACAGAATTATGTTGAACACAATCCTTTTTGTAGGTGTTCACAGTTTCTATGAGGTTTTACTTGACTGGTTTTCATATTGTCTTCATAATAGTATTTTAATGAATATTTATTTCTACCCAACTCCTTACTATTACAGCTGGACGGAGCTGTGCTACAAAGAGAGCACTCTGTTGAGAGAAACTTGGAAAGTTGAGTTAACATGTTAGCCTGGGTTGCTAATCCCATAGAACAGGAAGTCTTAGGGCTAGAGAGAGGGAGGAGGTTGGGTGGAAGGGGTATAGTCTGAAGTCTCCAAAGCTTAGAGCTCTGACACCCTACGGTTTTCTTTTGCCCTTCCAATCCATCCAATGTGACTCTTTTCACATTCTTAAAATAATTGAGAAAAAATTTCTGATACAGCTTGTAAATTCTGCTATTTGATCCTTTAGTAAATTGACCATTTGGCAAATAGGCTTTTCTGTGACTACATCAAGAGTCCCTGCTGTCAAAGAGATTCCTTAGCAAATGGAAGAGATGAATAATATCTTTACTAGGTTACAGGTAAAAAGGTGCCCTTAATTAAGTTCGATTTTCAAAGTAACCCATTGAAGAGTACAGGGATTATTATCCCTGATTAATATCTGTATTTAATACTGGAAGATTCAGAGAGGCTAAGTGAGTTGCCCTCAGTTAAAAGATAATGAAAATGGAGGAATCAAGTTTTGACTCAGGCATTCTGGCTATAAGACCAGTAAGTGTATTTCTATTATACCATTCTGAAGATAGTCATTTTGTATAAATAATTTCATTTTTCACAATTTAAGGGCTAGAG
>NW_016809382.1:0-3890 GCF_001698545.2 Rhinopithecus bieti
AAGAAACTTTCTTTTATTAATGACAACTATTAGGTTATGCTGGGAATGGTATGCACAGGAAGGGTAGGATGAATGCTTTAATTCTTTTGCAGTATATTTCCACTTTTCAAAATAATGAGTTATTTTCCTAGAAGCCTGCATAGGTGAGCAGTTAGCTTGTTTTCTGTATTTTTCTTTTAGATTGTCATCAGAAGTTCATAGACATGTATGTATTTGATGTGCTATAATCCATTGCAGTCATTTTTTTGTTGACCAAATTGTTCTCTGTTTGGCCAGTAGGAGCCCCTTCAGGTTAGCTTCTAAGTATTTTTTGACATGCTTTCTGGTATGATATTTTGATCCAGAATTATCTGTAACAAAGCTTACTCTGGACCTGGAATCATATGTCTCTCCAAGGAAGCTCAGTTCTTTTTAGCAGAAAATGATTTTAGAGGAATCTATCTGAGTAATAGGGTTTCTCATTGCTGCTGAGTTGATCATTATTTCTTACCTTTACAGTACATGGATCCTATAAATAGGTATTATATTTTAAAAGACTATACATCGTCAGGTTCCATCCTTGCTGCTTTTCATCCTTAGAGTAACTGAGTTTTTAATTGTATTTAAATTTATCAAACTTAAATTTAAATAGCCATATGTGGCTAATGAGTACTGTATTAGAAAGCAACAGCTCTACACACGTTTTTGCACCTTGCTTTTTTTCAGTTAACAAGATATCCTAGAGGTTACTTCATAACATTATAGAGAGCAAAAGTTTATTGTTTTTTACAGCTTCATAGTACAGCGCTCCCTAATATAGACATTCATTAGATTATTCAATCATCCTCCTATTAATGAACATTTGTCTTGCTCCTAGTTTCCTGCTGTTACAAATTTTCTGCCAGGAACAGCCTTATGTTTATGCCGTTTTTCATTTTTTAATATTTTCTTTGGAATAGATTCCTGGAAAAGAGAGATCTCCTTCCAAGAGTAAATACCTATGCAATTTTACCAGACAGTATCACATCCCCTATATAGGGGTTGTTCTATCAATCCAGCCACTGCATGATGGTGGGTAACATGGTAAGACAAGTGAATTTCATGAACATAGGCCTGTTGTCTTTTCATTTGCTGTGAAGCAAGCTCCTTGGTCAGAAGCAATGCTGTATGTAATACCATGACAGTGGATAAAGCATTCTGTAAGTCCATGGATGGTATTTTTGGCAAAAGCACTGCATGCAGGGAGGGCAATCCATATCCAGAATACTCCAGTAAGGACGCACTACAGTAAGAACAAAATGCTGCTCTTTCATGAAGAAAGCGATCCAATGTAACATATCTGCCACAAGGTAGCTGACTGTTCACCCTGGAAAATAATATCATACTGGGGACTCAGGATTGATCTCATGTACTGGCAGATACTCAGCAGTGATTGTAACCAAGTTGACATTGCTGAGTGGAAGTCCATGTTTCTAAGCCAAGCATAAAGTCCATCTCTGCTACCATGGACACTTTGTTCATAAGCCTATTGGGTAATGACAGGAGTGGCTAGGCAAAGAGGCTGACTGGTATCCACAAAATGGGTCATGTTATCCACCCTTTCATTAACATTCACATTGGACAAAAAATGTTTTCATATTTTCCCTGATTTATAGAGATTTATCCACATATCTCTTCTCTAGACTTTCATGTCACCAATTTTCCAATGATTTTCCTTCCAAGTCCTTGACCATCCAGACCATCCATTCTTCACAGTTCATGACTTTCACTCACCAGAGATTGACGGTTCTTTTAGCAGTTAAAATGTACCACTTCTTTTGGTCTACATGATTTCTGATGGGAAATTTGCTTCCCTTCCTATTGTTTTTCTCAACAAATTATTTCTTTCTTCCTGCTTTCAAGATATTTTCCTTTTTGTTTTCCTCCTTTCTATCCAAGACAACAATGACAGGAAATTAGATAGTCTGTCATAGTCCCACAGGTTGTTGAGCCTTTATTCTATTATTTTTTTTTTTTTTAGTCTACTTTGTCTCTGTTGGTCTAATTGGATAATTTCTATTGTCTTATGTTCAGGTTCACTATATATTTTTCTTTCCTTTCCTTCTGTTGAGTTCATCAATTAGATTTTTATTTCAGTTATTCCATGTTTCAGGTGATGGTTAATTTTATGCATCAACTTGAATGGGCCATGATTACCAGATAGTTGGTCAAACATTATTCTTGAAGTTTCTGCTAAAGTATTTTTTGGTTTGTTTTTTGTTTTTAAGATGAGATTAACATTTAAAGCACTTGCTTTGAGTAAAAAAGGATTACCTTCCAGAATGTGAATGGGCCTCATCCAATCAGTCAAAGACCATAATGGAACAAGATTGATCTCCGCTGATCAACAAAGAATTATGCCAGCAGACTTCCTATGGACTCAAAACTTCAACCCTCCTTGGGTCTTCTGGCTGCTGGCCTACCCTACAAATTTTGGACTTACCAAACCTCTACAATCTTGTGAGCCAATTTCTTAAAATAAATCTCTCTCTCTCTCTCATATTGGTTCTGTTTCTCTGGAGATCCCTGACTAATATGTTTCAGTTCTAAAATTTCCAAGCTGGGTGTGGTGGCATGTACTTGTAGCCCCAGCTACTTGGGATGCTGAGACAGGAGAAACCCTTGAGCCCAGGAGTTTGAGCCCAGCCTAGGCAACATAGTGAGATTCCCCATCTCTTAAAAATAAAATACAATAATTATTTAAAAAATGAAATTTCCGTTTGGTTCTTCTTTATGCCTTTGATTCATTTGCTGAGACATTCTGGTTTTCATTTATTTTAAACAGGTATGTGAAGTAATTCCCCTTATCCATGAGGTATATGTTCTAAGACCCCAGTAGATGCCCCAAACCACAAATAGTACCAAACCTTATATGTATTATGTTTTTTTTTCCATTCTGATAACCAAGACTGCTACTAAGTGACTAATGGGCAGGTAGCATATACAGCACAAATATGCTGAACAAAGGGATGATTCATGTCCTGGGCAGAACTGAGTGGGATGCTGAGACATTTTAATCACACTATTCAGAACAGTGCAACATTTAAAATGTGAATTATTTATCTCTGGAATTTTCCATTTAATGTTTTTGGACCACAGTGGACCAAGGGTAACTGAAACCATGGAAAGTGAAACCACAAATACAGGAGGACTACCATATTTACTAATTAGAACATTTTTATGATAACTTATTTAAAATCATTGTCTGATAATTTCAACATCTGTGATGCCTTAGTGTTATTATCTGTTGATTGTCTTTTCTCATTCAGGTTCAGATTTTTCTGGTACTTAGATAGGAGAGGATTTTTTTTGTATTATCTAGAACATTTTGGATATTATGTTATAAGTCTCTGGGTCTTATTTAAATTGTATGTTTTTGCAAGGCTTGTCTCACACCATTCTAGTAGAGGAAGGGGGTTATCTCATAACAGCCAGATGGGGATGGAAGTTCAGGTTCTCCAAGTTGCCTTCTCTGATACCACACCAGAAGGTGGGGAGGGAAGACTGGTTACAGTCAGGTGATTGTTGAATCTATGCTCCCCATTTAGCCTTTGCTGGCATGTTGGGAATAGAGCTGTGCTTCATTTTGTGGTGTGTCACTGGAGTATGCTAATTATGTACTAAAAGCTTTTTTTCTTTTTGCTTTTTGAGACAAGAGTCTCACTCTGTTGCCCAGGCTGGAGTGCAGTGGCGTGATCTCTGCTCACTGCAAGCTCTGCCTCCCGGGTTCATGCCATTCTCCTACCTCAGCCTCCGGAGTAGCTGGGACTACAGGCGCCCGCCAACACGCCTGGCTAATGTTTGTATTTTTAGTAGAGACAGGGTTTCATCATGTTAGCCAGGATAGTCTTGATCTCCTGACCTCGTGATCC
>NW_016809382.1:6403-9457 GCF_001698545.2 Rhinopithecus bieti
GCCCAGTAGGAGATGTAGGCTGCAGTGATCTATGATGGCTCCACCGCATTCCAGCCTGGGCAATAGAAAGAGACCTTGTTTTTTTGTTTGTTTCATTTTGTTTCTTAAAAAGGACTTGAAGATTTTCTTAAAATCCCTTTTTGGACTCCTCATCCTATTAAACCACAGGTCTGTGTCTCACTCAGTGTTTCTCTTTCTTTCTTTCTTTCTCTCTTCCCCTTCAAAGACAGAGTTCCAGAAAGTGATTTCTACATTCCTGTTAATATTCTTCACATCATACTGACTTCGTATTTTCACTACAGCCACACTATGGCTCCTGTACCCCTAATTGCAATAAAATTGCTCTCACCAACGTCACAGACTATCTTTTGTCGCTAGATCCAGCTATTTTGTATACAGATATTAATATACTGAATGTTACTTTTAGTGGCATTTGCAGGCTGCCTCTTTCTCTTAACAACAAGTCATTGACATTTTTTTAGGCTCTGGAGCATGATGTACTGGACACAAATTCACGCTGTTCCACTCCCTAATTGTGCACTCTCAGGCAAAGTCTTTATTTTGTCTGTCTCTCTGGTTTTTCATTTACAGACTAAGAATAATATTATGTCTATCTCAGAAGGGCGCTATGACTATTAAACAAATCAATACATAAAAGTAATTAGCACATTTAGAAAAAATATATAAAAGTAATTAGCACATTTAGAAAAAATATAAAAGTAATTAGCACATTTCTGCATAAGAAAATTTAGAAATTTTAGTCTCACGCTGTCATAACAAGTAACTACAAACTTCAGGTTTAAAACATCAGTAATTTATTCTCTCACTGTTCTTGAGAGCAGAACTCTGAAACCAAGATGTCAACAGGGCCATGCAACCCCCCAAAGCTTTAGTGGGGAGTTCTTTTTTTCTTCTTCTCACATCTAGTGGTTCCTGGTTTACTTGTTTTGTGGCAGCGTGGCTCCAGTCTCTGCTTCCTTTTTTTTTTTTTAGAGACAGGGTCTCACTCTGTCTCTAGGCTGTAGTGCAGGAGTGCAATGGAGCAATCATAGCTCACTGCAACCTCGAATTCCTAGGCTCAAAGGATCCTCCCACCTTAGCCTCCCAAGCAATGAAGACCACAGGCACGTGCCACCATGCCCTGCTAATTTTCTATTTTGTACAGATGGGGTCTCACTATATTGCCCAGGCTGGTCTTGAACTCCTGGCCTCAAGTGATCCTCCAGCCTCAGCCTCCCAAACTGCTGGGATTATAGGCATGAGCCACTGTGCCTGGCCTCTGCCTCCATCTTCACATGACTTTCTTCCTATGTGTGTCAAGTCCCCCTCTTCTTTCTCTTATGTAGACACCAGTCATTTGATTTAGGCACCAACCTCAATCTAGGATAATCATATCTGGAGCTCTTTAGCATAGTTATACCTGCATAAATCTTATTTCTGGGTAAGGCCACATTCACAGATATGGGGGGTTAGGATTTAGTGATACCTTTTTGTTCTTTTTATTTTATTATTATTATTTTTTTTAGAGACAGGGTCTGGCTATGTTGCCCAGGCTTGTCTCAAACTACTAGCCTCAAGCAGATTCTCCTACCTCAGCATCTCAAAGCGCTGGGATGACGAGCATCAGCCACCACACCCAGTTTGGAGTTACCTTTTTGGGTGACGCAATTCAACCCAATACAGTGATATAGGAGGTTGCAAAATTACATGTAATATGAGATGTTATTTTCTGTGTATAAATACAAATACATGCATGCATAAGTATACAAATACCTGCATAAGAAAACTTCTGGAAGAATATAATGCAGATGCAAACATTAACAGGTTTGATCTTTGAGTGTTATGTTTGTGGTAAATACAATAGCACAAACAAAAAGTAATTAGGGGATGATTTCCTTCCTGACTTCCACCATCCTCAGGTATCTCATCCTACAAAAAAAAGGGCACCAAAGCTTATCCACTGTATAAATATGTATGTGTTTCTTTTCCTGCTGCTTCAAATCTGTATGATCTCTATGAGATGTTCATATTTAAGTCATATATGTTGTTAGAGGGAGAACACAAGAGAGGCTAAACATATATTTATTTTAAACATTATAGGACTTTCTATAGATTTTCTCTTTTCTCCTCACAAGAGTTGTGTGAGGTATTTAATATGCCTGTATTGCGGATGACAGAGATCAGACATGATGAAGGAGAATTTAATACTCCAGGTTCATATACATCTACTTAGAGGCATGTGTGTGTGCGTGTGTCTGTGTGTGTAACACACAAAATATGTTCATATACCTATATTCTTTTGCAAAATTTAAATAATATTAAATATATTTTTTTCTTGCAACTTGCCCTTTCCATTCAGTATGATAGCTCAGGATATTAATTTCCATTTCTTAAGTTATGGTAATTTGGCATACTTTCAAAGTTTCATAAGTATGTATATTGTTTCACGTGAATTACCTGTTGGTAGCGTTTATCCATTTCTTCATTCATGAGTCGTGTTCATTCCATATTAAGAATATTAATTAGAATATTAAAGAGTCAAAGTAACCACTAGAAAAAAAAGTATTAACTTTTCTAAATACCAATAAAAAAGTAAGACCA
The DNA here is from genome assembly GCF_001698545.2 of Rhinopithecus bieti. NCBI lineage: Eukaryota > Metazoa > Chordata > Mammalia > Primates > Cercopithecidae > Rhinopithecus > Rhinopithecus bieti. The sequence goes on from NW_016809382.1 coordinate 9,005, forward strand.
GTTGAAACAGACAATAGTGAAAGTCCTAGTCAAATTACATATAGAATGTATTTGTATGTGTAAACATTGTAACAGAACTGAGCCCAAACATACAAATATGCTGATTATATCAAAAAATATAAATGGGGCTGGGCACGGTGGCTAACACCTGTAATCCCAGCACTTTGGGAGGCCGAGGCCGACAGATCACCTGAGGTCAGGAGTTCAAGACCAGCCTGGCCAACATGGTGAAACCCTGTATCTACTAAAAAATACAAAAACTAGCTGGGCACCTGTAATCCCAGCTATTAGGGAGGCTGAGGCAGGAAAATCACTTGAACCTGGACAGCAGAGGTTGCAGTGAGCCGAGACCATGCCAGTGCACTCCAGCCTGGGCAACACAGTGAGACTCCATCTCAAAAAATATATATATATGTGTGTGTATGTGTGTGTGTGTGTATATATATATATATA
>NW_016809382.1:10387-34159 GCF_001698545.2 Rhinopithecus bieti
AAAAAAAAAAAAAAAAAAAAAAAAAAAAAAGAAAGAAAAAAGAAAACAGGAGGAAAAGAAAGGGAAAATATAGAACATTAAAAATAACAAGTGGGAAATAGTTATCAAAACATGGAGAGTTTCAAGATCCTTCAGTGAATAATTTGCACAACTCTATTCAATTACATTTAAAAACAGATGAAATGGATAAATTTCTAGAAAATTACAACTTACCCTAGTTGACTCCATTAGAGACCAAAAGTCTAAACAGACCTAAACAGATCAACTATGTAGAAGAAATAGAGAAATTAGTTCAAGACCTCTCCCGTAGAAAAAGCACAAGACTAGATACTTCCATAGGAGAATTCTACTAAACCTTTAATGGAAAGATGTACAAGTATATAACTGATCCCGAAACCTAACAAAGGTTTCACCAAAAAAGGCCAGACATGGTGGCTCACACCTGTAATCCCAGCACGTTGAGAGGCAAAGGCAGAAGATCACTTGAGGCCAGGAGTTCAAGACCAGCCTGGGCAACACAGCAAGACCTCATCTCTACAAAAAATTTAAAAATTAACCAGGCATGGTGGTGCACACCTGTAGTCTCAGCTACTCAGGAGGCTGAGGTGGGACGATCACCTGAGCCCAGGAATTTCAGGCTGTAGTGAGCTATGATTGCAGTACTGCACTCCAGCCTGGGTGACAGAGTAAGACTCCATCCCAAAAAAAAAAAAAAGAAAAAGAAAAGAAAAAAGAAAAAAAAGATTTCACCAAAAATTAAAATTACAGATCAAACACAAAGAATATGAATGGAGTTTCTTAACTATCAGCAAACACAGTCCTACAGCACATACACAAATTGTCCTCCAGATCACAGCATTGTAGAGCTTATTCCAAGAATGCAAACGTGTTTCAATATCATTAAATCCAATAATATGATCTATTGTATCAATAAAGCAAAAAAGAAAAAATACATGATCACCTCAATAGATACAGAAAAGGTTTTGATAACATCCCAACATCCATTCATGTTTAAAAGAACTCAAGAAAATGGGAATTGGTGGATTTTTTTTTTTTGGGGGATACTTTCCTTTTTTTATTTTAATTTAATTAAGTGAATTAATTAATTTTTTTTAGACAAAGTCTCTCTCTGCTGCCCAGGCTGGAGTGCAGTGATGTGATCTCGGCTCACTACAACTTGTGCCTCCCAGGTTCAAGCAATTCTCCTGCCTCAGCCTCCTGGGTAGCTGGGATTACAGGCATGCACCACCACGCCTGGCTAATTTTTGTATTTTTAGTACAGACAGGGTTTCACCACATTGGCTAAGCTGGTCTCAGACTCCTTACCTCAGGAGTGATCCGCCACCCTCAGCCTCCCAAAGTGCTAGGATTACAGGCGTGAGCCACCACACCCGGCCTGATTTTTATTTTTTAGAGACAAGGTCTTGCTATGTTGCCCATGCTGGCCTCAAATTTCTAAGATCAAGGAATCCTCCCACCTCAGCCTCCTGTGTAACTGGTACTATAGACATGCACCACCACACTGGGCTTGGTGGATACTTTCTTTTTCCTTTCTGATTTTTTTTTTTTTTTGAGACGGACGGAGTCTTGCACTGTCACCCAGGCTGGAGTGCAGTGGCGTGATCTCGGCTCACTGTAAGCTCTGCCTCCCAGGTTCACGCCATTCTCCTGCCTCAGCCTCCCCAGTAGCTGGGACTACAGGCACCCACCACCACACCCAGATAATTTTTTGTATTTTTTACTAGAGACAGGTTTCACCATGTTAGCCAGGATGGTCTCGATCTCCTGACCTCGTGATCTGCCTGCCTCGGCCTCCCAAAGTGCTGGGATTACAGGCATGAGCCACTGGGCCTGGCTTGGTGGATACTTTCTTAACATGATCATACACACAGACAAATGTGCACACACAATCCCCTGGGGCAAAGAGCCAGCATATTACTTAGTGGAGAAACACTAGAGGCTTTCCTGCTAATACAAAAACAAGACATGATGCCCACTTATCTCCTCTCATATTTGACATTGTGTGGGAGGTATTATCCAACACAATTAGCAAGAGTAAGCAATTAGAAATAAAGGAAGGGGTAAAATTCTTTTATTTGCTGATGTGATGGTTATACATTGGATAATCCAAAGAAACAATAGAAAATTATAACAAACAAAAGAGAATTTAGCAAAGTAGCAGATTATACTATCAACATCAAAATCAATAATTTTCAATATACAAACAAAATTCAAACATATAATGAAAGAGAAGAAAATTATTAGCATAAACTTAAGAAGTAATGTCCAATACTTAAAACAGAAACTTAGACTCAAACAAGTAGGACATATGATATTCTTGAGTAAGGAGACTCAATACAATTGAAATGTTAATTTCCCTATATTAATTTATTAATTAAACGTGATTCCAATAAAATACCATTAGCTCTTTTGTGGACTTAGACACGTTGATTATCAAAGTTATTTGGCAGACTAAACAGCAAGACTAGGCCGGGCACGGTGGCTCACACCTGTAATCCCAGCACTTTGGGAGGCCGAGGCGGGCAGATCACGAGGTCAGGAGATCGAGACCATACTGCCTAACACGGTGAAACCCCGTCTCTACTAAAAATACAAAAATTAGCTGGGCGTGTTGGCGGGCACCTGTAGTCCCAGCTACTTGGGAGAGTGAAGCAGAAGAATGGCGTGAACCTTGGAGGCGGAGCTTGCAGTGAGCCGAGATCACGCCACTGCACTCCAGCCTGGGCGACAGAGCAAGACTCTGTCAAAAAATAATAATAATAATACAAATTTAAAACAATAAAAAAATAAAAGCAAGACCAGTCAGATAAACCCTGAAAAAGAAGAGTGAAGGAAGGGGGTTACAGCTGGTCCTACCAGATATTAAGACATATAATAAAGTATGTACAATATGAGTGTGGTACTGACTCAAGAATCGACAAAAAAACTAATGAAACAAAAGAGAAAATATTGATATAGGTCTAATCATATTTGGAAATTTAATATGTGATTAAGGCAGCATTTCAAATCATTTGAGATATAATTGATTACTTAAATGGTAATATTGTGATAAACAGATAACCATGTGTTTAAAAAGCTAAAAACGGGCTGGGCATAGTGACTCATGCCTATAATCCTAGCACTTTGGGAGGCCAAGGTGGGAGGATTGCTTGAGGCTAGGAGTTCAAAACCAGCCTGGTCAACACAGTGAGAATCCCATCTCTATAACAAAATTTAAAAATTAGTCGGCTCTGGTGGTGTGCACCTGTAGTCTCAACTGCTCAAGAGTCTGAGGGGAGAGATTGCTTGCGACGAGGATTTCGAGGCTGCAGTAAGCCATGATCGCACCACTGCACTCCAGCCTGGATGACAGAGCAAGACTGTCTCGCTCTGCCAAAACAGAAAAGTAAAAATGAACTCATTTCTCCATCTTAAATCAAGATAAATTCTAAATTGTTCAGATTTAAATGTAAAATGAAGCCATCTAAGTATTAGAAGAAAACAGTGAATTCCTCTATAATCTGGAAGTAGGGAAAACTTTTAAGTGTGATTAAAATCCAGTGGCATTAGGTGGCAGGACACAAAATGAACCCCAGGCCTCAATGCCCTCATAGACTGTGCTTTTTCCTCTGTGGACCCTGCAAGACAGTTGGGAGGGAAATTGGTGTTGTGCTCCTACTTCTGACTAACGGTTTAATCATCTTCCCAATCTGTTATCTACTCATCAATCAGTAGGTGTCTACTGAGTCTCTACCATGCTTCACTTCCAGTGGTCTTGTGCTATGAAAGCTACATGTAAGTGCCCACAAGATCTTGCAAGTAATAATGGAGCTCTGTAGGCAAATCTGATACACATCAAACAATTTCAAGGGAGGATTCAAGGCAGCACACTTGGAAATGCTTAACAGTTTTCTGCATCAGTCTACTCATCTCTTGCTAGACCATGGGGTGTTTTCTTTTTTTGTGAGATTGTTCATACAAAATTGGGTGCATTCAGGGTGGTATGGCTGTAGACTTTTCTGAGATTATTCAGAGATTTCCCCCAGGGGCCAAATGAAGCTCTGAAGAGTACCTTCTTCAGAGGGAAGTAAAAACCACTGCTCAGTAAGAGTAGCTCTCTACCCTCAGGAGGCCAAGTATAAATGACACAGGAGGTAAGGACCCTCACTGTCTCTTACATGGCAGGGGCCCTATATTGGTTTGATGGAAATTTGGATCAAGGCTGGCTAATATGATGCTGCTCTGGGACTGCCACACAGGAATGGTTGGTGTCTTCAGAGAAAAACCCTTGATATGTTTTCACATACAGTTGGTAAAATTTGAACTGGAACCCAGGCCTGTTGACTCCTAGTCCTATGCTCTTCCTTCCGTGCTGTTACCCTCATACTGAGTAAAGTTCCTGTCTACTCCTCACTTCTGCACCAGAGTCAGTTCACTCACTTTGTGTGCCAATCTCAGGAGGGCCATGCTTTTCCATGGCTCAACACTGGAAACAATCATCCCAATCAGAGAATAGCAATTGTCAAACCTTTCTGGGTATTATTATATTGTCAATAAACATGAAAAGATAATTGAAAGAGGGCACACCCTTTAAGCCTGCAATCACTCCTCTAGTAGTGTTTCCTAAGGAAGTGGTTAACCATGTGCACATAGACTTAGACATAGAATGGCTGTCCTTACAGATTGCTCATTTCAGTTCTCTGGCATGGGATGAGTTTCGAGGAAGAGAAAGAGGTAAGGGGAAAAGGAATCAGGGACAAGGAAGAAGGAAACAGCTTCACATACTCATATTCTCTTGTCACAACTCGACGGTTCTACCAAGGATTTTGATCATAGGCAAAGAGGGAGATCCACCACTACTGAATGATTCCCACAGTCCATAAGATATTACCCACCCACAAGCAGTCTCACGTTCTCCATAGCCCTCATCTATCTTTCTTCTCATCGGAGGACAATGGTTCTATTTCCATGACTCAAACCCTAAAGGCTCTTACAATACTCCAGTGCTCTCTGACAATGGTTTACGATAGGGATGAAAATTGAGACTACAGTTAAATCCTCACTTTTTGTCCATAGGTTCTTGGAAATGGCAACTTCAAGTGAAATGATGTATAATGAAACTCCTTTTACCACAAGCTAATTGGTATAAACAAAAGTTAAGTTTTTGCTTTTATAACAGTCGGTTTATAAAAGCATCACCAAATGTTTAAGTAAAGATCAAAACACTTCTAATATTAAACACTGAAATAAATTTGAGCTATACCTACTGATATGGTTTGGATCCATGTCCTTGCCCAAATCGCATGTCCAACTGTAATCCTCAATGTTGGAGGTGGGGCCCATTGGGAAGTTATTGGATCATGGGGGCAAATTTCCCCCTTGGTCCTATTCTAGTGATAGTGAGTTCTCTTAAGATCTGGTCATTTAAGTGTGCAGTACCTCCTCCCCATTGGTCCTGCTCCTGCAACATAAGACACCTGCTCCTGCTTTACCTTCCACCACCAGTGAAAGCTTCCTGAAGCCTCCCCAGAAGCAGATGCCATCGTGCTTCCTGTATAGCCTGCAGAACTGTGAGCCAATGAAACCTCTTTTCTTTATACATCACCCAGTCTCAAGTATTTCTTTATAGCACTGTGAGAACTAATACATCTGCATTTAAGAAACATTAATAAGAACAAGATAATTATCTACCCAATTATTCCACTTCAGGGTCACCGGTTGCTGAAGCCTGTCTTCAAAGCTCAGGGTGCAAGGCAGGAACTAGTTCTGAACATGATATCATTGCATCACAGGGTGCACATACACCCACGTTCACTCACACTGGGACCATTTAGACATGCCAGTTCACCTAACCTGCAGATCTTTGTGATGTGAGAGGAAACTGGACTACCCAGAGAAAACCTAGGCAGACATGGGGGAGAATGTGCAAACTTCACAGAGATCAGCCCTTGCCAGAAATCCAATTTTTCCTCTGTTCAGTCTTACAATAAAACATTGAACAAAATGACAATATTTCAGGACCCGCTATATTTCAGAACTGTAGAAGGTTGGTCTACTGGAATCGTAGTACATACAGAGCTGTGTTTCCAACATTTTCCAGCTTTTGGAAACCTGTTGAATTCTATCCTGACAGCCACTGTTTGCCATGGTCCTCAGAGTCTCCGACGGGAACGAGAGTAAGAAATATGCCACTCATAATGCTTTTAAATTTTCAACATTATAATTTAAAACTACTACAGCTCACTATTAAAAACAAACAAAAAGCAATGGCTTGGGAAGCCTCAAATATCAGTGCCAAAAAAGATTAGGGCAACCAGGGCCCTGGTGGCTTTGTGTCCAGAATTGGTGGGTTCTTGGTCTTGCTGACTTCAAGAATGAAGCCGCGGACCCTCACGGTGAGTGTTACAGTTCTTAAAGATAGTGTGTCTGGAGTTTGTTTCTTCAGATGTTCAGATGTGTCTGCAGTTTCTTCCTTCTGGTGGTCTCATGGTCTCACTGACTTCACGAGTGAAGCTGCACACCTTAGCCGGGAGTGTTACAGCTCTTAAAGGTGGCTGTTCTACCCGGTGGCTTCGTGGTCTGGCTGGCTTCAAGAGTGAAGCTGCAGACCTTTGCAGTTAGTGTTACAGCTCATAAAGACGGCATGACCCAGAGTGAAAAGCAGCAGGATTTATCGTAAAGAGCAAAAGAACAAACATTCCACACTTTAGAAGGCGACCCCAGCAGGTTTCCACTACTTGCTCAGGCACCCTGCTTTTATTCCCTTATCTGGCCCCACCCACATCCTGCTGATTGTTCCATTTTACAGACAGCTGATTGGTCTGTTTTACAGAGAGCTGATTGGTCCGTTTTGATAGGGTGCTGATTGGTGTGCTTACAAACCTTTAGCTAGACACAGAGTGCTAGACGGAAAAGTTCTCCAGGTCCCCACTAGATTAGCTAGATACAGAGCACTGATTGGTGCATTTACAAACCTTGAGCTAGACATGGAGTACTGATTGGTGTGTTTACAATCCTCTAGCTAGACATAAAAGTTCTCCAAGTCCCCACCCTACTCAGGAGCCCAGCTGGTTTTGCCTAGTGGTTGCCACACCCGGCTTCAGATGGAGCTGCCCGTCAGTCCCTGGCTGCGTGCCTGCACTCCTCAGCCCTTGGGCGGTGGAAGATACCTGCGGCCAGGGAGCAGAGGGTGGCACCCGTCAGGGAGGCTCTGGTGAGCTTCAGCCCGTTGCGGGGAAGGGTGGGGGAGGGCGTGGCGGGCTGCAGGTCTGGAACCCTGCCCCTGGGAGGCGGCTGAGGCCCGGGGGGAATTTGAGGGGGGCACTGGCGGGACCGGCAGTACTGGGGGACCCGGCACACCCTCCACAGCTGCTGGCCCAGGTGCCAAACCCCTCACTGCCCAGGGCGATGGCGCAGGCCAGCCGCTCTAAGGGCGGAGCCTGCAGAGCCCGCGCCCACCCAGAACTTGTGCTGGCCCGCAAGCACCGCTCACAGCCCCAGTTTCCGCCGGCAGGGCCTCTGCCTCCACAACTCCTCACAAGCAGAGGGAGCTGGCTCCGGCCTCAGCCAGCCCAGAGAGTGGCTCCCACAGTGCAGTGGTGGGCTGAAGGGCTCCTCAAGTGCAGCCAGAGTGGACTCCGTGGCCAAGGACGTGCTGAGAGCGAGGGTTGCTAGCATGTTGTCACCTCTCAGCTTCAGGGTGCAGTATTAAAAGCTTGAGAGTAATTCCGGGTTTGGCTACTGATCAGCCATTCAAAGTTGTTTCCCTGATTTATTTAACCTCTCCTAATTTCTATACTCTGAAATAAACTATGGGACAGGCACAGTGGCTCACTCCTGTAATCCCAGCACTTTGGGAGGCTGAGGTGGGAGGATCACTTCAGGTCAGGAGCTCCGAGACCAGCCTGGCCAACTTGGTGAAATCCTGTCTCTACTAAAACAACACACAAAAATTAGTAGGGTGTGGTGGTGCATGCCTGTAGTCCCCACTACACGGGAGGCTGAGGCAGGAGAATTGCTTGAATCTGGGAGGCGGTAGTTGTAGTGAGCCAAGATCGCACCACTGCACCCAAACCTGGGTGACAGAGTGAGACTCTGTCTCAAAAAAACAAAGAAAAAAATATGACTTTAATATAAGATTGCTGAAATAAAGATTAAGATTAAAGGGGTTACAATTTTTAGTACCATTTGCTTACATTAATGTTGTTAACAATAATTTTCCATCCTTCACGTTATCTATCCCAGAGAAAACACCTCTGGCTCTGATTGAACCCTTGTCTGTCTGCCACCTTAAAAACCAGTCAATTCGGCCAGGTACGATGGCTCACACCTGTAATCCCAGCACTTTGGGAGGCCGAGGTGGGCGGATCACTTGAGGTCAGGAGTTTGAGACCAGCTTAGCCAACATAGTGAAACCCTGTCTCTACTAAAAATACAAAAATTAGCCAGGTGTGGTGGCGGGCGCCTGTAATCCTCACTACTTGGGAGGCTGAGGCAGGAGGATCTCTTGAACCTGGGAGGCAGAGGTTGCAGTGAGCCGAGATCACACCACTGAACTCCAGCCCAGGCGACAGAGTGAGACTCCGTCTCAAAACAACAACAACAACAAAATGGTCAATTCACATAGTGCTCAAACCAAGGTCTCCTGGTCCTAGGGGGATGATTTCACTTCTCCAGCTATTATCATCATCAACAACAGGATTATTTGGTGAGCATCTATGCGGGAATATAAAATGACTAGTCCCTAAGTCTTGGTGGTTAATCATCTGTAGGAGAGGTCACTGGGTATATAAAACATTTCTCAATCTTCTTTCAATATCACCTCCCTTAGGATGATTTTTAGACATATTTTCCTTATCAACTACTTTCTGCCCAGATAATGAAATTTTAATACTGCAGACGAAATGTTAACTCGTTATATACTATGGACCTTTGTAGTACCAAAAATCATTCCAAAGTCTATTATCCCTCTATCCTCAAAAATCTATTTTCAGCCCCTTACTGGTAATATCACCCCTCTTGAGAACATAAAATAATGTTATGAAAGCTAAAGCTGGAACCCCATTCCTGCCCCTTATTTGATGTGTGACGCTGGAATCCTTTTTCAGCCTCTGTCGGCCTGCCCTTGCTTATCTGTGAAAGGGAACTCATGATGCCTTTCTTAGAAAAACTGTTCTGTGGGGATAAATGAGAAATACCACACAGAGTATATGGCGCCTAGTAGGATTTCAACAAATGGTCAGCCAGGCCCACCTTTCTTCTCCCTCCCAGAGAAGTGATGACTGTTATCTAAACCAAGCAGCATAACTACCACAGGAACCATCTGAAAGTGGAGCAGGAAGATGGAGCATGTGCTCACACTTACATTATACATGAAGCTTTGGGGCCATTTCTGTGTTGCAGGATGGTTTGTTAAGGCATTGGGGTGAGGTGAGAAGATTTGTCATTTTCTTCCCCAGTCTTTGCTCTTCTAGATAGATATTGGAAAAGCAGTTTCCCATTGAGTCTCAAATGAAGAGAGAGTGCAGATTAAGAAGAGGCAGGAGTCACAAGCCCTTGACCCTCATACCAGACACATTACTGCTTACAGGACCTTGTGCTGGGATTTCATCTGCACCATCAGCTTCTTCAAAGAGAGAGACGTTGTTGAGTGAGTACACATAAGGGTACAATCCTAACAACATAAAAAACTTACAGGTGTTTAAGTCCTAGAAGGGTCATTCTTTATAAAAGGAGGACCATGTGTTGTCCTTTGAGGAGGTAAGAGTGAATTACCCCCCCATTCCTAAATCCATTATTAGGAGGCTCTGCAAAAATTAAATTTTCATCAAGTGAGTCTCAATTGGTCATCTGTAAACTGGAAATAATGATGCCTCCTGTGGGGAAAAGAGAGTCGGCTGTTAGTGTGTTTATATAGGAAAGAAGTAAATTTTTAAGAGACTCCATTTGGCTCTGTATTTGAGATGCTGTTAATCTGTGCTCTACCCCCGATCCTGGTCCTTGCCAGAGACATGTGCTGTGGCTGACTCAAGGGCTTTAATGGAATTGGGCTGTGCAGGGATGTGTCTTTGTTAAACAAGTGCTTAAAGGCAAGTACTTGGCCTGGTTTAAAAATCCTGCCCGTCCTGGGCAAAATGGAACAATCTCCGTGTCATCTGGTATGTCTTACTGCGGATTTACTCCCTTATCTTTTGAGAATAAATACTTGAGGGAACTCAGGGGCTGGTGGCCGGTGTGGTCCTCTGTTAAGCACAGCACGTCCCCTAGGCCCCGGTTTCTTTCTCTATACTTTGTCTCTGTGTATTATTCTTTTTCTTCAAGTCTCTCGTTCCACTAACTAGAAGCACCCACAGGTCGTGGAGGGGCAGGCCACCCCTTCATTCCTCACAGACTTGTTGTGGAGAGAATGATGCAAAATGTAATTGCACATATCTTGGCTGTAATATTTGTTTGCTATCTTAGAATAAGTGCCCCTTTGCCACCTTCTTCCCCCTGAAAATAGTGTTTCTGATATTTGTCTAGTAAGTAACTTTGCAGATGCTTTAGATATTATGAACCCTGACATTTTTTTGTACCATTGCCCCAACTGGCTTGATTATATCCCTGGTCCATCAGTTTGTTTGGATGAGCAAAACTCTTTCCCATCCAAGCTCTGCTGCTTAGCAGAAGTGCGTTGTAAGTCATATAAATCCCATGAAGGACAGCAATAATTGTACCTCACTAGTAGGGTTGTCATGAGGATTAAATTCACCCACCCAAAGTGAAGAACGTGGAGCTGGACCTTCTAAACAATGTGCTCATCAATATTGTTAGTTGCCTTTCCTCTCTGGATCAGGGGAACTAATGTGGCTTTACCCAGACCCTCAGGTAGGACCCCTTCACTTGCAGCACATCAGGGAATTAGACTTGGAGGAGCCTTTTAAAAATTTTGCAGAAACCTCTTTGGTTGTTGGAAATAGGACTTATATATTAAAGTGCATTCAAGTGATTTAAGCCATAGTAATATGGGCCTCAGAAAGTAATGTTCCATTGAACCTGAAGTGTCTGAGTGGAAAGCTTATTTCCCCTTCATCTCACCAGTGCCAGATATGACCAGCTTTTGCCTTTACTTGACACTTTGAACCGCTCATTTCCTACACCTGTCCATTGGAAGAGCTCTCTCAGATGATCGTTAACTTAGAGATTCACAGCTCTGTTCCTCTGTGGTGCTCCTGTTACAAGGGCTCAGCGTGAAAACATGGCATGCTTCTATGTGATTAAGCCTGAAGGTAAAATGAGAGGACACAAAATACTTATTATCTGGGAAATAGGTTGTTTGAATTTTTTTTTTTTTTTTTGAGATGGAGTCTCACTTTGTCGCCAGTCTGGAGTGCAGTGTGCGATCTCGGCTTACTGCAACCTCCACCTCTTGGGTTCAAGTGATTCTCCTGCCTCAGCCTCCCGAGTAGCAGGGATTACAGGTACCTGTCATCACACCCAGCTAATTTTTTTATTCTTAGTAGAGATGGGGTTTCACCATGTTGACCAGGCTGGTCTTGAACTCCTGAACTCAGGTGATCCACCTGCCTCAGCCTCCCAAAATGTTGGGATTACAGGCGTGAGCCACTGCGCCCAGCCAGATGTTGATTTTTGTCCCTGACCCCAAAGGCCATGAATGAAGTGATGAGATGGCAAGGGACTGATGATGCTCTATTCTTTACAAGATGCCATCAGCTGGAGATGGAAGCCCCAGTGCAGGCTCCTGGGGGTGCCTCTACTTCCCTCACTCCCTGAATTATTTTCTGTGGACTAAGATTTGTGCTCTGTTTCTGGCTCTGATGGTGTTGGAATGGTGTCGGTGTGTGATTTCTGGGAAGTAGGAATGGGGAGGAATGCTAGGGAGGTGTCAGCTGTTAGGGAAGCCTTGAGAGGAAGGGATCCTGATGGAAGAAAGGAGTGAAAACCATGGCCCTAAGTCAGGTTTAGTCTGGCATGCACATGTTGTCTATTTTTAAATTCTTTTTCTTTTTTTTTTTTTGAGACAGTCTCGCTCTGTTGCCCAGGCGCAATCTCGGCTCACTGCAAGCTCTGCCTCCCAGGTTCACGCCATTCTGCTGCCTCAGCCTTCTGAGTAGCTGGGACTACAGGCACCCACCACCACGCCCGGCTAATTTTTTGTGTTTTTATTAGAGACAGGGTTTCACCGTATTAGCTGGGATGGTCTCGATCTCCCGACCTCATGATCTGCCCACCTCGGCCTCCCGAAGTGTTGGGATTGCAGGCTTGAGCCACTGGTGCCCGGCCTTAAATTCTTTTTAGAGAAATTATTTTTTCAAGAAAGAGATGAGGTCTCACTGTGTTGCCCAGGCTGCTCTTGAATTCCTGGGCTCAACCGATCATCTTGTCTCTGCCTCCCGAAGTGCTGGGATTACAGGCGTAAGCCACCATGCCCAGCCACATGTGATGTCTAATAATAATCTTATATTTCTCCTCCTCAGAGGCGTCTGAATTTCCTGTCAGGCTATGACCCTGTTTGTGTGCCTTGGAAACTGGTTTCTGACACTGTGAGTAAGGACAGCATTAGTGTTGTTCTCAGAAGGCCAAGTGGTGGCATGAGGATGGGAGTTGTGGGAGAGGATTGAATCCTTTGGAGGACACAGGTGGTCAGAGCAACTTTCAAGACCCCACTGATGGGAAACAGAACAGCCTCCTCTGGCTGAGAGGAGGGCAGTAGAGACAGCTAGGAGGGCAGTAGGTGCCTCTTAAAGCAGGAACCATACAGTGGCACATGAGGACCTGGACCATCAACTGTGGCTAAGTGAGATGCCGACCTGAGATGTTAGAGCACTTTTACATGCTTTCATGAGCTGGAGCTAGAACATAGGCCTGCTGATTTCCAACTCTGCACTCTCCTCATGAATTACTGCAAGCTGCCTTTTCAAAGGAAAGGCAGACTTGTTTCTTGCCATCTTGAAGACAGGGTTTCCTCATCTCAAAAAAGGGGATAGACACCGCTCCCTTAAAGAGTGGTCTTGAAGGTAAACTGCCATCTTGTGTGTGCAGAAAATAAGCTGAGTGTAAATATAATCCCATTCATGTTAATGAGACCCAGAGGTGATTGGAAAGTGGAGGGATCAGCCAATGGTGCAGTTTGCTCAGAGCACAGAGTGCTTAGCACACAGGGCTAGAAATGTGGGCTGGGTCCATGGGGAAGGAGGTGTCCTTGGCAGGGAGAGAAGGTGGGCTGCTTTTGAGGATGTTTTGAAGGCATGATTATCTTCATCTGCTTTCCTAACAGCACCAACATTATCTGGAACCATCCTTTCTTTCAAGGGCTATATTTGGCTCTGAGGCTCTGTTGCTATGCAACAGGCTCCTCTGAGCTCAGAGCATGATTCAGGGATACTAATCTGGACAGCTGCGTCCACAGAGTCCTGGAGAGAGGATGACAAAGAGGGGGTGGGAGGAGGTCTGGGAAGCCTGTACAGGAGTAAGGTCGTAGAGTCTGGAATGGCCACCTCTGGGAGGGGCCAACTGTATGGTGTAGACATGTCAGTCAACACTGGTGAGGGACAGAGCAAGCAAAGGAGATGGATTAATGAACAAAATATATGGAGTTAACATAAAATGAAATTTATGTTTAGTCTTTGAATATACATAGGAATTTTCCAAACATAACTGGCAAAAGACTCTCCAAAATGTTTCATAAATTACTCTGAAGAATAACCTGTTTTGTCATTTCGATAATTAGGGGCTTTAAAGCAATCCTAGGCAAAAAGAACAAATCTGGGGGCATCACATTATTAGACTTCAAAGTATGCTACAAGGCTATAGTTACCAAAACAGTATGGTACTGGTATAAAAGTAGGCACAAAGGCCAATGGAACAGAATAGAGAACCCAGAAATAAAGCTCAATACTTACAGTCAACTGATCTTTAAAAGGCATACAAGAACATAAATTGTTCCACTTAAATGGTGTGCAGTAGGAGAAATTTTCAAAACATAAATTGGAGAAGGGACAACCTATTTAATAAATTGTGCTGAAAAAACTGGAAAGCCACATGTAGAAGAATGAAACTAGATCTCTATCTCTCACCTTGTAGAAAAATCAACTCAGGGTGGATCAAATACTAAAATATAAGACCTGAAACTATGAAAATTCTTGAAGACAACATTGGAAAAACTCTTATAGACATCAGCCTATGCAAAGAATCTATGACTAAGGCTCCAAAAGCAAATACAACAAAACCAAAGATAAATAAATGGAACTTAAGTAAACCAAAAAGCTTTTGTGTTGGGAGAAAAGCTGAGTGTTGGGAGAGAAGCTGAGTCAGGGCTTGCATGTCTGCTAGACTTGCTGGCTCCTTGCTTCTAGCACTCCCATTATCTCAAGCCACCATATGTTTCTCATTCACTTGATACACTGTTTCCTTTCAACCACCACATCCCCACCACCTGTTTGAGCACCAGTAAACAGCATGGGCTTCCAGAGCTCAGGGCCTTCAGAGCTTCCACACTTGCAATGGTCCCCTAGTCCCACTTTCTCTCTCAAACTGTCTTTTTCTCATTCCTTTTACTCCACCAGACTTCATCGCTCCCAGGACCTGGTGTTGGGTCTGATCACCCCAGCACTTCTGCACAGCAAAAGAAACAATCAGCAGAGTAAACAGACAACCCACAGAAAGAGATAAAATATTTGTGAACTATACATCTAACGATGGACCAATACACAAAATCTACAAGGAATTCAAATGAATCAGTGAGAAAAAAAAGCAAAAACAGTCCCATCAAAAAGTGGGCAAATGACATGAATAGACATTTCTCAAAAGAAGATATACAAATGCCTAACAAACATAAGAAAAAATTCTCAACATCAATAATTATCAGGGAAATGAAAATGAAAATCACAGCCATACCACCTTACTCCTACAAGAATGGCCATAATTAAAAAGTAAAAAAAAACAATAGATCTTGGCATCAATGTGTGGCAAAGGGAACACTTATATGCCACTGGTGGGAATGTAAATTAATACAACCTCTCTGAAAAACAGTATGGAGATTCCTTAAAGAGCAAAAAGTAAATCTACCATTCGATCCAGCAATCCTGCTACTGGGTACCTACTCAAAGGAAAGTAAGTCATTATATTAAAAAAGTCATTGCATACATATGTTTATAGCAGCACCATTCACAATTGCAAAGATGTGGAACCAACCTAAGTGCCCATTAATTAATGAGTGGAGAAGTAAATTGTGGTATATATACACCATGTAATACTACTCAGCCATAAAAAGAATGAAATGATGTCTTTTGCAGCAACTTGGATGGAACTAGCGACCATTATTCTAAGTGAAGTAACTCAGGAATGGAAAATCAAATATCATATGTTCTCACTTATAAGTGGGAGCTAAGCTATGAGGACATAAAGGCGTGCTGAGTAATATAGTGGACCTTCAGAACTCAGAAGGGGGAGAGTGGGAAGGGGCTAGGGATAAAAAGTCATACATTAGGTACCATGTACACTACTTGGGTGACAGGAGCACAAAATCTCAGAATTCACCACTATTTAGTTCAGTCATGTAACAACAACAAAATTACTTGTACCCCAAAAGCTATTGAAATAAAATTAATAAAGAACAAAACAAAATTAGGGGCTTTAAATTTTAGGATAGAAAACCAAAATGAAATGGAGACCGATGCCTCTTTGCTCATCGCATCCAGAATTACAGCTTTAGAAACCTCAGATGAGGAATTACCAAAAGTGATAGGAGGGAGAAAGGGACCCAGGCTTGATGGCATCAGCCATGGCCTTCTGGAATTTTCCACACATTGTCAGCAATTCCTCTGTATCCATCACTTTTTGGCTTTTTTTCTTGTTGTTTTTCTGAGAGAGTGTGTTGCTCCATCACCCAGGATGGAGTGCAGTGGTGTGATCTTGGCTCACTGCAAGCTCTGCCTTCCGGATTCACGTCATTCTCCTGCCTCAGCCTCTCGCATGACTGCCAGCAGGTTGTAGTCCAGACTTATGCCACCCGAGATGATCTCTTGGAAGTCCCCTTAGCTAATCCTGACCTTAACCTATATACCGATGGAAGTTCATTTGTGAAGAATGGGATATGAAGGGCAAGTTATGCCATAGTTAGAGATGTAACCGTACTTGAAAGTAAGCCTCTTCCCCCAGGGACCAGTGCCCAGTTAGCAGAACTAGTGGCACTTACCAAAGCCTTAGAACTGAGAAAGGGAAAAAGAATAAATGTGTATATACATAGCAAGTATGCTTATCTACTCCTACATGCTCATGCTGCAACATGGAAAGAAGGGGAATTCCTAACCTCTGGGGGAACCCCCATTAAATGCCACAAGGAAATTATGGAGTTATTGCACAGTGCAAAAACCCAAGGAGGTGGAATTCTTCACAGCATTCTACAAAAACCCAAGGAGGTGGAGTTCTACGCAGCATAAGCAGCTGGCAGAGGCAGCAGAAAAGAAAGAGAGAAAGAGACAGGAAGTCAGAGAGAGAGAGGGGGGAAGAAACAGAGACAAAGAGGAGACAGGAAGAGACAGAGAGACAGAAAGTCAAAGAAGGAAAGAGAGGAAGAGACAAAGAGGGAGTCAGAGAGAAAGAGAGAGAGAGACAAAGGAGAAGTCGAAGAGAAAGAAAGAGAGATGGAAGTAGTAAAGAAAAAACAGTGTACCCTATTCCTTTAAAAGCCAGGGTAAATTTCTAAATGTCTAGCCAGCCAAGGTATATTCTTCTTATGTGAAACATTGACCTATATCTGCCTCCCCACTAACTGGACAGGCACCTGCACCTTAGTCTTTCCAAGTCCAGACATTAACATTGCCCCAGGAAATCAAGACCTTATCATTAGCCCTCAAAGCTCAAGTCCATCAGCACAGAGCCATACAAGTAATACCCCTACTTATAGGGTTAAGAATGGCTACTGCTACAGGAACCGGAATAGCCAGTTTATCTACTTCGTTATCCTGCTACCACAGACTCTCAAAGGATTTCTCAGATAGTTTGCAAGAAATAACAGAATCTATCCTTACTCTACAATCCCAAATAGACTCTTTAGCAGCAGCGACTCTCCAAAACTGCCAAGGCCTAGACCTCCTCACGGCTGAGAAAGGAGGACTCTGTACCTTCTTAGGAGAAGAAGAGTGTTGTTTTTACACTAACCAGTCAAGGATAGTATGAGATGCTACCCAGCACTTACAGGAAAAGGCTTCTGAAATCAGACAATGCCTTTCAAACTCATATACCAACCTCTGGAGTTGGGCAACATGGCTTCCCCCCTTTCTAGGTCCCTTGGCAGCCATCTTGCTGTTACTCGCCTTTGGGCCCTGTATCTTTAACCTTCTTGTTAAATTTGTTTCCTCTAGAATCGAGGCCGTCAAGCTACAGATGGGTTTATAATTGGAACCCCAAATGAGCTCAACGAACAACTTCTACTGAGGACCCCTGGACCGACCTGCTGGCCCTTCCACTGGCCTAGAAGGCCCCCCTCTGGAAGACACTACAACTGCAGGGCCCCTTCTTTGCCCCTATCCAGCAGGAAGTAGCTAGAGCGGTCATTGGCCAAATTCCCAATAGCAGTTGGGGTGTCCTCTTTAGAGGAGGGATTGAGAGGTGACAATGTGCCAGCAGCCCTCACTCACTCTTGGCACCTCCTCAGCCTCAGCATCCTCTCCAGCCGTGCTTGAGGAGCCCTTCAGCCTGCTGCCGCACTGTGGGAGCCCCTCTCTGGGCTGGCTAAGACTGGAGCTGGCTCCCTCTGCTTGCAGGGAGGTGTGGAGGGCGAGGTGCAGGTGGGAACTGGAGCTGCATGTGCCACTCGTGGGCCAGCATGAGTTCCAGGTGGCCCAGGCTCGGTGGGCTCCGCACTTGAAGTGGCTGTCCGGCACCGCTGGCCCTGGGCAGTGAGGGGCTTAGCACCCGGGCTAGCAGCTGCGGAGGGTGTGCCAGGTCCCCCAGCACTGCCGGACTGCCTGTGCCATGCTCAAATTCTCACTGGGCCTCAGCCGCCTCCCCACAGGGCAGGGCTCCGGACCTGCAGCCTGCGATGCCCTAGTCCCCCAACAGGGGGATCCCGCACAGCCTAAGCTTCCCCGACAGGCACTGCCCCCTGCTCTACAGCGCCCAGTCCCATCAACCACCCAAGGGTTGAGGAGTGTGGGCATGCAGCGTGGGACTGAGGAGCAGCTCCGCCCATGGCCCTGGCATGGGATCCACTAGGCAAAGCCAGCTGGGCTCCTGAGTCAGGTGGGGACTTGGAGAACTTTTATGTCTAGGTAGAGGATTGTAAGTGCACCAGTCAGCACTCTGTATCTAGCTAATCTAGTGGGGACTTGGAGAACTTTTTTGTCTAGCTAAAGGATTGTAAATGCACCAATCAGCACTCTGTGTCTAGCTCAGGGATTGTAAACGCACCAATCAGCACCCTATCAAAACAGACCAATCAGCTCTCTGTAAAAACGGACCAATCAGCTCTCTGTAAAACAGATCAATCAGCTCTCTGTAAAATGGACCAATCAGCTCTCTGTAAAATGGAACACTCAGCAGGATGTAGGTGGGGTCAGATAAGGGAATAAAAGCAGGGTGCCCCAGCCTGCAGTGGCAATCCGCTGGGGTCCCCTTCCATGCTGTGGAAGCTTTGTTCTTTTGCTCTTCGCAATAAATCTTGCTGCTGCTCACTCTTTGGGTCTGCACCACCTTTATGAGCTGTAACACTCACTACAAAGGTCTGCAGCTTCACTCCTGAAGCCAGTGAGACTACAAACCCACCGGGAGGGATGAACAGCTTCAGATGCACTGCCTTTAAGAGCTGTAACATTCACCGTGAAGGTCTGCAGCTTCACTCTTGAAGTCAGCAAGACCACGAACCCACCAGAAAAAAGAAACTCCGGACACATCTGAGCATCTGAAGGAACAAACTCTGGACACACTATCTTTAAGAACTGTAACACTCACCGTGAGGGTCCGCAGCTTCATTCTTGAAGTCAGCGAGACAAAGAACTCACCAATTCCAGACACAGAAGCATGTGCAGTGCCTTTCCTATCCTTGGGAATTGAGCACTCTCAGTGTGCTTAGAAAGTTGTACGCAAGCCCATTTGAAGTCTTTTTCCCTTTTCCGATGGAATGTCCCTGAGAGGTCATGCATCACCATTTTGTTTCTTAGTGCATATGCCCAGGAATTTTCTTCTCTCTGGCATCTGGTTTCAATGAACACTTTAATGTTAATAGCTGTGTATCATCAAGAGATTATCCCTCCAGGCTGGGTGTGGTGGCTCATGCCTGTAATTCCAGCACTGTGAGAGGCTGAGGCGGGTGGATCACGAGGTCAGGAGATCGAGACCATCCTGGCTAACACAGTGAAACCCCATCTCTACTAAAGATACAAAAAATTATCCGGGCATGGTGGTGGGTGCCCGTAGTCCCAGCTACTTAGGAGGCTGAGGCAGGAGAATGGCATGAACCCAGGAGGCAGAGCTTGCAGTGAGCCAGGATTGCACCACTGCACTCCAGCCTGGGCAACAGAGTGAGACTCTGTCTCAAAAAAAAAAAAAAAAAAAAAGAGATTGTCCCTTCCTGGTGCCCTGGCACAGGCGACTGAATGATCATTTTTAGAGAAACACTGTGATCATTGTCAAACTGTCAGCAGACATTCCTAGTGGGTCGGGGGAGAGTCCTCTCCTGTCCTGCTCATGCCTATCTAACTACCTGTAACATTTGGAAATGGTGAAGCTGTTGGAGTGTTGTGGGAAGTCAGGGACTCTGAACGGAGGGACTGGCTGGAGCCGTGGCAGAGGAACATAAATTGCAAAGATTTCATTTTAATATGGACATTCATCAGTTCCCAAAATTAATACTTTTATAGTTTCTTATGCCTGTCTTTACTGCAATCTCTGAACATAAATTTTGAAGATTTCATGGACATTTATCAGTTCCCAAATAATACTCTTATAATTTCTTATGCCTGTCTTTACTTTAATCTCTTAATCCTGTTATCTTTGTAAGCTGAGAATGTATGTCACCTCAGGACCACTATTGTACAAATTCATTGTAGAACATGTGTGTTTGAAAAATATGAAATCTGATTGTATAACATGGGTGTTTGAACAATATGAAATCAGTGCACCTTGAAAACAAACAGAATATCAGTGATTTTGGGGAACAAAGGAAGACAACCAAAGGTCTGACTGCCTGTGGGATTGAGCAGAATAGAGCCATATTTTTCTTCTTGCACAGAGTCTATAAACAGATGTGCAAGTAGGAGAGATATCGCTGAATTCTTTCCCCAGTAAGGAATATTAATAATTGATACCCTGGGGAAGGAATGCATTCCTGAGGGGAGGTCTATAAACGGTTGCTCTGGAAGTGTCTGTCTTATGCGGTTGAGATAAGGACTGAAATATGCCCTGGTCTCCTGCAGTACCCTCAGGCTTATTAGGGTGGGGTAAAGATCCTGCCCTGGTAAATTTGAGGTCAGATCAGCTCTCTGCTCTCAAACCCTGTTTTCTGTTGTTGAAGATGTTTATGAAGACAATATGTACATGACTGAACATAGACCCTCATCAGTAATTCTAATTTTACCCTTTGCCTTGTGATCTTTGCTTTGCCCTTTGCCTTGGGATTTTTATTGCCCTTTAAACCATGTGATCTTTGTGACCTACTCTCTGTTCGTACAACCCCTCCCCTTTTAAAGTCCTTAATAAAAACCTGCTGGTTTTGCAGCTCAGGCGGACATCATGGACCTAGTGATATGTGATGTCACCCCTGGAGGCCCAGCTGTAAAATTCCTCTCCTTGTACGCTTTCTCTTTATTTCTCAGACCAGCCAACACTTAGGGAAAACAGAAAGAACCTGCGTTGAAATTTTGGGGGCTGGTTCCCCCAACAGTGGAGTTAGGTGGCTAATGATAATTAAAGCATTAGGGTATATTTGAGAAGACTTCTCACAGGAAGTGATGTTTAAGCAAAGACCTGAGGCTAAGGAATGCCAAATAAAAATTATAGGAGGCCATTGTTTTGGACTAACCTTTTGCACTAGGCCCCAACAGCATAGACTAAAAATCAAAATGGAGTCACCCACGCTAAAGTTCCCCTTTTTTTTTTTTTTTTTGAGACAGAGTCTTGTTTTGTTGCCCAGGCTGGAGTGCAATGGCACAATCTCAGGTCACTACAACCTCTACCTCCCAGGTTCAGGTGATTCTCCTGCCTCAGCCTCTTGAGTAGCTGGGATTACAGGAGCCCACCACCACGCCCAGCTAATTTTTGTATTTTCATTAGAGATAGGTTTTGCCATTTAGCCAGGCTGGTCTTGAACTCCTGACCTCAGGTGATCCACCTACTTCAGCCTCCCAAAATGCTGGGATTACAGGCATGAGCCACTGTGCCCGGCCCACTCATGCTAAAGTTCTAAGTAACCAAACCCAAACTAAGTTGCTGTATGACCTTCCAGAGAAAGACATAACAGTCTATTTTACTACACACTAGCCCATTTTAAATCAATTGGCATGATAATGAAGTTCCATCTGCTTTAATTCTCACACAAAAAAGCCTGACGTTAACTGAGGTTAACTAATCAGTTGTTTTTCTATTGTTCTGCCTCTCTGTCCTTTCCTTATAAGAAAAGTATCTTTGAAATGACTAACATGATCTTTGTTCTTTCTTTCTGCATTCTTCAGCCTGTCTCTGTCTATAAAGTTAACCTCTTCTGTTCAGCTCATTGGAGACCTTACTGTATTTTATGGTATGACATGTGACCAGATTCTAGAATTATAAATAAAGCTAATTGAGATCTTTAAAATAAATTTGTTGTAGTTTTTATCTTTTGACCTATCTGGCAACCATGAAGTGAACAGTCTTCCCCATGAAGCCCTGAAAGTCTTGAGTAAATCCCTCTCACGTCTGAGCTCAGCTCTCTTTGGCATTTGAGCTCCCCAATACTTTTGGCTTTGTGGGTACCAAGGTTAGTTTGTGCTATGAGAAAGCATTTGACTTTGAAGTACGTAGGATTAGTTTGTTCTGTGGCAGGGCAGGGTTTGCAGTAGCTGAGAAGTTACCGGCAAGGGCTGCATTTTTTCACTCTGTTTGGAGATGTCTCATGTGTTTTCTCAAGATTATAGCTATACAGAAATGTGGGTTTCACCACATTTGCAGCTAGCATAAAGGGCTGCAGTTGTAAGGTAACTGACAGTAATGGCAGTGAGTGGTTATTACTGCAGGGGAGTGATCTCCGGCTTTCGGAATTCACAGGTATGTGCATTTTTTCTTCTGCACTTAGGTACGGGAAGCATCAGGTATCTGACTGGGTCAGATGGAAACTGTAAAATCATTGGCTAAGTTGGTCAAGAAGATCTTGTAACCAAAGCCATCTTGGCTCCGGGAAACCCAAGATCCAACATGAAAATGGGAACCCTAATTTCTTTCTTTTCTTTTTTTTTTTTTTTTTTGAGATGGAGTCTCACTCTGTAGCCCAGGCTGGAGTGCAATGGCACAATCTCGGCTCACTGCAAGCTCTGCCTTCCAGGTTCACGCCATTCTCCTGCCTCAGCCTTCCGAGTAGTGGGGCCTACAGGCGCCCACCACCACACCTGGCTAATTTTTCTTTGTATTTTTAGTAGAGACGGAGTTTCACCATGTTAGCCAGGATGGTCTTGGTTTCCTAACCTCGTGATCCACTTCTTTTGGCCTCCCAAAGTGTTGGGATTACAGGCGTGAGGCACCGTCCCTGGCTGGGATCCCTAATTTCTAAAGATCTGAGTACTTCACATTTCAGTAGACCTGCCTTAGTTGTGCATAAGGTTTCTAGCCCCAGGCAGGGCTTGGTGGTTCACATTCATAATCTCAGCACTTTGTGAGGCTGAGGAGGGAGGATTATTTTGGGTCAGGAGTTTGAGACCAGCTGTCTCTAAGACAAAAAATAAATAAATAAAAAAATTAGATGAGCCTGGTGGCACATGCCTGTAGTCCTAGCTACTAGGGAGGCTGAGGCTGGAGGATCCCTTGAGCACAGGAGTTCGAGGCTGCAGTAAGCTGTGATTGCACCACTGCCTTTCAGTCTAGGCAACAGAGTGAGTCAATATTTAAAAAAAGAAAAAAAGATTTCTGGCCCCAGAAGCAACAAATTTTTACAAAAGTGACAAAATTTTACTAAAGATAATCTAGTATTAACAATGGCCATTATGTGGAACATCATCTAAGAAAGTGTACTTGAATTCTCAGCCTTCCGAAGGCAGAGAAAATGGAATTCCTATTGGCATGTAGAAGGCTGGAGTAGACAACAGGACTCTAAAGTAGCTTTTCTAAAAGACTCATTGTGAAAAGCTAGTAAAAGGCTAAAACGCAAGATATCCCCATATAAAGGACTGTAAAACTTACCTAACTCTTAATGTTTCCCTTTAACTTATGTTACCTGGAATATTCCCAGTGTACTAAACAATTAAGTGTCTGAATTGCATTTCCTTTTTAAAAAAAGGAAAGTTAGGCTGGGCACGGTGCCTCACGCCTGTAATCCCAGCACTTTGGGAGGCCGAGGCGGGTGGATCATCTGAGGTCAGGAGTTCGAGACTAGTCTGGCAAACATGGTGAAACCCCGTCTCTACTAAAAATACAAAAATTAGCCGTGCATGGTGGCACAAACCTGTAATCCCAGCTACTTTGGAGGCTGAGGCAGGAGAATCTCTTGAACCTGGGAGGCGGAAGATGTAGTGAGCTGAGATCGTGCTATTGCACTCCAGCCTGGGCTACAAGAGCAAAACTCCGTCTCATTAAAAATAAAAAAAAAAA
>NW_016809382.1:36997-39558 GCF_001698545.2 Rhinopithecus bieti
TTTTTTTTTTTTTTTTTTTGGAAGTGCAAATTGTAGAATTGCCTGGCTAACAATTGCTTAGGGCGACGGAATGGGTGATTGAAAGATTGATGGTCTAAAGGGGAGAAGGTATTTCAAAATTGGCAAATGAAGAATCTTAATAAAGCTATAAAATCTGCTTCTTTTTCCACGTCTATGTGTGTTATGCTTATGTAATATTTCTCAACCAAAATTTGTAAGAGACTCTGACTGATTGACTTAAAGAAAAAGTGCTTGAATCAAATATTTTATCAAAAAATAGAACCTAACTCAAATGCCTTTTGGCTTATGTGACTTGAGTAAATTTTTGGTAAATAGGACTGTTTGGAAATAATTGTGTCTTCTGATCAGCAAAAATACCCATGTATTTAACTTTTGGATTTTGGTTAAGTAGCCAATGCCTAACATTTTATGCTGTAAAATCATTAACAGAATAACTGGAAATGGTGGTTAGTTTTATTCAATGTCTCATAGAATTTTCATGATCTTGTGTCAGGTCAAATCAGCCTGGTTGTGCAAATTCTTATGAGGGTGGTGGGGGGAATGTTTCAAAATGACTCAGTGACTAATTAAATTCCTACAAATTCATGGTTTACTCCGAGGCTTTCACACACCACCAATCATGCAAATATATTCAACAGACACAGACAGTTATAGACAGAGAGAAGGAACACAGCAAGTAGTTCAGGAGACCAGCCTACTGACTGGGATGGGGTGGGGGGAATGCTTCTTTTTCTCTCAGCAGTGCTTCCAGTAACTGCAATGGATGGAAAAGAGGCCTCCGAGTTCTCATAGGCAGAGTTTCTGCAGGTGTCTCTGTCATAGTCCATTTCTTTGTGGTTTTTATGGTCTTCTGTAGATGTGTCCAGTATCCATACCCACATCTTCAGCTACCTTTTGGCTTCACTTTCTTGTCAGGTCTTGTTACAGTAGGTAGCTAGCCAGGCATGAGTGGGGCAGGAGAGGGCTCCCCACCCCCACACCAGAAATGTCAGGTGACCATCAGGTGATGGTTTGGCAGTTGTCACACTGCCTCTCTAAAAATGATAATTGGTCACAGGCACCAGGGAGAAAACAATTTCCTGATGATCCAGCAGTTGTCACATTAAAATGTAATTGGTCACAGGTGCCAGGGAGAGGCAATTTCTCAATAGATAAAAACACTTGAAATTGGTAATCAGCAGCTTCCAATAAAATCTCAGGTATTGGGCCTGGGCATGCACATTAAGAGACAAAAAGGCAGAGTATGTCCTTCTGGGGGTATTCCACTGGAAAAGGGAAGAAAGCCTCTGTTAAGCATGTGTACAACTGCAGTAAACACACTGCACATGCTCACCTCCCAAGTGCAATGAGGGCACTGTACATGTGGGTAGCCCACCCTAAGGGAAGAATACAGGGAAAGGGGTGTAAGACACCAAAAGTAGTCCAGCATATACAAGTCAAAAGGTCAAATGTTGCACTTGTCCTTCAAGTTGCCCACTGGGGCCCCTTCCAAGTGTCCTTTCCTTTCTTTCGTTACTGCTCTAGAGCTTTTTAACAAACTTATACTCCTGCTCTAAAACTTGCCTTGGTCTCTTCTTCTGCCTTGTGCCCCTCAGTCAAATTCTTTCTTCTGAGTAGGCAAGAACTGCAGTTGTTGCAGACCTGTATGGATTAGCTGTCAGTAACTTGAATATTCGCCACCCCTAACAGTGTCTGGCCACAACAAGTGTCATCTTATCACCATACATATGCTTATCGCTCTCAGAGCTCAGTAGTTTCACTATCAGCTGAGTCACTTGTCATAAGTGACTCCATTTTGAGAGATTTAGGAACACAAACATTATAGATCACAAGAAAGGTGTTAAATATGTAAATTAGACACAAATGTTTATAAATGAACTCTTCATAGTTTTAGAAATCTTTTTGGTAACTTAAATCCTTAAGTAATAAATAGTCATTAAATGTTCAGGTGATTTCTAAATAAGGTAGAATACTAAAACATTAATTACTAATCATATGTTTAAAATTTATATACCCTGGCATCTTGTTGTTGTGTGGTATAGAGAAGCAAAATATACTTGGGTCTATTAGTAAACATTTAAAAATTTGTTCTGTGAGAAAGTACATGCATCTAGAAATTATGAAATAAATTGTAGGTGCCAAAGGAACACCTCTTCTTCACTCTGTGAAGGTTTGCTGAAAAATCAGCTCACAAGAGGGAGATTAATAGGAGAAATGGCACGCACATTTATTGGCTTGCGTGGAGAGAATCACAGAGTGATTCCCAACCTCCCCCCATTGGAGTATGGAAGCTTATATACTATTTCGAGGTTACGGAAAGAATGGGGACTTGGAGCATAGCCAAAAACAGGTTATGGTGGTAAATCAGGTTATAGCTGCAAGATGGATTATGGGAGGGAGAGAAGTGGAGGCTGCTTGGACGAACGGAGGCAAGATGGTGCACTTCCGGGTTCTTCTTCACCAACTTTTCCCGCGCGCGCGAAAATGCAGCTGGCGACCTGGGAAGGTGCAGACCAACTGGGCATGCGCTAGGTGACGTC
>NW_016809383.1:0-870 GCF_001698545.2 Rhinopithecus bieti
GCCTCCTCCTAGTTATTCTATACCAGATATGTATATATATATTTTTTATTATTTTCATTGGTATTTACTCTTCAAGAATGCTAGGTTTTAAACAAATTTGTACATAATTAAGTTAAACATTTTTGAAGTGTGAATGCTTTGGACGGTGAGGTAAATATTTGGATAAGGACAGTGCCTAGAGGAAAACAAACTGAAGTAATAAGCTTCCATGTCTCTCTGTGATCCAAAATAGACATATAGCAGTTCCCCTTGCCTAGGTCTTTAAAGAAAATGTACATAGCTTGCTTTTACTAAAGACATATAAAGCACAAAATATAACTTCAGGCCTGTGAGCATTAATTATCTGCAAAATTTTTTAGAGTGAAGCTACTAGTCACTTCAGATATTATTTGAAATGAGAACAACAAGGCCTCTGGGAAACTGTTACATTAAGGATTTTAATCTTTATGAGAAAGGGGGAAAAAAAGGTAATTTTTTTCCTCAAAAGTGGTGAGTTTAGAGTTAGTGAAAAAAAAAAAAAAAAAGGTTAGTGAAGTACTAGAAAAGATAACTCAATTTGGCCTGTTTAAAAACAAAAGAAAATACAACCATACTTTTAATTCTGCATAGAACCCAGATCTCATTACTTGGGGGAAAATGAAGCTAATTCAGCTGATGTGTTACCACTGGACCCCCATGGTCCTCACAGTCAGTGTTCCCAGGCAATGCTCAGAGTCTCTTCAATCCAGCAGCCACTTTGAACTTCTAGGAAAACACCAAAACTATAAAAATGTTTGTACCTACATCCCTGAGCCACGTTTAGAAAGTTTCCTTCCACTACTAAAGAAAAAGCTTGGCCGGGTGCGGTGGCTCAAGCCTGTAATCCCAGCA
>NW_016809384.1:0-1128 GCF_001698545.2 Rhinopithecus bieti
CTTCTTTCTAGCTTATATCTGAAGATGTTTTCTTTATAACTATAGGTCTCAATGCACTCTGAAATATCCCTTTGTGGAATCCACGAAAACAGTGTCAGCAAAATGCTCAATGAAAGAACAGTGTAACTCTGTGAGATAAATTCACACATCACAAAGCAGTTTCTCAGAAAGATTCTTTCTAGTTTTAATCTTAGGATATTTCCTTTGTCACCAAATGCCAAAATGCACTCCCAAATATCCCTTTGCAGATTCCATGAAAACAGTGTGAGTAAACTTCTCCATGAAAAGAAAGGTTTAACTCTGTGAGATTAATTCACACATCATAAAGAACTTTCTCAGAAAGGTTCTTTCTAGTTTTTGTCTGAGGATATTTATTTTGTCACCATAGACTTCAATGTGAACCAAAATATCCCTTGTCAGATTCCCCAAAAACAGTGCTACCAAACTCTTCCATGAAAAGAATCGTGAAACTCTGTGTGAAGAATTCACAAATCACAATGCAGTTTCTCAGAAAGCTTCTTCCTAGTTTTTATCTGAGGATATTTCCTTTGTCTCCATAGGCTACAGTGCGCTCCGAAATATTCCAGTGCAGATTCCCAGAAAACAGTGTTAGCAAACTGCTCAATGAAAAGAACAGTGTAAATCTGTGAGATGAATTCACAAATCAGAAAGCAGTTTCCCGGAATGGTTCTTTCTGGTTTTTATCTGAGGATATTTCGTTTTCAACATAGGCCTCAATATGCTCCAAAATATCCCTTTGCAGATTTCATGAAAACAGTGTTAGTAAACCATTCCATGGAAAGAAAAGTGTAACTATGTGAGATGAATTGACACATCACAAGTTTCTCAGAAAGCTTCTTTCTAGTTTTTATCTCAGGATATTTCCTTTGTCACCATAGGCTTCAATGCAATCCAAAATATCCCATCTGAAATTCCCCAGAAACAGTGCTACCAACCTAGTCCGTGAAAGGTAAGGTGTAACTCTGTGAGATGAATTCACAAATCACAAAGCTGTTTCTCAGATAACTTCTTTCTAGTTTTTGTTTGAGGATATTTCCTTTGTCATGATGAGCTCCAATGCACTCCATATTATCCCACTGCAGATTCCAAGAAAAAAGTGTTAGCACA
>NW_016809385.1:0-1127 GCF_001698545.2 Rhinopithecus bieti
AAGACTAAACCAGGAAGAAGTTGAACCTCTTAATAGACTAATAACAAGCTTTGAAATTGAGGCAATAATTAATAGCCTACCAAACAAAGAAGTCCAGGACCAGACGGATTCACAGCCGAATTCTACCAGAGGTACAAAAAGGAGCTGGTACTATTCCTTCTGAAATTTCTAATCAATAGAAAAAGAGGGAATCCTCCCTAACTCATTTTATATGACCAACATCATCCTGATACGAAAGTCTGGCAGAGGCACAACAAAAAAAGAGAATTTTATACCAATATCCCTGATAAACATCGATGCAAAAATCCTTAATAATATACTGGTAAACCGAATCCAGCAGCACATCAATAAGCTTATCCACCACGATCAAGTTGGCTTCATCCCTGGAATGCAAGGCTGGTTGAACATATGCAAATCAATAAACGCAATCCATCACACAAACAGAACCAATGACAAAAACCACGAGTATCTCAATAGATGCAGAAAAGGCTTTTGACAAAATTCAACCACTCTTCGTGCTAAAAATTCTCAATAAACTAAGTATTGACAGAACATATCTCAAAATAATATGAGTTATTTATGACAAACCCACAGCCAATATCATACTGAATGGGCAAAAACTGGAAGCATTCCCTTTGAAAACTGACACAAGACAAGGATGCCCTCTCTTACCACTCCTATTCAACGCAGTGTTGGAAATTCTGGCCAGGGCAATCAGGCAAGAGAAACAAATAAAGGGTACTCAATTAGGAAATGAGGAAGTCAAATTGTCCCTTTTTTTAGATGACATGATTATATATTTAGAAAACCCCATTGAATCAGCCCAAAATCTCCTTAAGCTGAGAAGCAACTTCAGCAAAGTCTCAGGATACAAAATCAATGTGCAAAATCACAAGCATTCCTATACTCCAATAACAGACAAATAGAGAGTCAAATCATGAGTGAACTCCCATTCACAATTGCTACAAAGAGAATAAAATACCTAGGAATCCAACTTACAAGGGATGTGAAGGACCTCTTCAAGGAGAATTACAAAGCACTACTCAGTGAAATAAGAGGACACAAACAAATGGAAGAATATTCTGTGCTCATGGATAGGAAGAATCAGTATCGTGAAAATGGCCATA
>NW_016809386.1:0-865 GCF_001698545.2 Rhinopithecus bieti
AAAGATATATTTGCTAATCTGTTATTGACAGAGGGGAACTGGTCACAAAGAGTCATTGAGGTGGCCCTGAGAGGTCCTGCCCCTATGACTAGGGCACTGTGTTTCCTCTGAGACCTACATCAGACTGTATCTTCTCTCTGGAAACATTTTCGTTCATGGGTGATGATATTTTTCTTCTCTGAACCCACAGCATGATCTTTTATATCTCCTCATTGGTTCGCTTTCTCAGTTAACCAAAGGCTGGTTTTGACTGTCTCATCTAGAAAGACTAATACAGTAGCTGTGTTCAAGTTTTAACCTGCTCTGCGATGGTTAGTTTCTTCAGGGCAGGGACCTGACACTTGGTTCTCCCCAGTGCTTAACCAACTCCTTGCACCTAGTAGGTGCTGATCAGATATTTATTGGAAGAGGTACCAGGCCAGGCATGGTGGCTTTAGTCTGTAATCCCAGCACTTTGTGAGGCCAAGGCAGGAGGATTGCTTGAGCTGGGGAATTCAAGACTGAACTGGACAACATGGCAAGACCTCATTTCTAGAAAAAAATTAAAAAATTAGCCAGGCATGGTGGTATACACAGGTAGTCCCAGCTACCCAGGAGGTTGAGGTGAGAGGATAACTTGAGTCCAGGAAGCTGAGACTGCAGTGAGCCGTGTTTGTGCCACTGCACTCCAGCCTGGGTGACAGAATAAGATCCTGTCCGGAAAAAGAAAGAAAGGGAAGGGAAGGGGAAGGGGAGGGGGAAGAGGAAACAGAAGGGGAAGGGAAAAGAAAAGAAGGGAAGAAGGGAGGGAGGGAGGGAGGAAGGAAGGAAGGAAGGAAAGGAAGGAAGGAAGGAAGGAAGGTAGGAAGGAAGGAAGGAAGGAAGG
>NW_016809387.1:0-1125 GCF_001698545.2 Rhinopithecus bieti
CCCGCCCCGGAGTCCCCGCCACCGAGCCCCGCCCCGGGCCCCTTCCGCCCCCTCCCCAATCACCGCAAGCGCGCGCCCGGCAGCGCGCCCACCTCCGCGGGGCTCCATCCCGGCCTCCCCCGGCCCGCTCTGCAGCGCCCGCGAAGGCTCCCACCCGCAGCCTCTGTTCGCCCGGGGACCCCGGGCCTCCCAGCCCGCGAAGCAACGGCGGTGGCGGCAGCGACAGGAGAAAGCCCGGAGGAGGCGACGTCGAGGGCGGTACTCGGCGTCGCAGCCCGCGCACGGCTCTCTGGGACCCTGAGTCCCACCGCCCACTCCGGGCCCGGAAGCCTGCTGGCGTTGGACTACAAGTCCCAGCAGGCCGCGAGAGAGGGGCGAGGCTCACATGCGCGCCGCGAGGCTCTCTGGGACCCCGAGTTCGGCTCCCGAAAGGCTTGGACTGCGTCTCCCGGCAGGCCGCGCGGCGGGGCGGGCGGGGCACGTGGTCGTTGTCGCGTCGCGCCTTCCGTGCCTCGCCCTCGCTGGCCTTCTGCGTCTGCTGGCGCCTGCAGGGCGTCGTCTCCGACGTGACGGCGGCCGCGCGGCGTTTCCCTTGGGCTCTGCCCTGCGCAGCCCTGGTCCGAGCCGGCCAGTAAGGCCCTGCGCCCTCCCCGCCTCGCCCCGAGGATCCACCGCGGCCGCCCAGGCTGCTGGCCTTGTCCTCACGGCTACGGAGATAAGCCGGCGCTGGTCACACCGCAAAGCCCCTGTTCGCACTGAGACCCCGCCCGGGATCATGCGCACAGGCCAGGGCGCAGCAAGCCTTGGAGAAGCTACCTGCACAGCCCATTCCTTGGGCGAGCTTCGCATCTTCTGCCTCAGTTTCCTTACCTGTAAAGGGGTGATCATAGGACATCCTTGGTCACACCGTTGTGGGACCCACCTAGGCTAGAGCGCGGTACGCGCCCAGGACAGTGACTGCTGCTGGAAACCGTCGTGGCACTGGGGTCACTTCCCCAAGGTCAGGGAGGGACTTGCAGAGCCCAAGGCTACCTGGTGCGCCCCCCTGCCCCGTGGGCCACCAGGTCATAGTGCCCCCTGTGTGCATTCCCCTGGTGCACCGCAGGGATCCCCACCTGTCCGGTG
>NW_016809388.1:0-407 GCF_001698545.2 Rhinopithecus bieti
CCTGAGTCTGAGGGAGGAGGGGCTGGGGCCTGGACTCCTGGGTCTGAGGGAGGAGGGGCTGGGGGCCTGGACTCCAGGGTCTGAGGGAGGAGGAGCTGGGGTCTGGACTTCTGGGTCTGAGGGAGGAGGGGCTGGGGCCTGGACTCCTGGGTCTGAGGGAGGAGGGGGTGGGGCCTGGACTCCGTGGGTCTGAGGAAGGAGGGGCTGGAGCCCCAGACTCCTGGATCTGGGGTCAGTGGGCACTGGGGAGCTGGACTCGCAGGTCCTGACTCCCAGCCTCCTCCTCAGGAGCGCCTGGACCATGCTGCTAAGCGCCTACTGGCACGGCCTCCACCCGGGCTACTACCTGAGCTTCCTGACCATCCCTCTGTGCCTGGCTGCCGAGGGCCGGCTGGAGTCAGCCCTGC
>NW_016809389.1:0-1492 GCF_001698545.2 Rhinopithecus bieti
TCACCATTGGTCCCTATGGGCTCTCAAATCTCACTTTACAGATTCCACGGAAAGTGTTTCAGCAAACTGATCCCTGAGGACCAAGTTTTTACTTTGTGAGGCGAATTCACAGACCACAAAGAAGTTTCTCAGAAAGCTTCTTTCACGTTTTTCACTGATGATATTTCCTTTATCAGCGTAGGCCTCAAAGCGATCCAAAGAAGCCCTTCTCTGGTACCTCAAACTCAGTGTTATTGGACTATGCCACGAAACATAAGTGCAACTCTGTGAGATGAATTCACACATCTCCAAGAAGTTTCTAAGAAAGCTTCTTTCTAGTTTGCATCTGAGGATATTTCCTTTGTCACCGTAAGCTTCATTGCACGAAGAAGTATCCCATTGCAGATTTCCAGAAAACTATGTTAGCAAACTGATCACTGAAGAGAAACATATCACTCTGTGAGTTGCATTCACACATCACAATGCAGATTCTCAGAAGGCTTCTTTCCAGTTTTGATCTGAGGATATTTCCTTTTTCACCATAGTTCTCAATAGCTCCTAAATATCACTCTGGAGAATCCACGACAACATTGTTAGCAAACTGTTCCAAGAAAGGAAGGGTGGAACTCTGTGTGATGAAGTCAAACGTCAGAAAGCAATCTCTCAGAAAGCTGTTTCCAGTCGTTATCTTAGGATATTTCCTTTGGCACCATGGGACCCTATGTGCTCCCAAATCTCACTTTGCAGATTCCACGAATAGAGTGTCAGCACACAGCTTCCTGCAGACTAAGCTTTTAATTTGTGAGGCGAATTCACAGACCACAAAAAGTTTCTCAGAAAGCTTCTTTCACGTTTTTGACTGATGATACTTCCTTTATCAGCGTAGGCCTCAATGCGATCCAAAGAAGCCCTTCTCAGGTTCCTCAGAGTGTTAATGGACTGCTCCACGAAACATAAGTATAACTCTGAAATGAATTCACAAATCACCAAGAAGTTTCTAAGAAAGCTTCTTTCTAGTTGTCATCTCCGGATATTTCCTTTGTCACCGTATGTTTCATTGCTCTAAGAAGTATCCCATTGCAGATTTCCAGAAAACTGTGTTAGCAAACTGCTCACGGAAGAGAAACATGTAACTCTGTGAGTTGCATTCACACATCGCAACGCAGTTTTTCAGAAGGCTTCTTTCCAGTTTTGATATGAGGATATTTCCATTTTCACCATAGACCTCAATTAGCTCCCAAATATCACTCTGCAGAATCCATGACAACAGTGTTAGCGAACTGTTCCAAGAAGGGAAGGGTGGAGCTCTGTGTGATGAAGTGACCCATCAGAAAGCAATCTCTCAGAAAGCCTCTCTCTAGTTATTATCTTAGGATATTTCCTTTTTCACCATGGGCCCCTATGGGCTCCCAAATCTCACTTTGCAGTTACCACGAGAAGAGTGTTAGCAAACTGCTTCCTGAGAACTAAAATGTTACTCTGTGAGACGAATTCACAGATCACAAAGAAGTTT
>NW_016809390.1:0-3400 GCF_001698545.2 Rhinopithecus bieti
TAACACTATGAGTTGTATTCACACGTCACAAAGCAATTTCTCAGAATGCTTCTTTCCAGTATTTATCTGAGTATATTTCCTTTTTCACAATAGCCCTCAGTGCACTCCCAAATATCACATTGCAGTTTCCATGAAAACAGTGTTAAAAAACGGCTTCATGAACAGAAAGGTGGAACTCTGTGGGATGTATTCACAGATCACAAAGAAGTTTCTCAGAAAGCTTCTTTCTCTTTTTTATCTGATTATATTTCCTTTTCCACCATAGCCCTCAATGTGCTTCCAAATATCACTTTGCAGAATCCACAAAAACTGTGTTAGCAAATGGATACATGAAAAGATAGGTGGAATGCTGTGAAATGAATTCACAGATCACAAAGAGTTTCTCTGAAAGCTTCTTTCTCGTTTTTATCTGAGGATATTTTCTTTTCCACCATAACCCTCAATGCACTCCCATATATCAACTTGAAGTTTCCACGAGAACAGTGTTTGCAACCAGCTTCATGAACAGAAAGGTGGAACTCTATGAGATGAATTTACAGATCACAAAGTAGTTTCTCAGAAATCTTCCTTCTCGTTTTTATCTGAGGATAATTACTTCAGCGGTATAGTATTCAAAGCCATCTGAAATATCAGATCTCAGATTCCAAATAAACAGGGCTAGCAAACGGGTCCCCAAAATACATGTGTAACTCAGTGAGTTTAATTCACACATCACAAACACTTTCTCAGAAAGTTTCTTTCTACTTTTTATCTGAGGATATTCATTTGTCACCATAAGCTTAATTGCTCTAAGAAGTATCCCATTACAGATTTCAAGAAAACAGAGTTAGAAAACTGATCAATGAAAAGCAAAGTGTAACTCTGCGAGTTGCATTTACACGTCACAAAGCTGTTTCTCAGATTGTTTCTTTCCAGTTTTTATCTGAGGATATTTCCTGTTTCATCATAGCCCTCATTATGCTCCCAAATATCAGTTTGTAGTTTCCACGAGAACAGTGTTAGCAAAGAGCTGCATGAACAGAAAGATGGAACTCTGTGAGATGAATTCACAGATCACAAAGAAGTTTCTCAGAAAGCTAATTTCTCGTTTTCATGTGAGGATATTTTCTTTTCCACCATAGCCCTCAAGTTTCTCCCATATATCACTTTGCAGATTCCACGGGAACAGTGGTAGCAAATGACTTCATGAACAGAAAGGTGGAACTCTGTGGGATGAATTCACGGATCACAAAGAAGTTTCTCAGAAAGCTTCTTTCTCGTTTTTATCTGATTATATTTCCTTTTCCACCATAGCCCTCAATGTGCTCCCAAATATCACTTTGCAGATTCCACGAGAACAGTATTAGCAAACAGCTTCATGAACAGCAAGGTGGAACTCTGTGAGAGGAATTAAAGAACGAAAGAAATTTCTCAGAAAAGTTCTTTCTCGTTTTTATCTGAGGATATTTCCTTTTTCTGTATCATCTTCAAAATGATCCGAATTATCAGTTCTCAGATTCCACAAAACAGGACTAGCAAATGACTCCACGAAATACAGGTGTAACTCAGTGATTTGAATTCGCTCAACACAAAGCAGTATCTCAGAAACCTTCTTTCTACTTTTTATCTGAGGATATTTCGTTTGTCACTGTAAGCTTCATTTCACTAAGAAATATAACGTTGAAGATTTCAAAAACCAGAGTTAGCAAACTAATCAATGAAAAGAAAACTGTAACTCTGTCAATTGCATTCACACATCACAAAGCGGTTTCTCAGAATGGTTCTTTCCAGTTTTTATCTGAGGGTATTTCCCTTTTCACCATAGCCCTCAATGCACTCCCAAATAGTAGTTTGCAGATTCCACGAGAACAGTGTTAGAAAATGACTTCATGAACAGAAAGGTGTAACTCTGTGAGATGAATTCCCAGATCACAAAGTAGTTATTCAGAAAGCTTCTTTCTCGTTTTTATCTGAGGATATTTTCTTTTCCATTATCGCCCTCAAGGTGCTCCCATATATCTCTTTGCAGCTTCCAAAGAAAAGTATTAGCAAACAGCGTCATGAAGAGAAAGGTGGACTTCTGTGAGATGAGTTCACAGAACAGAAAGAAATTTCTCGGAAAACTTCTTTCTCCTTTTATCTCAGGATATTTCCCTTTTACATATCATCTTCAAAGTGATTCGAAATATCAGTTCTCAGATTCCGCAAAAACAGGGCTAGCAAACGGCTCCACAAAATACCGGTCTAACTCAGTGAGTTGAATTCACATCTCACAAATCAGTTTCTCAGAAACCTTTTTTCTACTTTTTGTCTGAGGATATTTCCTTTGTCACCAGGAGCTTCATTGTGCTAAGAAATATCCCATTGCAAATTTAAAGAAAAAAGAGTTAACAAACTGATCAATGAAAAGAAAAGCGTAACTCTGTGAGTTGCATTCACACATCACAAATCAGTTTCTCAGGTCACTTCTTTCCAGGTTTTATCTGAGGATATTGCCTTTTTCACCATAACCCTCAATGCGCTCCCAAATATCACTTTGCAGTTTTCACGAGAACAGTGTTAGCAAACGACTTCATGAACGGAAAGATGGAAATCTGTGAGATGAATTCACAGATCACAAAGAATTTTCTCAGAAAGCGTCTCTCCCGTTTTTATCTGATTATATTTCCTTTTCTACCATAGCCCTCAATGCACTCCTGAATATCACTTTGCAGATTCCACGAAAACAGTGTTAGCAAACGGATTCATGAACAGATAGGTGGAATTTTGTGAGATGAATTCACAGATCACAAAGAAGTTTCTCAGAAATCTTCTTTCTCTTTTTATCTGAGGATATTTCCTTTCACTGTATACTCTTCAAAGTGATCCGAAAATTCAGTTCTCAGATTCCACAAAACAGGACTAGCAAAAGACTCCATGTAATTCAGGTGTAACTCAGTGAGTTGAATTCACACATCACAATGCAGTTTCTCAGAAAGCTTCTTTCTACTTTTTATCTGAGGATGTTTCATTTTTCACAATAAGCTTCATTGCGCTAAGAAATATCCCATTGCAGATTTGAAGAAAACAGAGTTAGCAAACTTATCAATGAAAATAAAAGTGTAAATCTGTGAGTTGCATTCACACGTCAAAATGCAGTTTCTCAGAACGCTTCTTTCCAGTTTTAATCTGAGGATATTTTCATTTTCACCTTAGCCCTCAATGCACTCTCAAATATCACCTTACACATTCCAAGAGAACAGTGTTAACAAACAGCTTGATGAACAGAAAGGTGGAACTCTGTGAGATGAATTCACAGATCACAAAGAAGTTTCTCAGAAATATTCTTTCTCGTTTTTATCTGATTATATTTCCTTTTTCCATATTGTCTTCAAAGTGATCTGAAATATCAGTTCTCAGATTCCACAAAAAAAGTGGTAGC
>NW_016809391.1:0-873 GCF_001698545.2 Rhinopithecus bieti
TGTAGATTCTGGAAATCAGCCTTTGTCAGATGGATAGACTGCAAAAATTTTCTCCCGTTCTGTAGGTTGCCTGTTCACTTTGATGATAGTTTATTTTGCTGTGCAGAAGCTCTTTAGTTTAATTAGATCCCATTTGTCATTTTTGCTTTCATTGCCATTGCTTTTGATGTTTTAGTCATGAAGTTTTTGCCCATGCCTGTGTTCTGAATGGTATTGCCTTGGATTTCTTCTAGGGTTTTTTATGGTTTTAGGTCTTACGTTTAAGTCTTTAATCTATCTTGAGTTAATTTTTGTATAAGGTGTAAGGAAGGGGTCCAGTTTCATTTTTCTGTATATGGCTAACCACTTTTCCCAACACCATTTATCAAATAGGGAATCCTTTTCCCATTGCTTGTTTTTGTCATGTTTGCCAAAGGTCAGATGTTTGTAGATGTGTGGTGTTATTTCTGAGGTTTCTGTTCCGTTCCATTGGTCTACATATCTGTTTTGGTACCAGTACCATGTGGTTTTGGTTACTGTAGACTCGTAGTACAGTTTGAAGTCAGGTAGCATGATGCCCCCTGCTTTGTTCTTTTTGCTTAGGATTGTCTGCTATGAGGACTCTTTTTTGGTTCCATATGACATTTAAAGTAGTTTTTTTCTAACTGTGAAGAAAGTCAATTGTAGCTTGATGGGGATAGCATTGAATCTATAATTACTTTGATCAGTATGGCCATTTTCACCATATTGATTCTTCCTGTCCATGAGCATGGAATGTTTTTCCATTTGTTTGTGTCCCCTCTCATTTCCTTGAGCAGTCGTTTGTAGTTCTCCTTGAAGTGATCCTTCACATCCCTTGTAAATTGTATTCCTAAGTATTTTATTCTCTTAGTA
>NW_016809392.1:0-1758 GCF_001698545.2 Rhinopithecus bieti
GCTTTTCTAAAGGCACCAGAGAGAAAGAAGTTAGTGGCTCTCAGACTTTATGACATCTAGAATGTTGTAATAAATGGTATTTGTTTTTTAATTTTATTTTTATTGATACATAACAGAGGTATATATTTTTGGAGTACCTACGGCAATTTAATAAATTCATATCACTTGTAAAGATCAAATCAGTGTAATTGGGATATCCATTATTTTATATATTTTCTTTATGCTAAGAACTTTTGAATTATTCTCTTCTATGTATTTTTTAATCCTCATTCTTAGACAGAATTTTTTTTTTTTTTTTTTTTGAGACATTGTCTCATTCTGTCACCCAGGCTGAAGTGCAGTAGCATGAGCATAGCTCACTGTAGACTCAAACTCCTGCACTCAAGTGATTCTCCCACCTCTGCTTCTCAAGTAGCTGGGACTACAGGCATGACCAACCCACCTCAGCCTCTTCTAGGTATTTTGAGACACACAAGGCCAGGTGCGGTGGCTCACACTTGTAAGTACTCCCAGTGCTTTAGGAGGCTGAGGTGAATGAATAACCTGAGCCCAGGAGTTTGAGACCAGCCTGGGAAACATAGGTGGACCCTCATCTCTACAAAACATTTTTTCTTTAATTAGCCAGACACGGAGTGCCTGTGGTCCCAGATACTCAGGAGGCTGAGGTAGGAGGATCGCTTGAACCTGGGAGGTTGACGCTGCAGTGAGCCATGATTGTACCATTGCACTCCAGCCTGAGCTACAGAGCAAGACCCTGTCTCTGGAAAAAAAAAAAAAAGAAATACACATTAGATTATTGTAAGCTATAGTAATAAATGATAATTGAACAACTACACATTAAATCTTAGAACCTAATTTAACAATTCAACTGTCAGAGAAGCTGTCCAGTTACATGTATTTGACAATTTTCTGAAATATAAATTCAAAAAGAATATGGAAACATGTGGTTACATATCTAAATTAATTATCCTATTGAAAATGAAAATTTAATCCTATGATAAAATTAACCTCTGCTGTATCTGTATGCTATTTCAGTGGAAATTTTAAGCTATAGTTTAGCTTTTTCAATCTTTTTACAGAGCCCTCACACAACTTAAGTAAGTTGGTCAAAAATATGAGAAACAATCTGTGAATTATTTGTGTTCTCTTAAGACTACCTCCTTTACCTGAAAAGCAAATCATTGTCCAATTCTACTTCTTTCCCAGTCGAAACTGAGGTGTCTGTTTAGTCCCTACACCACAGAATGGAAACATGGCCTGTGAGCTGCAAATCCTGACCCTTGGGGATACTATTACATTGCTGTGTTATTTGCTATGTGCTATACAGTCTCTCTAAATGATACATATATATTGATAAAAATTCATATATGTATATTTACATATATATACATATTATATATAGCTAAAATTTATGTGTGTAAACAACATTATAGAGATATAATTTGTAGGTCGGGCAGGGTGGCTCACACCTGTAATCCCAGCACTTTGGGAGGCCAAGGCAGGCAGATCACTTGAGATCAGGAGTTTGAAACTAGGCTTGGCCAACACGGTAAAACCCCATCTCTACTAAAAATACAAAAATTAGCCAGGTATAGTGGCACACACCTGTAATTCCAGCTAGGGAGGTTGAGGCAGGAAAATCGTTTGAACCCAGGAGGTGGAGGTTACAGTGAGCCAAGATCATGCCACTGCACTCCAGCCTGGGTGACAGAGTAAGACTCTGTATCCAAAAAAAGAAAAAAAAAAAAAAAAAAAAAA
>NW_016809392.1:7181-9737 GCF_001698545.2 Rhinopithecus bieti
GTTGGTTTATGCATGCTGCAGCAGTGGGCATAATGAATATAATTTACCCAGTGGACAAAGGTGTGTACCAAGTGAATTTAAATAATTGGTGTGGATTGGCTAGCAGCTAAGAAGTGGGCTTTTAAAGATATACTGAAGATTGGAAGGTTTTTAAAAGAAAAAAAAAACATGGATTTTAGATAATGAAAAGCCAGAATTTGGCATCTTCATGTCTATTCTCCTTCGAAATAGTTGTATCCAAAGCTGTTTTTCGCTCTCCGCTACCTTGCCCCCCTGTTAAAATAGAAACAGGAATTAATTAATGGCCCGCTCCTGAATACATGCAAAATTTGTACAAAAATATCTTCTATGAAAATAATATATAATCTGTAGACTTATTACATGGGAGACACCTTGAGATATAAAATCCCATCCTTTGGGTTGTGGCTTTTTTGTTTTCTCGAAATAAATATGATCTTTAAAGTTCAAAAAAAGAGAGAGAGAAAGAGAAAGAAACACACCCAAAAGGGGGCCACGTGAGCTTCCTTAGCCTGATATCAAACTTAAGTGTGGACCAGCCTCTCGAACCTACACCAAAATGAACTACTTTAAGCAGCAAAATAATCATCACTCTTCAGGGCACTGGGCTGACTCAGAAGGCAACTCTGTAGTTTGAGATGATTATTAGTTGGCCATCAAAGCTGAGTTTAAGTTCCACTAGATTGAGAAAGCTACAGGGAAGACCAAAGGCTCCTGACCTATTAGAATGTACTGGCATCTTGAGCTCTTGAAATTAGGTTAAATAATAGTTGATAATAATACCACAAATGGTCCTCACAGCACTTCCTTTTAATAATGAATGGCACTACAAAATGAAGTCAAGATCTACATAACTGGGTAAGGTAAAAATACAGAAATTTTTTACACTCTGACAATTGACATAAGTCCCACTCCCCAGGTCTTGTGGCTCTCATCTACTGATGAGATTCAGACTGAGTGCTGTTCATTAAGAGGAATACAGTCATTTCAAAGCCTAGGCTGCATATATATATATATATATATATAATCTCATAGATAGAAGGACCCTAGAGGTCATTTGGACTAGCCAGTTACGTTGTTGGAATATCTCACATTTCACTTCTGATTGGGGACAGTGAAGTGATTTATCATCTTTACCTGGCACCACGTAGGCAAAAAGGCATCTTGTGGGCTGAAAGTTTTCCCAGGTTGAAGAGTACTTCCTATTCAGGATTCCTAGGGAACAGAGTAATCTGGTTTTTGCCTTTATCTTTCTTTTCTGGACCTCTTCAGTTTGAAAACTCTGGTATTTTATTCGACTGTGGTCCACTCTGGCTAAATTATAACAAGTTAATTACATACTGAAATCTTCTGAATAGCAGTAAGCTTTATAGTCTGGAAGTGAAATATCTATAACTGGAAAATACTATATGGTTTGTGTTTTCTTGGTTAAGGACCTGCAATAATCTATGACATTTATTGTTGTGGTATTTTCTCAAAGATTGTCTCCTGGCTGCTAGATTACCATTTTTTCAATTCACCTTCATCCTGCTGGCAGCAGTGCTTGTTGATTCCCCAACCCTCTGCTTTTCATTTACAGGATGAGATGCACAGGCTCTGTATTGAAGCTAATCTGGCAGAGCTAGTCATTGCTATGTAGGAAGAAAGTGAATTATGACTCTTATCATGTCAGTGAGGTAAGCCTATTTTTGAGACTTTACTGTACTTGTATATATTATTGCAAAAGAAAAATGGTATATGACCACTGACCCTGAGGATATTATTCATCCTGGAATTCAAGAATACTTGAATTCTTATCTCGGCTTTTCTACTGATTTTGTGTACATGATGTTTCTGTCTTGGCGTTCTGAACTAAAATGGAAGAAGTTATTATATCCCTCTTTCCCATAGTAATATCACAATTTATTTGTCATGTGGTGTTTTCCTTTGCTCCAATCACTTAAAAATTGTCAATATGAAATTACCCATTGTGTAGAATTGTAATGCTTTAGTAATAGTTCTTCATGTATCCAAACTTCCTCTTCTTGTTGTATTATCCCTCAATATTGTGTACAAAGCCTTTTCTCCTTAAGTAACCTAAGGCTTAGAATTTAAATTATGGTATTTAGAGGATTTTCTTTATAATTCTTTCTCTTTTTTTTCTTTTTAGCCAGTCAGTTCTGAACTTCCAAGTTTGGTGACAAAGGAAGCTGAAACTTGACTCAACATGAATGTCATGGCAGAAATAGATGTGTAAGATCCATTTTTCTACTCTTCTTTACTGCTTTTTTATATACCACCTAGTTGTAAGGCCCTGTATTGTACCTGTACAATGAAGATTGAGGTAATAGCAGGTTATTTGCCGAATAACGTTTCAGTTAAGTGAATGAAGTCAGATGACTTATGGTATGCTTTGGCCAGGCGCGGTGGCTCATGCCTGTAATCCCAGCTCTCAGGGAGGCAGAGGCGGGAGGATAGCTTGAGCCCAGGAGTTCGAGACCTGCCTGGGTAATACAGCGAGACCCCGTTCTCCACAAAAAGGAAAAAAAAAAAAAAAAA
>NW_016809392.1:10044-16293 GCF_001698545.2 Rhinopithecus bieti
TTTTTTTTTTTTTTTTTTTTTTTTTTTTTTTCCATTTTGACTTAGAACTTTCTTAAAACATGTGGCTACGGAACTGTAGAGAGTACTTAAGGAAATATTTTAAGGGACTCATCCATCAAAAAAAGTATGAATGGATTAATCATCAGCATTACCACATTATTCATCTGCTTGATTTTCTCTAATATTACTTTATATCCTAGGGGATATTTTTATACCATAATTTTTATCATATTTTTATACCATAATTTTATGGCTATGGGTTGCATTTAAATGAAAATATTTGATAAATGGGGAATCTGTATATTTTAGACTGTGACATGGATAGGTATCTAAACATTAAATGTACTACTGTCTAAATATTGGATAGGTAACCAAATTTTAGCCATATGAAGAAATCACGCATTCTGACTGGACTAAGATAGTAAATAGCCATAATTATGACTGGAAATTGTAAGAGGATCAAAAACAATAGGGCATCTGCTTTGTAAAATTATCTTTATTAAGCTCTTTCTCAACCTCCTGGGAATAGCAAGGAACCCTAATTCCTAGCAGAAAATTGTCTTTAATGCTGTTCTTACAAATCTCTT
Organism: Rhinopithecus bieti; assembly: GCF_001698545.2. Classification (NCBI taxonomy): domain Eukaryota; kingdom Metazoa; phylum Chordata; class Mammalia; order Primates; family Cercopithecidae; genus Rhinopithecus; species Rhinopithecus bieti. Next base: position 10,632 of record NW_016809392.1, read on the forward strand.
TCTTAGCTTAGTGAGGTATTATTATTGGTGTTTCTATTTTAAGACAAAAAATAAAACCTTTCGACTTTCCCATAACTGTTTTCTCCAACCATGAAAGATCTCCAGATGGATTTTTTTTGGTCATTGACCAATAAGTAATGGGACTAGACCCTGATAGGCATTGACTCTTGTTAAATTGTTTAGCTCAGATGACTTGAAAGAAGTGTTCTTTTCTTTCTGCCAGACAGACTAGGCATGTTTGATGAGTCACATCATTCAGATTCAAACACTCGTGTTTAAATCCAATATTTACTGCATTTGCTTCAGTCTTGGCAGAAAATATTGGTCAATATTTGTTCAAGCTAAATGACAACTGGATCCATATTGTACAGTTGACTCTCGCTGTACTATTGATTTTCTGCCTCTTATCTAAAGATCAGTTAGCAAAGACAACTACAGCCTCTACAAAATTTTAAAAAGTATAAACATTCTTTTCTCTATTTTGTTAATCTTTCAAGATATAGGTTTTTTTAACTAAAGTGTTTAACTTAATCTCTAAGAATGATTGGCTGAAAAAGGCATCAGTGTTTTCTCTTCCTATCTAGAGTCTATGTTTAAAGAAAAGTGAAGGAGAGAGAACTCCACTTGAAGCCAATGGAAAAAGAGGTACAAAAGCATACTTGTGGAGGAATAAGAAGACTTATGTCTTCGTCCCAACCGCATGGTTTACTATCCAGATGACCCTGGGCAAGTCACTAAATTATCTGAACCCAAATCTACTCTTGTGTGAACCAATGATAGTACTAACTGCTTTTCTTGCTTTGTGAGCTTTTGTGAATATTAAATAAGGTAGAATATGAAAAGGCCTGAAAACTACTATATAAACTTAAAAGATCATATGTTATCATGTCTCTGATTTTAAGACAAAAATTAGAAAAATAAAATCATCGAACAGATGTACTGTAAAATGATGTTGGGTTTTTTTTTTTCATTTTTTAAATTATACTTTAAGTTCTAGGGTACATGTGCATAACGTGCAGGTTTGTTACATATGTATATTTGTGCCATGTTGGTGTGCTGCACCCATCAACTCATCAGCACCCATCAATTCATCATTTATATCGTGTATAACTCCCCAATGCAATCCCTCCCCCTTCCCCCCTCCACATGATAGGCCCCAGTGTGTGATGTTCCCCTTCCCGAGTCCAAGTGATCTCATGTTGGGTTTTTCACATGACATGCAAAGAAGTTCTTTCTCAGAAAGTAGTTCCTTTGTTATTTACTAAGCCTAGTCCTCCACAGTCAGCTTTAGATTTTTATAAGAAGTGCATCCTGCAAAGATCTATATTCTAAAATGTTAACGCTATTCCTAAATCCAAAACAGCATTTTACATAATTATATCACAGATCTTTATTCTTCTCCTATAGAAGCATCAAAAGGGTTGAAATAGTAGATATATTAAAGAAGGCTGATAGTAGCGTCTAAGACCAGAGGCGAGCATGCATTATTCATAGTTAAAATGTCTTTCCAGATAGGGAGAGATTTTTTAAGGGATACAAAGTAGCTAGATAGGAGGAATAAGTTCTAGTGTTCTATACCACTGTAGGATGACTATAGTTAACAATAACACATTGTTTAGTTTCAAATAGCTAGAAGGAGGATCTTGGACATTCCCAACACAAATAAATGATAAATGTTTGAGATGATAGATATGATAGTTACCCTGATCTGATCATAATACATTATATGTATCAAAACATCACTATGTACCCCATGATTATGTACAATTACTATTTTTCAAAAAATTTATTAGCCTCTGACATATTTGGGAAAAAGGAAAGTAAAATAAGGTTTTAAAAAAGATGCTCCTCCATAATGCTGTGATGTATTTAACAGTGTAAGACTTGTGAATTATACTTTGTCATATTCCCTGTCCTTCCACATCATGTATAACACAACACTGACTCCACAGACAAGCAGATGATACAAAACATGAAAACTCCCCTGCTTTCCCTGTTAGATGAGGTGCTAATAAGAAACTCTGGAGAAAAACTTTGAGACTCTAATGACCTTCTTTTGGATGATCTGAAGAACCCATCGGATGTCTCATCAGATTTAGGTGACCATGATTATACAGGCCTAAATGTTTCTTGTCCAAACATTTAGGCCTGTATAATCATGGTCACCTAATATTTTCAACATTAGGTGTTGCAAATCCTATGGAAAACTTTGAACCTCAATTAGCCACAGAAACCAGCTATTCCCTTTGCTCTTTCTCAACCCTCTTGCCAACTTTATTGAGGAGTCTACTAAAATTGACCCATCTGTATAAATTTATTTTTAGATCATTCTCCCAATTCAGCTTCCTTCTGAAAATACACAGGACTCGACTATCTTTGACTGTCTAGTGTATTTCCCTCCATCTCTTAACCTCTGTATCTTAAAAATTATAGTTAAAATTGTTACCTCCTGGTACCAGAACAAGGTTTCATGGCTGGGATGAATTTCAGACCATATAAAAAAGATTAGAAATACATCAAAGTTGGAGGAGTTTAAAAAAAGTTTTAAATGAACATTCTTCCAATACCTTATGTGAGTCTAGAATAAAAAATTCTGTTAAATACCATATGTTATAGCAGTTTTCTAAATAATTAGCAAATCAATGTAACTTGATTTTGCTTCTAACAAACGAGTTATATCATTCCAAGGTTTCTTGGGACAATTAGATCTGTTTTTGGAAAGCAAGATTTAGCCAGGCGTAGTGGCTCTTACTTGCAATCCAAACTACTTAAGAGGCTGAGGTAGGAGGATCGCTTGAGTCCAGGAGATCAAGACCAACCTCGGCAACATAAGAAGATGCCTACCTCAGAAAAACAAAAAACAAAAAACAAAGGAAGGAAGGCAGGAAGGAAGGCAGGAAGGAAGGCAGGAAGGCAGGAAGGCAGGAAGGCAGGAAGGCAGGAAGGAAGGAAGGAAGGAAGGAAGGAAGGAAGGAAGGATTTTTTTGTTGTTGTTAATGCAGTCATGTGTCACTTAACAGGGATATGTTCTGAGAAATGCATTGTTAGGCTATTTTGTCATTGTTTGAACATCATAGAATACACTTGTTTAGCAGAGGGAACACTTTAAAATGAGCAAGATTTTACATTTTGAAAATGAAGGTATAGATCATCATGGCAGACGGGAGGAAGGACTAGATTACAGTTCAGACTCGGATGGACAGAGCAGTGTACGAAGGCTTGCATTGTGAATTTTAGCTCCAGATTGACTGAAAGAACAAACCAGCAATCCCAAGAGGAGCCACAAATCTGCTGAAGGAAGTAGACTGTTCCTGCAGGACCTAGGAGACACCTCAAATATTGTGAGTTCCCCAAAGGCAGAAGTGGGAAAGGGGGAACCTCCTCTCCCAAACACACACCCCCACTGGAGAAACTGAATGTCTGTTTGCAGAAGAAGTTTCTGACCTTACCTGGAGCTGAGTCAATTTAGAGATCCAAGCAAAATACAGGGGTAGAGGAAGCAGCACAAAGGCTCTGGGAGCTTACTGGGTCCCCAAGCAGGCCATTCCTGCCTGGGACCACAGGGATCCACTGGGAGGGTGGCCAAAGGAGTGGGGCTAGATGGTGAGGGAAACACCACAAGGAGAGGGAAATCTCCAGCTGAACTTCATAACAATTTGAATGGGGCGAGAAACCTCCTGGCCAGAACTCAGGGAAGGGTGCAAATTCAGTGTGCAGACTCCACAGGTAGGAGAAGAACCAAGCTGTTTTCTTTTGCAGCTGGGAGGTGGGTATCCTGGGGCAAGTTCTCAAGCCTTGCTCACCCACTGCCTGGAAACAGACTCAGGACTGCTAGATGGGGCATGGTGGGAGTGAGACCAGCCATTTTGTTTACATGGGAGCTGGGTGAGGTCTGTGACTGTGAGCTTTCCTCCACTTCCGTGACAACTTGCCTGACTCAGCAGAAGCAGCCATAATCCTCCTAGGTACATAACTCCATTAACCTGGGAACCTCATCCCCATCCCCCACACAGCCACAGCAAGACCAACCCAAGGAGAGTCTGAGCTCAGATGTGCCTAACCATGCCCCCACCTAATCGTTCTTCCCTACTCACCCATGGCTGAGAGACCCATAGATGGTTCACATCACAGGACTCTATGCAGACAACCCCCAGTACCAGCCTGGAGCCAGGTAGACTTGCTAGGTTGAACGATCCAGAAGACAGACAACAACCACTGCAGTTTGGCTCACAGAAAACCACATCCATAGGAAAAGGGGAGAGTACTACATCAAAACACACTCTGTGGAACAAAAGAATCTGAACAACAGCTTTCAGCCCTAGACCTTCCCTCTGACAAAACCTAACCAAATGAGAAAGAACCAGAAAACCAACTCTGGTAATATGACAAAACAAGGCTCTTCAACAGCCCCCAAAAAATCACACTAGTTCACCAGCAATGGAACGAAACCAAGAAGAAATCCCTGATTTACCAGAAAAATAATTCAGGAGGTTAGTTAAGGCAAAGCCCAATGCAAGGAAATCCAAAAAGTGGCACAAGAATTAAAGGGAGAAATTTTCAAGGAAATAGCTTAAAGAAAAAACAAAAAATTCAAGAAACGTTGAACACACTAACAGAAATGCAAAATGGCCTGGAAAGTCTCAGCGGTAGAATTGAACAACTAGAAGAAAGGATTTCAGAGTTAGAAGACAAGGTCTTCAAATTAACACAATTCAACAAAGACAAAGAAAAAAGAATAAGAAAATATGAACAAAGCCTCCAAAAAGTCTGGGATTATGCTGAACAATCAAAACTAAGAATACTCAGTGTTCCTGAGGAAGAAAAGAATTCTAAAAGCTTGGAAAACAAATTCGGAAGAATATTTGAGGAAAGATTCCCTGGCCTTGCTAGACACCTAAACATCCGAAAACAAGAAGCACAAAGAACACCTGGGAAATTCATTGCAAAAATATCATCACCTAGGCACATTGTCATTAGGTTAGCTAAAGTTAAGACAAAGAAGGAAAGAATCTTAAGAGCTATGAGACAGAAGCACCATGTAACCTGTAAAGGAAAACCTATCAGATTAACAGCAGATTTCTACAAGCTAGAAGGGATTGGGGCCCTATCTTCAGCCTCCTCAAACAAAACAATTATCAGCCAAGAATTCTGTACACAGTGAAACTAAGCATCCTATATGAAGGAAAGATACAGCCTTTTTCAAACAAACAAATGCTGAAAGAATTTGCCACTACAAAGCCATCACTACAAGAACTGTTAAAAGGAGCTCTAAATCTTCAAACCAATCTTGGAAACACATCAAAACAGAACTTCTTTGAAGCATAAATCAGATAAGACCTATTAAACAAAATACAAGTTAAAAGCAAAACAGGCCAGGCGTGGTGGCTCAAGCCTGTAATCCCAGCACTTTGGGAGGCTGAGACTGGTGGATCACGAGGTCAGGAGATCGAGAGCATCCTGGCCAACGTGGTGAAACCCCGTCTCTACTAAAAAATACAAAAAAACTAGCCGGGTGAGGTGGCGGGCACCTGTAGTCCCAGCTACTCAGGAGGCTGAAGCAGGAGAATGACATAAACCCGGGAGATGGAGCACTTGCAGTGAGCTGAGATCCGGTCACTGCACTCCAGCCTGGGTGACAGAGTGAGACTCCGTTTCAACAAAA
>NW_016809392.1:17999-30999 GCF_001698545.2 Rhinopithecus bieti
CCCTGACTTCCCGCAACAAACAAAGAAACAATGGATTTAAACTATACCTTGGAACAAATAGAATTAACTGATATATACAGAACATTTCATTCAACAACCGCAGACTACCCATTCTATTCAACAGTGCATGGAACTTTCCCCGAGATAGACCATATGATAGACCATAAAATGAGGCTTAATAAATTTAAGAAAATTGAAATTATATCAAGCAGTCTGTCAGATCACAGTGGAATAAAACTGGAAATCAACTCCAAAAGGAACCTTCAAAACTATGGAAGTTAAATAACCTGATCCTGAATAAGCATTGGGTCAAAAACGAAATGAAGATGAAAAATTAAAAATTTTTTGAAACTGAATGACAATAATGTCACAACCTATCAAAATTTCTGGGATACAGCAAAGTCGGTGCTAAGAGGAAAGTTTATAGCCCTAAATGCCTGTATCAAAAAGACAAAAAGAGTACAAACTGACATTCTAAGGTCACACCTCAAGGAAATAGAGAAACAAGAACAAAGCAAACCCAAACCCAGCAGAAGAAAGGAAATAACCAAGATCAGAGCAGAACTAAATGAAATTTAAACAAAAAAATGCAAAAGATAAATGAAGCAACAAAAGCTGGTTCTTTGAAAAAAATAAATAAAATTGATAGACCATTAGCAAAATCAACCAAGAAAAGTAGAGAGAAAATCCAAATAACCTCACTAAGAAACAAAACAGCAGGTATTACAGGTGACAGTACAAAAGATCATTCAAGGCTACTATGAACACCTTTATGCACATAAACTAGAAAATCCAGAACAGGTGGACAAATTACTATAAAAATACAACCCCACTAGCTTAAATCAGGAAGAATTAGACATCCTGAGCAGACCAATAAAAAGCAAAGAGACTAAAATGGTAATTTAAAAATTACCAACAAAAAGAAATCCAGGACCAGATAGATTCACAGGAGAATTCTACCAGACATTCAAATAATTGGTATCAATTCTTTTGACACTATTTCACAAGATAGAGAAAGAGGAAACTCTCCCTAATTCATTTTATGAAGCCAGCATCACCCTAATACCAAAACCAGAAAGGAACATAACCGAAAAAGAAAACTACTGACTAATATCCTTGATGAACATAGATGCTAAAATCCTTAACAAAATACCAGCTAACCGAATCCAACAACATATCCATAAGATAATCCCCCATGATCAATGTATACTGCTCGGGTGATGGGTGCACCAAAATCTCACAAATCACCACTAAAGAACTTACACATGTAACCAAATACTACGTGTACCCCAATACCTTAAGGAAAAAAAATTTTAAAGATAAGAATTAAAATTAAATAACATAAAATGAATACAAGACTTCAAGCTATTTTTAAAGAGATCAGTATGTACTGCTTCCCCACTCTTTTACTTCCACCTGCTAAACTCCTCTTACATGTTTACTCATTTTATTCCCTTTTATTTCACAAAGTTCTACATGTGCTTCCATAACCTCTCCAATAAACTTAACTTCAAAGGAAAGGAAGGATTTTGTCATTGCTTTCAGTCAATATATCTTATAAAAAACACATTCACTTAAATATAATGTTTACAAAATGTTTAAAATTCTCAAGAAAGTCCAGGCTTCAATTTACCCAGGACTGAGCTTTTGATATGCAGGAATGAACCTAGCATACTTCAAAAAGTGAAAGAACTATGTTGTCACTACAGTGTTGCTCCAACATATTACATAAAATTAACAAAGAACTTCGCATGCATTTCATAGTGTCCTCTTCTTTTTGGTAGACTGGACCCTATGAAAAAAAAGGAATACGGCTTCTAGAACACATGCTCATGTAGGTATCGAGACTGTGTAAAACAGACATATATATGAACTTGTGTTTTAATTATTTTTTGCACTTCAGAAAAAATCTCCTAGACTGAGTGCCCTCTGGTTTTATGGTAAAAACATCACAGAGTCATACATATCACAAAGTAGCATGAGCAAAAGTGATTGGGATTTTTAGGTAGTTCTATGATAACCAGAGAAGTAGACATCAAACTTAGTCTTTAAAGGCTGTGGAGAGCTTTAAAGACATAACAGAGAAAGAACTAAAGATGAGAATAGCATAGCTGGAGCAGGAGCTACCAATAAGATCAAAGAGGTGGGTGAATTAGGCCAATTAAGGTGATATCTTTAAGTCCATAGTTCAGGAGGACTCCATATAGCAAATGAGTTACATCATTCCAGGATTTCTTGGGACAATTAGATCTGTATCAGTAGAAAGCAGCCAAGAAGATCTGAGGAGTAAAATGATATCAAATTGCCATGCTATGTAAATAATCAAACTGCAGTTTGGATAGCTTTAAGAATCAAACATTTATAAATCTACCAAATGTTCTGTGTTTTCCTAGGGCCCACAGCCCATACTAAAAAGGTAATGAAATAATCAGCATACTTTGCTGCTAGCCTCAAACCAAATGACTGAGGAGTCTTAATGTTTACCAAATGAATATTAAACCTTGGCTTTTCCTCGTCTGGGAAATATTTTTTTTCCTAATCCTATCACTACATTGCTTTAGACAGCCTACAGAAGAAAAAGCAATCACTGTGCTGAATGGTAAGACCACCACAAAATAATATGGGTAAATTGTCCTGGTGCCAGTTCACTAAATAAGTTTCAATAACATAGGCCTTGCTTCTCTTCTCCCCTAAAGAGCCATGGTCCCTTCTCCTAAGCCAAGCAAGTACCAATGTCTTTCGTGGACGTTCTTATTTGGGCATATGTCTGAGAAAAGGTAAAATATTCCATTGGACAAAAACTCAGTAATGCAGTGGGCTGTAACTTCCCCCAAATTAGAAACACTATGTACATTCTGAAATGTATAAGTAAAATATATTATTAACCAACTTTCTCAATGAAGACTAGGAAGCTACTAACAGCTGCCCCTAGAATTCAAAATGATGAAAGAATTCATCTCATAAAATGGAAAGCTTTCAAACAAATGCTTTAGCTCATTTACTTTGCCTGTGCTCATGGCACTGCCCTTCAGAAATTAGTACTGGTAGATGTGATTTTAGAACAATGGAGGAAGATCTCGGTTCCCTTTCCAAGACACAAGATATTTAGGCAAAAATTAGTCTTTGCTGACTGCTTGACTGTTGAGCTATTGTCAAAACAGAGTACAATGAAGAAAGTAGTAAAACTCATGAACTCAAAATGTAACAAACCACCATTTGCTTTTCTATTGCTCTGAGTTCTTTCATTTAACAAATATTTATTGAGTGCTTACTCTGCACCAAGAACTGGAAATATAGTGGTGAACAAAACAGGGTACCATACCTCATGAGTTTTAGTCTCTAAAAGGAGACAACACAAATATATCAATTGTTTAAAGTGCAAGAGAAACAGTGACAAAGGAGATTACTTGTTATTGTCAGTTCTTCTTAACCGACTGTAAGTTCAAAAAGCAAGTAATTGTCTTGTCCCCTTTCTACTTTTGATCATCAGTCGCCTAGAACATAGTATCAGTTCCTCAATACACCCCAGTTTATTGCGCAATAAAACACAGTCTATTGAATGCAATATATATAATATATATATAAAAAAGGTACCAGGCCGGCGGTAATATAACATAAGGAGAAGAGAAGGAGAGAGAGAGACAGAGAGAGGAGGAGGAGACAGAGCGAGCGAGTCCTTGCTCTGTCACCAGGCTAAGTGCAGTGGCGCAATCTCGGCTGCTGCACCTCTGCCTCCTGGGTTCCACGAGTCTCCTGCCTCAAGCCTCCTGGGTAGCTGAGATTACAGGCCACCATGCCACCACCCTAGCTAATTTTTTGTATTTTAGTACAAGAGATAGGGTTACCATGTTGCCAGGCCTGGTCTCCAAACTCCTGAGCTCACTCAGGGTGATCTGCCCCACTTCGGCCTCCCAAAGTGCTGGGATTACACCATGCTCGGCCAACTACAAAATCTTGAGACAAAGAAATGCCTCTCCATCAATGAAATTTCTAAGACAAATGCTCAGTTTGGATTATTCCTCTTAGAACCAAGAAACATGCCTGAGGCAAGTGCTTGAAATAAAGCAAGAGTACATTGTACTTCTTCTAGAGAGCCTGAACCTATCCTTTTGGAGAGCCTGGACCTATTTTATTTTGGAAGCCATGTACAGGATAGACAAAACAGTCTGCCTTTGTTTTTATAATTGAAATTCTATTAACCATTTGATATTCTTTTTTCCAGTCTTCCAATACTAATTTCTTTCTTTAAATATATATACATATTTGTTCCACACTGCTGTACTGACCTGCAAAAGTGAGAACTCAAACAGAATATTGCCAGATGTTTCCTATTCCAATTTATCTTAGCCTAATAAATATATTTATTGCTTATTTTATGAGATGTATAGATCCCAACATAGATGCCTATAACATTAAATGTATTAAAATAAGACTTTAGGTAACTTGGTTCCCATAAAAAAATAAATAAAAGAAGAAATTCATAGGGTAGGAAACTTACCAAAGAATCAAGTAATATGATATTAACCCTTTGAATACTGGATAGTATTATGTCCAAGTAATAGGGCGTGCTGACGTGGGAGGGCATTTTGTATCTGTTATCTAATTTCAGGCTCTCTCCTTACCCTTTATCCCATTAGGGATAAATGGGATAAACAGAACATTTCATTCAACAACCGCAGACTACCTATTCTATTCAACAGTGCATGGAACTTTCCCCGAGATAGACCATATGATAGACCATAAAATGAGAATTATAAGAATTATTCCTATGCCTGGCGAGCCCCTGACTCTAGATTTTGATCACACACTAATCAAGGACAGTATTTAAGTTTGATTTCCCAGAATAATATTTATTATGTATGCCCATACCAAAAAGTGGAAAGGAAGAAGAAATGGTAATTTCTGCAAATGTTGCTAGTTATATCTCTTGTCACAATAACTCAAATGGCATCTAGATTTACACAGTGATTACTCTATTGTGGTGGTTCTTAACCTTGGCTGCATATTGAAATCAGACGGGGGGCTTGATATGGTTTGGCTCTATGTCCTCACCTAAATCTCACCTCGAATTGTAATAATCCCAGAGTGTTGTGGGAGAGACCCAGTGGGAGGTAATTGAATCATGGGGACAGGTCTTTTCTGTACTGTCCTCCTGATAGTGAATAAGTCTCATGAGTTCTGATGGTTTTATAAAAGGGAATTCCCCTGCATATGCCCTCTTGCCTGCTGCTGTGTAAGACGTGCCTTTGCTTCTCCTTTGCCTTCCACCATGATCGTGAGGCCTCCCCAGCCATATGGAACTATGAGTTAATTAAACCTTTTTCCTTTATAAAGTATCCAGTCTCAGGTATGTCTGTATTAGCAGCATGAGAACAGACTAATACAGAGCTCTAAGAAATACTGATGTCCGGGACCTACTCCTAAAGACTTCGATTTAATTTGTCTGAGGTAATATCTGGATATTTGAACTTTTAAAAGTTTTCCAGGTGACTCTAAAGTGTAGCCAAGATGGCGCAGAGGACAGTGCCGGGGCAGGGTAGGTGAGGAGGAGGAGGCGGCGATTCGATAAGAAGGGAACGGAAGAGGCCATGGCCGCCCGGTGAGGCGGTGAGGCAGGAAGGAGGCCCAACCCCTGGCCGGGCCTTGGGCCCCAGGGAGAGGTGAGAATGGACCAACGGACATGGGGTTCTGGAGAAGCCGCCCCCAGAGAATGCGTCCCTGAGAGACTGCCTGACCACCCCTCTCTTTCTCCCCACTCCCCATTCCTCCTTCTCCACCCCCCAACCCCGCCCACTTGCTGTGCTATGAATAGTCAGAGCCTCCTCTCCACGAGAGTTTACAAATGAAAATGGAGGAAATGCCTTTGTCTGGCCTGAATAACAGCAAGCTAGAGGCCATAGCTAGGGAAATATAAGCGGACCTGGTCTAGAATTCTTGTTCGGGATTCTGCTTTGAGGTACATCAGGCTGCCAAGTGTGGCTACTTCTTCCTGGATGACATGGACCCTGATAGCGTGAACGATTTTGGTTTTCAACCATTGGGAGAGCAAGGCGTGTGTTTGCCCCAGTTGCAACTGTAGCATTCCTGCCTCCCGTTTTGCTCTCCATCTGGATAAGTGCCTGGGAATGGGTGGGAATAGCAGCCGAATCGCCAACCACCGAATTGCCAATAGCAACAATATGGGCAAGTCTGAGAGTGACCAAGAGGATAATGATGACATCAACGACAACGACTGGTCCTATGGCTCAGAGAATAAAGTCGAGAAGAGAAAATCAGGCAAGAACCCCGATTCCCCTCGAAGATCTGAGTCTTTAAAATGCAAAAATGGGGAACTTAGTGATTTTATTTTATTTTATTTTATTTTAAGTATAACAACTCAACTGGGATCAGTTATGAAACCTGGGACCAGAGGAGTTTCATATCCTGCTAAGCATGCAATGTAGGGTGATTTCTGAAGATACCAAGAAGATGTGCACAAATTCCCTGCACTGCCCACAGCACACAGATGAGCAGAGGTGAACCTTGCAGATATATTTCTTCGGGGCCTCAGCTGTCCATCCAGAGGTGGAGAGTTCCCAGGGTAATGACAGCTTTGACATGACTGACAGCCAGGCCCTGATCAGCCAGCTTCAGTGGGACTGCTTCTCTGATCTCTCACCCTCTGATTCAGGCTCCCCCAAGACGAGTGAAAATCAGGGATGGGGTCTAGGTACCAACAGCTCTGAGACACAGAAAACTAAGAAAAAGGAATCCCATCTGAGCCTGGTAGGGACTTCCTCCGACCTGGGCTCCAACAAGAAGCCAAAGTTACCGATACCCCTGATGGCCAACATCTATGATGACATCAACTGACTTCGGTGCAAAGGATAGCCTTTGGCTGAGCAGAACCCTCTCTCCTGATCCCCACCCAGGTGCCATAGCCTGGCAAATGAATGGCTGCTGGGGGTTGGGACTTGGGAATCTCAGTGTGCCAGGCAGGCAGAGGATCTGATTATGTGCCCCTGGGGGATGTCAAGGTCCTCTACAATGGAGCACAACTCCTCGGCGTGCATGACTCAGACCTGGACATATTATGCCTTGGACATAAGTTTGGTGGGGAGGCTGTTTTTCTATTTATTCTGTGAGTTACTGAATGTCCAGCTAGGCCAGGGGCCTGACTGGGCACTGTGTCAGGGCACTGCCTGTCCCCCACCGTAGGAATTGGACTAAGCCCTGCTGAGGAGCAATGTAGTGGTCCAGAAAGCTGTGGGTTGGAAGCTGAGCCTGAAGGGGGCCTGCCCTTGTTGCCCTCAGCAATGGAACTGGGTCCAGTACTTAGAGCTGAGGGGCAAGGATGGGCATGTCCTGTCTGTGAGGAGAATCCTATCAAATGTCCCCAGTCCCAGGGGTAGGCAGGCACAGAGTACTCTCTGCTGAGGTGAGCATCCAGAACTGCCGCCACCTTCCCTGCCCTTCACAGGGACAGCCCTTTCTCCTTAGTCCCCAATGGCTTCCTTGGCAGCAGGAGCTGTCCTTTTGTTGTTGGATGCCAAGAAAGGACCTCCAGCCAATACAGCTTCAAGGAATGGGAAAGGGAGGGTATGAAGAGGGAGCTGTGTCAGAATTACTCCCCATGACTCTCCCCCCTGACCCAGGGCTGGTGAGGAGTGGGGCCCCAAGGTGAGAGGGAATTATGCTGCTTTATTTGAAATGTTTTCTTACCTCATTCCCTGCCCCAGGAAGGGGCCCAGCCTCAATCTCCTGGGGTGGCCCTGTGTTCTTCCTACTCACCCTGACCCACTGCCCTACCATGGCAGCCCAAGTTCCCAACTGTTGCTTGCCACCCCCTTTCACCTTGACTGGCTTCTCTTCCTATGTCAGAGCTCCTGCCTCAAAAGCCCCCCATTTCCCTTCCTTAGTGCTTTTAAGTTATTTATTCTGTACTTGTGGTTTGGGACTCTGAGGAAAATCTTATCTTGTGCCTCTTCCCCCTTTGCTAGGAGTTCTGTGGGAAGAAAGGGTGTCCTCTGTGTTCTGCGTTGTCAGTGGAGGGGAAGGGGTATCAATTACCCTTCTGTGGGACTGTCAAATGCCAGTGTTCCCACTTGCCTTGTCTGCATCCTAAAGAGATGTACCATCCACCCTCCATGCGGGCACCACTACTCCCAGGAGCCAAGCTGGAGGACCACAACCTGGCCTGAGAGCAGAGCTGACTGACATGGGTGGAGGTGATCCTGAGCCAAGTTCTCTGGCACTTGCTGGACATGTCCCCTGCCCTCTTCCCAAGAGGAGCCATCCTACATTTGGGTAGTTAGTACCCAGGATTGGTTGGACTGATTGGGTTAGAGACCCTAGGGGGTTAAGGGAACAACAGAGATGGGGCTACAGCACCCTGTTTGGAGCCCCACTGTCCCCCTAGGGTGATTCTGACTCTGTCTGATGCCTGGTTACAAATTAGTTTTTGACCCACAAATTGTGATTATTTTTTAAAACCAGATTGTAGCAGGAGTTGGAATAAATCCTAGGGCCTTGGCTCCTCTGTTCTTGGCCCCATAGCCTTCTACCTTCCTGGGGAGGCCAGAGATAGAGGAGAATCTCACCAGGCCTCCAGCCTCCTTCCAGATGCATTCTTGGGAGTAGGCGGAAGGTGAAGGGAGGAAGGCTGTGGGCCACTGTCCCTTCTGAAAGACAGCTGCAACTCAGGCCCTAATACACCCTTTTCTCTTCTCTTTTTCCCCCTTCTGGTTAGAGGAGGGAGAAGTGAGAAGTAGTTTGGGAACCGGTTTGTCCACATAAACTTCCCTGTTGTTCCTTGGCCCACCCTCAGGGCAGAGCCCCCTGCCCAGACTGGATAAGAGACGGACTTTGCAGCACCCTGAGGGAAAAACCCTTTTCCTTCTGAAAAGAGAGTTTACCTGTACCATGTAGTTGAACAGTGGCTAGGAGCTTCCCACTCCCCTCCCTCTTACAGCAGGCTGTGTAGACTTCAATTCCTATCCTTCCCATCCCAGCTAGGTGTCATCTGCCTTTTGTCTGTATCCTATCGTGCATCTGAGTGTGTGTGTGTGGGCAGGGGTGGTTATTCTGTACTAATTTCCATGGCCAGTGGCTTTTCCTTCCATGCATCACTCCCCCCCCCACCCCCCACATACTCTGGGGCCACTCGCCTGGCATTACCACATGCTCGGGTGATTGAAGGAGTGGGGTGGAGCTCACGCTGTCCTATCATCTTGAGATTTTTATTTTTGCACATGTAATTCATTCTGTACAGGTAGCTAACTCTGTAAATGCTATGTATTCCCTCTGCCCCCATGGCTGCTTTTATAAATGAACTGCATCTCCTATTGGTAAAAAATAAAATAAAATAAAACAAAACAAAACAAAATAAAATAAAATAAAAATAAAGTGCAGCCAAGACTGAGCGACACTGTTTTACACCTTTGATTAATTTGACACTATCAGAATTGATAATGGTGACTGCTTGGATCCATAAATTTGAGAACCTACCCTGAAGTAGTAGGAACCAAACCAACTCTTAAAGCTCCATCAACCAGCAACAGCATGGACATGTGCCCAACATAACATGAGTAGTACACGTTTCTTCCAAGTACTAGGAAGATATAAAATGTTTATCAGGGCTTTGGAAAAATGAAATGCTCTTGAAAATGCCATATATATAATTTATGTATCAGTGATATATAACTCTCACTTCAAGAGATTATAGCAAAGGAAGACAGCCAGATGAAAATATTATTAACTGAATTTTTCCTTGCAATAGCTTCCAAAATGGAGATGAGCAGCAGCTGCATTTGAGTTAAGTGATTCATGTATATTGAAAAGGTAGCCTCTACTGTTTATGACACTTTGCACCTCCTCACATGGCTCAGCATCAGTACAGTTCCATTAAGACAGTTTGCCCCAGGTATCTCAGCCTTTAGATCTGCCTGCCTGTTTAGATCTGCTGGCACAACCTCAGTAGTGCCAGCCAGGAACAGCCTTACAAAGAATCATACTAAATTTAATGTCACCACTCCTCATCTAGGTGACAATGACCAAGTCAATCAAAGATGTGCAAGTGGTGGTGACCTCTGCGACTCTGGGCATTCTGGCGACTCCTGTTAAGTCTGTCTTGGTTATTTCCACATGTCTTCTCTGTCCCACAGTTACATTGCTACACCACCCTAGTTGCTCCATGGGAGTGAAGGGCTGATTTCACTGTTAGGTTATTCAGGACATTTTTCCATCTAAGTCAGCACACCCTCAGTGAGTGCTCAAATTTCCCAACTCCCCAGTCATGGGGTTGACTATCATAGCTTACTAAAATAGTTAGTACTTAGGAAGAAAACCCAGTAAGTACTCTCAAAAAGTGTTCTGGGTCATGAGACCATAACCTGTGAAAGAAGGCTAACGGAACTGTGATTATATACTACAGAGAAGAGAAGACCCGGCGAGGGAGTACTCGGGGAAAGGGATATCTTTGCAGTTTGTAATATTGGAAGCTATGCCAAACAACACCTCATTTGGCACCTGCTAAGACTTTAATGGGCTTAGTTGCCATGGATAGATTACCTACACTGGGAGTTACTTTGTTTCTGTTTTTATTTTTTTGAAACAGAGTCTCGCTCTGTTGCCCAGGCTGGAGTGCAGTGGCACGATCTCAGCTCACTGCAACCTCTGCCTCCCGGGTTCAGCCTCCCGAGTAACTAGGACTACAGGCACATGCCGCCATGCCCGGCTATTTTTTTTTTTTTTTGTATTTTAGTAGAGATGAGGTTTCATCATGTTGCCCAGGCTGGTCTCAAACTCCTGAGCTCAGGCAATCAGCCTGCCTCAGCCTCCCAAATTTCTAGGATTACAGGTGTGAGCCACCGCACCTGGCGGGATTTCTTTTCTGATTCCAGAATTGAAGGTGATCTCTCTCCTTTCTACCCCTGGACTATTTAGTATATATTACAGGGCACTATGTGTGGCCTAAAATTCTAGTTAGTTGTCATGCATCTGTGTTTCCCTCTGGATTTTGGGTTTCCTGAAAGCAGTATTGTTTTGTACTCATTTTTGTATTTCCAGTGCCAGCTCAGGGTCAGGCACAGAGTAGGCATGCAGGAACTAAATGAATAACATGAACAAAAGAATACATTCTCTAGCAGTGAGCAGTTTTATAAATTGGACAGTGCTTTCAAGAAAACTTGGAGAGTCTTATTCCTTGGAATATATGACCTCTAAACTTTACATGGCAGCTTTTATTCCTATTTGAGTACTGCAAAGGAAGAAAATTAACTACAAGATCTTAGAATGTTTATACATTCACCCATTCAATAAATATTTATTGAGCTCCCAAGGTTTCAAGCCAATTTCTAGGCACTTGTGACATACCAGTAAATGAAATACACAAAATCTCTACACAAAGTTTATACTATAGCAGATAGTAAAATTTAGAAGTAAATTATATTTACGTTTCCTACTTTTATCTGCCTGATAACTGCATACGTCCAGGTTTAAATCCTAAGATAATGAAACCAGATCATGAGGAGGAGCTGGTGAAGCATTTTGAGGACTGAGAAAAGATAATAAAAATAGACTGCTTGAGACACATTTAAACATAAATTTGAGATAGGTAGACCCATGACAAGACATTTGTAGTAGTCCAGATGTGAGCTACACAGACCCTCAATGAGAAATTTGACTATGAAGATGAAGAGGAGATTGCACAGCTAGGCACCTGAAATATGGGGCAAAAGAGAACAGAAGAGTAGCTCCAAGATTAGCTACAAGGTAACAAAGTATAAGCACAGGAGCAGGAGTAAATTTAGAACATTTATATTGATTGTGTCCACAGGGCATGTATATTTGTGTCCATTTCAACATCCTTGCTCCAGCTGGGCTTTGTCAGCTTTTGCCACTTCTGCTTTGCTCCCAAACCAGTGAGATACAAGAATTTAGTTTGCTCAAGGGTTCTCAACCTCTGTGGTCAGTGAAAGTCCATGACCTAGCAGGACACACAGCTACTCTTGGCTCACCCCGGAAATATCCCAGAACAGAACATAGGGGGTTCCACTTCCACTTTCCAGTCCCTAAAGCAAAGAAACAGTCTGGGTATGTGAAAGGCAATGGCTGTGCAAGAGGCTAAGGGATGCACCAGAAAAAGTTCACACTCCACTTGAATTAATCTGGACAGTGTTGTGCAATATGAAAGAGCATGAATTTGGAGTCACACAGAACCTGGTAAGATTCAAGGTTCCACCATGTGTGACTTTGGGGAAGTTACTTAACTTCAGAGCCTCTGCTTTATCTATAGAGTAATAATAACTGACAGATTTGGGATAATGAATGTAAAAATGCTTCAGTTTCCAATAAATTTTAAGAATAGAGATCTAAGGCTTTCCCTATCTGGGGAGCTCCTTTGTAGGTTACCAGATATTCTGCTTCTCATGGGGAAGTTTCATGCAGTTTCTGTTCATCTTACTTGATACTCTGACAAAGTCACCAAACCATTATTTGAACGTGGATTGTCAATCTTCTTCTCACCTTCTCTTATGATTTTAGAAAATGTGTAAAATTGTTAAAATTATAGTAGTATAAAGCAAAATAACTGATATTTATTGCTTACATTTTAAATAACTGATATTTATTAGTTACTTTAGTTATCTTCAAGGTAACTTTATGAAATACATACAATTTTTAGCCCCATTACATACGAGAAAATGGAAACTAACTTATATAAGGCCTCATGCCTTAGTAAGCAGAAAATCTAGGATTAAAACTCAGTTTTCCTCCTTTGTTGAAACTGAAAGTCCCCCAATAAACCTACCCCACAGATAACAATTTGTTGTCAACCCTTCACAGAATTTTCTATGTATATATTAACCTATATTTTCAACAAAATGGACTCATACATTCTTGTTTAAATTTTACTTTCTTCATCTAGAATATGTTGTAGGCATCTTTCTATATGTGTACATATAAAACTACCCCCATTCTTTTTCATAGCTTCATAGTATTCTTCAGTATATTGATGAACTAA
>NW_016809392.1:33309-36219 GCF_001698545.2 Rhinopithecus bieti
AAAAAAAAAAAAAAAAAAAAAGAAAGAAAAGAAAAGAAAAAAAAGAAAACAAAGAAAGGAAAAAGACCTACCCAATCTTCAAAATATACTGCAAATGCCACCACCTCCCCCTTCAAAGCCTTTCCTGACTCTGAGGGGAATTTGGGTCTTTGTTTCCTTGTAGTTTTATAGTGGTTTAACCTCCTAGGATAGTGCTTTCTACATTCAATTTGATTATACCTAACAGACAAAACCTGACACATATGAGGCTCTTGGCCTGGCCTAGAGCTACAGAGTTAACACTCATATTACAAGAGTCAGTATCGGAGAGTGGTAGCCAGAACATGGACTGTATCTACAAACTGTATAGTTCAATTCCTAGCTCCATTTCAAATTAAATTTGGAGCCCAGGCCTTGAGCTTTATAATCTTTGTAAAATGTGAATAAATTAGTACCTTTCTCATGGAGCTACTATGAAGGAATAAAGGAGAAAATTTTTTGTAAGGGCCCAGATACAAGCCTGACACACACAGTAAGTACTCAAGTTTTTTGATAAAATTAACTGTATTTAAATTGAAAGTCCATTTAAGAGGAACCAGGAAAAAGGTTTGCAGGCCTAGCCTACCAGGGGTCTTCCTAGGATGTTCCTTGTTCAACTCTCCAAGTCAGTAGGTAGAGTGGGTGGAAGTAGGAAAATGACAACATTTTTTCAGTTTATGTATCACATCCACCCACTCACAGCCACAACTGTCTCACTTCCTCTTTTCTGTCACCTTAAAACCAGAGCTCAGAAAACACTGTTTCTTATTGTTCAATCAAAAATAAAGGTGGTGGCATATAGTTTATTTTTTGTTTGTTTTCCATTCTATATACATGCATATAACCAATGGATCCCAATTTGATTTTCAAGCATACTAGTGGTTGTTTTAGTTGGCTAATACTATTAGCTTTACACTTCAGAGAGAGCAACTAGTTCTCAGTAAAGACAAAGCAGCTCCACTCTGTCCAGTCTGAAAATGACCTCTCCCAAATGCATTTTTGAGGGTAATTTCTTAGAACCTGCATAACAGAGGATGTACCAGCACGAGTGGCAGTGTGATGTAAATAAATGTAGTCTGGGTTCTAGTCCTACCTCTGCCACTGATCTTCACTGTGTATCATTAAACACATTCCATTCCATCACTAAGCTTCATTTTTTCCCCCTGTGAAGTTGAGGTGAAGGAGGAGGACTCATTGTGGTCTCAAAGGGTCCTCTAGGCTCTGACTTTCTGTTATTTTAAGTATGGATCTAGAATTGGTGATGAAGGAGAGACTTGGGTGCCACATAGAACTCTCAGCTCTCCATCCTTAGATACCTGCTTCTTTCTGCACTTTCCTATACTGAGGGATACGACATTCTCCCATGGCTTCACCATCACATGTCTTTAAATGATTGTCAAAGTTCTCCCTCTAGGCATGATCTCCCCTGAACTCCAGTCCTACCTTCTTCACTCTATGAGGACATCTCACTGCAGGAATTCCATCACCTCTGTTTCCACATGTCTAGTCCCAAACTGTCTTCTGCTAAAAATAACCCCTCCCCTTGAACACTTTCTGAGCTCTGTTTATGGCCTTATTGTTGCCCAGGCCAACCATATCTACAGCATGAGTAGTATCCATGCTTTCCACTTAGCCATGATTCACTCTGCCACATAATCAAAACCTAGCCACTCTTCTTTCCACAGTCTCTGGCATCCACCCCCTTATACTCTGATTTCACTGTCACTGTCCTGTATTTACTATTTGTTGCAAATCCAGACTGATTCCCTGCTTCTACCCCTCCTCATCTATGGTCTACAATAGAGAAGCAAGGACAATCCTTTTAAAACACAATTAAGATTATGTCATCCTCCTGTTCAGATCCCTCCAATTGTTCCTTATCTCAGAATAAAAGTCAAAATCATTTAAATGCCCTACAAGACCCTGCATAATACACTCTCCCTCACCCTTTTCTATTCCCATCTTATCTTCTCCCGATTTTCTCCTTTACTCCCTCTGCTCCAAACACACCTCTTTGAACATTCTAGGAATGTTCTTGTCTTAAGGTCTTTGCACTTGCAGTCCTCCGTGCCTGGAGTTATCTTTCTCCAGATATCTGCTAAGCCTACTCTCATATTTCATTCAGATCTGTTCAAATATCACTTCCTCTGAGAATACATGCTATCTCATTACTCTCTATGTTAGTGTTACATCACTGTCATAACAAATTAGAACAAATTTACTGGCTTAAAGTAACATAAATTAATCATCATACAGTCCTGGAGGTCAGAAGTCTGCCATGAATCGTATTGAGCTACAATGAAGATGTCAGAGGACTGCATTCCTTTCTGTAGGGTCTAGGGGAGAATCCATTTCTTTGCCTACTCAAGCTTCTAGAGGTCACCCCTTTTCCTTGGCACATGTTTCCCTTCTTCCATTTTCAAAGTTTGCAGTGTTGCACCTATTTGTGCCTTTCTCCCATAGTCACATTTCCCCCTACCTAACTGACTCCTCTTCCTCCCTTTTCCACGTTTAAGGACTCTTGTGATTACAGTGGACCCACCTGGATAATCCAAAATAATCTCCCTACGTTAAGGTTGGTTGATTTGCAACCTTAACTCCATCTGCAAATTTAATTCTCCTTTGCCATGTAACCTAACTTATTCACAGGTTCTGGTGATTAGTATGCAGACATCTTTGGGGGTTCAGTACTCTGCCTATCACACTCTCACACTCTCTATCCCATAGCCCTGCTTTATTTTACTTCATGGTACTCATCACCATTTGACATATTATATACAATATACATATTTGTTAGTTAGATAGACATAGTCAAGAAAATCAGATATTTCTGTGAAGCTTGTTAAAATATTTCCCTTTCCCCAAGACAATCATTTTCAACTTTGTTAGCTT
>NW_016809392.1:38351-45375 GCF_001698545.2 Rhinopithecus bieti
TTTTTTTTTTTTTTTTTTTTTTTTTTTTTTTTTTTTGGCCAAGGGTTGACTTCATAACTCTGAAAAACATGCTCATATTGCTATTGTCATTCTTAAGAATCTAACTCTAAATCACTCCCTCACCTCTATTCACCCAAATCCTGCACATACACATATGAGTATTTCCTGTCTTCATATTCCCCAATTTATTATTAATAAATAAACTATTTATAGACAATGTTGGTGGTGAGAGCAAGATTCAGTGTTTATGTTACTGGTACATCATGTCTGAGCCACACAATATATAATTATATAATTATTGATTTTCCTTTTCATATTTGTTTGGTTGTTTCTTAAACTTTTTTCTTTCTACTAAAATTTAAGTTTCATGTCTGTTTCTTTACTACTATATCCCCCAGGACCTAGAACAGTGTCAGAAACATCAAAAGTGCATAATATGCATTTATTCAATACCTATTATGTGCCTGGTCTTACATCTAGGGTCTTGTAAATATCTTCATCATGGCTTCTTTCAAACTACCAACACAATGTCACTAAAAACAGAGTTAGGAATAAATTCACAAAATCAGCTCTTAGAATTTAAGTTGGCCATTTAGGTTATTAAAGAATTAAGTTGGCCATTTAAGTACACCATTGGTTGAAATTCAGTCACCTCAATTTCTCTCTGTTCCCTTCCTCTTCCCTGCTACAGAACTCCTAGGGATCCCAAGAACATAAGTTGAGAATCCACTGGTGAGTATGACACCTTTAGAGTATAGATGGGAACACTGAGACCTAGAGAGGTGAATGAACCCAGGTCTCCTAATGCCCATTCCCATTCTCTTTCCATTGCATTATACAACCAATAGTCTAATTAGTCTCTCATTTTTCTGCTTCCAATTTCCCCATCCTATTCCATTGATATTCTGCAAACAGATTTGGTCCCAAGAAACTGCTTTCAACTGCAGCAGGCCCCTATTTCACTATAGAACCTTCTACAGCTCCCATATAAGTCTTTAAGATCAAGTCTAGGCATCTTGGTCTTATTTTCAAGACCCTCCACAACCTGGTTTAGCTTTTTCTTCTCCTGCCTTTCTAAATATACACCAAGCTAGAGTCCAACTGACTCTCCCTGTTCATCAGATTCATTCTTGCCTTTGATTGCCTGTGGACTTTGACTCTTTCCATACCACTTACCTGGAATTTTTCCCCATCCTCTTTGTCTATCCAATGCTAACCAAATCTCACATCCCAGCCCACACGCCAGCTCCTCTAGAAAGCTTTCGTAAACCACTGAAGTCCATAGGGATTGCTACCACCTCTGAACTCCCATTGCACAAAAGAGTTTCTGCCATTCCTTTGTCCCTTAATATGTAAGGTCTGTTATTGTTAGTTTTCTTCTAAACCCTCATGTTTATCTTTCTATGTATCTTTAGGTTGATATTTATATGTGTATTTCTCTGTATATGTATGTTACATCTGTGTTTTTATTTAAGTGTTCATATGCTTATATGCATGTTTTATCTGCCTATGTCCAGATTCAGTGTATGAATCTGTGTTTCATTGCTTGTTTTCTCATGTCTATGTGCAGGTCTATGTGTATTTGTGTGTTTGCCTGCATATTTTGTGTGTCTGTGTCCCATGTGCTTACATGTCTCTGTGTGTATATTTTGTGTATTGTGCATCAATGTGTTCATGTTTGTGCTTAAGCCATATTATATACATATGTATAGCTATACACAAAAGTGTGACCATATGTATCTGTGCATTTATGTTTATTTGTGGTATTTATAGGTGTGTGTGTGTGTGTGGGTGTGGGTGTGTGTGTGTCCTTGAGCAGGGCCTGTGTGGATTTTCTCTTTGTACCACTGCTTCCCTCCAGCTCAGTAAGCCCAAGGTACACATACACACAGGAGGGTCTCAGATAGTGTTTACACATTGATAAATTTCTCCAATCTGACCTTTCAACCTTTGTCTAGAAAGGTGGCCTATGGGGGTAGAAATAGATATACAGCCACAGTCACCTCTGAATACTGGACCTCAAAGGGTGTGAGTCGTTCTCTCTGCTGCTCACCCACAACCTGTGAACTCTTACCACATGCACACTATCATCTCATGAAGCACTGAGTTTGAAAATAAGAAAAAGGTGGACTCCCTGAATTAAAGTAACTACCCATCTCTCTCCTCTTCAACCACTTCAT
The DNA here is from genome assembly GCF_001698545.2 of Rhinopithecus bieti. Classification (NCBI taxonomy): domain Eukaryota; kingdom Metazoa; phylum Chordata; class Mammalia; order Primates; family Cercopithecidae; genus Rhinopithecus; species Rhinopithecus bieti. Next base: position 40,532 of record NW_016809392.1, read on the forward strand.
CTTTTCTGGCTCATGCCCTGGTGCATGGAGGATCAAAGATACAATTTTTTGAAACATCAACTTGGATGGTAAGTGGCACTTCTGTCATTTATCAGTTGTGTGACCATGGGCAGGTTCCACGGTACCTCCAGATCTAAGTTCTCTCAATAAGGAAAGGTTATTCATAATGTCTTCCTTGTGAGGTAAGGCCTAGGAATAATGTGCACAGCACAAAGCAGGAGTTCTACAAATGGTAGTTTTAGCATCACTTTACCTGGGAAGCCTTCCCACGCTACTATTGCCTTCATTAAATACTGCCCAAACCGCAAGTTTTACAGCTAAGAATTCACCTTGTATTAGTGTGTTCATATGTGTTTGTTTTTCCTTTACACTAAAATCTCACTTATGCAGGGACCATATCTAACATTTCTTTTCTCTCCCTCACAACATCCATAGAAAATCTGGAACTGTTGTAGAAGTGGTCATTAAAGGTATCAATGAAGCAGAATAGTGTGTTACTTAATAGTATCATTTCTGGAGGCATATAAATAGGAGTTTGAATCTTGTCTAGGCACCCTCTATACAAGTAAGTGATTTCACTATTCTGGGTTTTAGACACATTTGCAAAACGGAGTTATATTGAATTCATTCATTCAACAAATATTTATTGAGTGTCTTATATGTTAGGCACCATTTTAGGCACTGGAAATATAACAATGAACAGGACATACAAAAATTCCTGCCTTCAGAAGCCTTGCACGCCAGTCTTACATTCTGGAGATGGAAAACAAACAAGTAAGACAGTAAATATACAATATGTCAAGTAGTGGTGAGCTCTACAATGAAAAGGAAAAGTAGTGTAAGGGAGTTCAGTGTGGTAGAGAGAGATACAAGAGTACATACAATAATACCCACCTGAGGGGTTGTAAAGGAAATAACTCATGCAAGGTGCTTAATCCAGTGACTGAAAGAGTAAAAGATTTTAAATAGCAACTATCATTATATAGTTGTTAAGTGTATGTATAGTATAGTTTGATTTTTATAAATCTGACAAGATACAAGCATAAAGTCTAATTATGTTCATGTTACAATTAGGGAAGCTGAGGTTCAGAGAGATTTGACTTGTTCAAGGCCTCAGAATGAAGTAGACACAGAGCCAGCCTTACCTCCAGGTTTCTGACTTCTCGTCCAATTCTTTTACTAATCAAGAGGGCTACTGAGCCTACTGCAAGACTGGAAGTCTTTCCCAGTCTTGAAGTAATGTTGTGCATACTCCCCAGGACATTTCTTTATCTTCAGATCCAGGAGGTCCTAACAAAATGCAAGAGGCAGCTCAAAACATACACAATCACCTGGTCAGGCAAAAATTGACACCAGTTCTGTAGGCTTTTTAGTGGGGAAGGGGAAGGGTGTGTGTGTGTTGGGGGGGCGGGTGGTGGTTGAAAACTATCAAAGGAAGGTTCTCCAAAGTTCAGGGTTTCCTGAGTGAGAGTGCCCGTGGGAAAAAATGGCTAAAAGTTCCAGTGAGATGGAATGAGTGCAGTACTCAAAAAACAAGGAACAACCAGTCAAGGGGGATTGGGCCCTAGAGGCAGAGGTGATTGATAGAATTCCATGTAATAATGGGTCCTGAAATGCTGGAATGTCTCCTTAGCCCATGCAAGCTCCAAATCATCTGTATGCAGTCACCCCTTGGCAAGTATGTTTCTTTATATTCCCACTCCCCATCTCTGCACAAACTCCTCCCTCTCCTGACCAAGGCCTTTCCTATCCCTTCAATCAAAAAGTAAACTAAGCTTAGATGCTACTTGCTACTTACAATGCAGTATGAATTTTTTGGATGCATTTGTGCTTTTGAAAGTGCTTATAGTTTCAAAGCTTAGTAGACAAAGGGCAGTGCCAAACCTAGTTAGACGGCTGATGAAATTACAGTCACTCTGGGGCCTGTGAAGAGGAGTAATTTCTGGAGAAGTTGAGCTTTGCTAGGAGGCATAATATCACTCTATTGTAGGTCAAGGGCCTGTACCAATTGGAAGTCAATGAAAAATTTGACCTAATAGAGGATACTACTAATGGGCTGCTGCACTGGAGGCTGGGCTTAACTTTCCCTTAAAAGAAGTAAATAATAAATAAATTCCTTATGAAAAAGCATGGAGAATATTAATTAAAATGAATTCTCCCTTACCACCAGAGATGTGGAGCCATTGTAGAAAGTGATTCAAAGAGCTTCCCCAATATGAGATATGAGGCATATTCACCCATAACAGCTTTATCCATTGGCTTGCCAATTATTCAAGTTTTGATGTGTAGAAATCCCTTTAATACACTAAGCTGTTGTACTCTTAAGCCCAAAGGCACCCCAGACCCAACACCCTGTCCATTTGCATAGGCTGCACAGGCAAGGGTTAACAGTACAACTGATGAAAATCGGATAGGCCAGCAAAGTTGTTCCCTTCTCCCTGGGCTCACCACAAAGGAAAACACTCCCATACTGGAGTGAGAAGACTCATCCCAAAGGTCACCCCCACAACCTCTGAGTCTTGTGGAGGAGACTCAAAATAAATACAGCCTGGGAGATCAAAGACCAGAGAGCCCCATTGGCTCCAGGGAAAGTCAAGTCAATACCCTAGCAGGGGAGAAGAATTGCTTCACTCACCCTGGAACCTCCAACCCCAGGAAAGTGGGGGAAGGGGGGGATCCCACATGACCTGTGCTGAAATAGGGAAGGAAGGGGAGTGTGTGATGGGACTAAGAGTTTTAGTGAGAGATATAGGGAAGGAGGGGAAGTAAACACACACAAACACTGGTGGCCACCAGAAGTTTGAGCCTCTTTGGTAGCTGGAGGCTGGAAGAAAGGACAGAAATGGCTCTGGCTATGATGGGGATCTTACTGGGCCTGCTACTCCTGGGGCACCTAACAGTGGACACTTATGGTAAGGCAGAATGTGGGGGCCTGGCTGCCATTGCTGGCTTAGGCAAAAGGCTAGGGGGTTGGCGTTTAATGTCTACTAAGGAAAGCCTATTCCTGCTGGGCAGGTGAGTGTTCTCAACCAAACTCTGCAGGTTCTCTCAGTCTTGAGCAAAAGGGACAGACGTAGTTGAAGTCTGTTGAAGAAGTCAGAAGGCACGTTTGGACAGAAATTGAAAAGGATTTTCTCTTGGAAAACATCTGCATGATTTTCTAGGGCTTGTATCTCAGGGGCATCAAGAAGGCTCCCAGTGACACCTGAATTTTTCCTCCATCTACTGTCTCTCATCTAAAATTCTACCATTAGACTTAACCCCTCTGCTTCCAAGCTTTGGTCTCTGTCAAAATATATAGCCCCTGAAGAAGGAGTGTTTTCTAAGAGTTGGATAGGATTGTAGAAGTAACCTATACCACCCTTCATTGTCATGAATAAGTGCTCAAAAACATTCAGTAGTGATTGAGATTTCAGTGTTCACTACCTCCCCAGACCATCTAGTCTATCCAGGAGCAGCTCCAACTATTAGAAAGTTATTATTTGTGTTGAACTAAATTCAGTTCCCTCTGACTTCCATCCAACAGCCCCAGCTTTGCTTCTTGGGGCTACACAGAACATAGATGCTTTCTTGCCCTGTGATAGCCCTTCAAAGGCCTGAGGACAAGTATTATATCTCCTTGACTCTTCTCTCCTCCAAGCTGAACAGCCCCAGCTTTTTCAACTGGTCTTCATAGGACTCGGTTTCTTACACATTCCTGGGCTAACTCACTTCCCTATAGACATGGCTCAATTTGTCTGGGCTATTTATGGGTTGGATACAAATCCCAAAGGAGGATGGACTATTCCATAGTCGCATTATTTCCTTGGAGCTTGGGAAGCTCCATCCTCATTTATACTCCTGAGAAGTGAGATGGATTTTCAGGAAACTAAACCTGGGTAACAGCTAAGTGAGATCCAATATAGGGTAAAGGGGGTTTTTGCTGCTTCTCTATCATCCCTAGAGAAAAAGGCTGGATAGGTGTTAGTTTGGTGTCACTTGTGAGGTCAGAAAGAATCCAGCTTTCCATAGCTGACTCTGATTAGGTTACCCTATCCTGGGGCTCTGTGACCCATCAGACTCTGGAACCCCAGAGTTAGAAAAGACTCTGAATTAAGTCAACCAAAAGAAAAAATAATTTTCCCCCAAGCCAAAGAGCATTAGTGGCAGAGTTAATGCTCCTGAAAAAAATATTTTTCTTTCTATAACTACCATATTTCCATTCTCTAGTAGGTTTTATAACGTATCTCTCTACCTTCTCCAAGTCTGTTGGTGTGAGCTAGGGCTCAAGCCTGGGGCTTGAGGGAGCATTTTAGAAATGTTAAATTTAAATACTGTGCTTGTGTGTGTGTGTGTGTGTGTGTGGGAGAGAGAGAGAGAGAGAGAGAGAGAGAGAGGAGGGCACTCTTGTTCCTTCCCCAGCCTATGAGCTTTTCTAGACCTGGAAGCAGGCCTTCCATTTGTATATAGAATCTTACACTATAGACCTGAGGCTCAGGTTATGCTGAGCTGTAAATAATATCTTCCTTCTCCCTGGACCTCATTGTTCCCAGCCCATCTGTATAGTGAGGAGGTTGACTTGACTGGCCTCAAAGGGGTTTCTCAACTGGACAGCTCTGTGGGACTGCAACTTCACTGCTAAAAAGCCTGTAGGGGCCAGAATAAGCTGCTGATCTCTTCCTGTGGGGCTAAGAGATATGTCAAGATAATCAAAATTTTAAAAGTTCTAATCTTCATATTTTATACACATTTTAAACATTTCAGAAACATTTTATAAACATGTATTATATAAGCTAATCCTCTATCCAGGAGGCATTCCAGGAAAGGGAGAGAAGCCAGTCATGTAGGGGAATGGGATAGAGACA
>NW_016809392.1:47962-65224 GCF_001698545.2 Rhinopithecus bieti
GACAGCTCTGTGGGACTGCAACTTCACTGCTAAAAAGCCTGTAGGGGCCAGAATAAGCTGCTGATCTCTTCCTGTGGGGCTAAGAGATATGTCAAGATAATCAAAATTTTAAAAGTTCTAATCTTCATATTTTATACACATTTTAAACATTTCAGAAACATTTTATAAACATGTATTATATAAGCTAATCCTCTATCCAGGAGGCATTCCAGGAAAGGGAGAGAAGCCAGTCATGTAGGGGAATGGGATAGAGACATGGAAAATGTCACCCTCTTTGTGATGACGGGAGGAAGGGGATTCAGAAAGAGACCTAGAATGGGTCTTACAAAGGAGCACACACCTAGTAAATTCAGCCTTTCTTTTCTTTAGTGCCATTACACAGGCGTCAGACATTTGCTTTTGTAAGGCTGGGACCCAGGACCACAATAAGTTCAATACTGTTCCCTCTTTCTCAAGCCAAATCCTCCCTCAACAAAGCTCCTTGAGTCAATATCCAGCCCTGGTCTTTCCCCTGAAGAAGGCCAATATTTGAAGGAAAAACAAACATTTCCTGAGGGAGGAGAGCAAAGCTCAGGCATTATGGGAAAGATTTTCAGAAAGCAGCTGGCAGATGGGGCATATTTTTTTTTCAGACAATCATGGGATAATATCTAACCCTGAGATAACATCCAGAAGCCATGTCAGGTAGGCCCAGGTAAGAGGTTGCTGGTTTCTATTGTGACTGATGGTTTAATAATTTAAGAAGGTAAGAAAGCAGTGTAGCTTCTGAAAACCTGTATTCTAGGCCTCTAGGCCTAGCTTTGACCTTGCTATCCGTGTGACATTGAGTAAGCATCTTCCTATCTCTGGGTTTCAGCTTACTCATATGTACCATAAGGGAATGTAACTAAGTGATTTCTAAAAGCTCTTCCAGCTATGCCACTCCAGAAGACTCCAAATTCTATCCTCTTTTGTACCTCAACCCCTGTTATACCAAGTGACTTGCCATTTGGTGGTTTTAAGGTATCCATAATGGGCACAGTGTTCTGCCAGGAGGTGAGGGATTTCCCGAAATGGATTTTTCATACCCAATCTTCCAGGAAAACCAGGAGTATTGTTTAATTTGGCCAACATTTTACATTGGTTGCTAAGATAGTCCTGTTATTGGAGACACAGGCTGCTGTATCCTCTCTGGCTGCCCTACAACCCACAGACAACCTAGTACCTGCCCATAACTCAGTAGATTGTATCAGACAGGAGAGAGTGGTTCCTTACCATATGATGACTTCTCCTTCATGTCAATATTAAAGCTGATGACGTTCCAACCTAATTAATCTGCTTATCCAGGGAATGACATACTGAAGACTGCTATAGGATAGGAATAATTTAAAACAACTACAACAAGTTTCACCTAGGGCATGGGACAAGACTGATATTTATCCAGCACCCACTGAATGCCAGCCACATGCTAGGTGCTTTCACATGTATGAACTCATTTAACCTTCACAATTATTCTCTATAGAATCATTATTATTATTTCCACTTTACTGATAATTACCTGAAGTTCAAATACGTTTGCTATTTTACCCAAGGTCACACAGAGAGATATGTGGTAAGGCAGACTTTGCACTTACATCAGTGGTATTCCTACTACATAATACAGTCCTTCATTACCCTCCTGCTCTGATTAGGGGCTCCTACTTGATTCTAGGAAAACTACAAGGAAAGGTAGAAGGTAAAAGTCAGTAGTATTGTGGTTTACTTCACTTTGGAGATCAAAGAACCTGAGGAATAGTAAAATGTCATTTTTCTTGTGATGCCCTGTACCTATAATCCAATCTCTATGCAACTAAGAAGCACGAGGAGGAAGAGGAGATAAGAATAAGAAAAAGGAGAAGGAACAAAAAAGAACAGAAGCATAATGGAAGAAAGAGTGGAAGAAATAAAGGAGGAAGAAGGGAGAGGAAAAGAAAATAAGTAAAAGGGGAAAACATGCCATTTTGGGAAGTCTAGTTACAAACTCTGTCCTATTCATTCTGGGACGGAGGAGTCAAGCCTGACCTACTTTTCAAAACTGAGAAATTGAAACTAACTAACAATTTTTTTTTGATAGGCCACACTGAGCTTTGTGAGAATTTCCAGCAAATTCCCAGGGAGGGAAAACACAAGCCAGGCCTTGCAGCTCCCCTAAGGTCAGAAGGAAGACATGCATATGCATAGACAAAGGCATTTTCAACTGCTCCAGATGTCCTCACAGCAGAATGCTGCTTTGTTGCCCAAGAGGGGAATGTGAGAGTGCTTTTCAGAGAAGAGGAGAGACATTGGGAAAGTCCAGAGGAAGATTAATGGGGAATAGCCTATTAAACCAAGAGGCTTAGATAGTTTTCATGGGGTTTAAGGATGGTATATTTGTGCTTGCATGTGGCCAAAAATATGCATGGGCATGTGTGTCGATGATAATGAAATGCTGCATCTGCAATCACATGGAGGTATGAACTGTCTATAGCACAATGAAACCTACTACCTGGTGAAAATTCACCGCCAGCTGGAACATATAATCATATAACTTCTATTTCTATTATAGTCTATTAGCACTGGACCACCTAAGATTAGAAGGGACCTTAAAGAGCAATGCTAAGACCCAAACAAAGCCTGGAACTTCCCCAGACAGCTTAATTCATCCATAGATAGCTCTGATTAATCACAAAGTCCATTTTAAGGCAAACCATCCCTTCTGTGATGTGGAAGGCAGAAAAGAATATCATTAAAAGAAATAGAATTAGGAAAATAGGGCTAACCAAAATCTACCCCTCTTGTATTCCCATTTGTAGGTCTGAGTTCTGCTCTCTGCCAAATTTGAAGCATTCCAGGGAGTATGTAGTGGATCTAGCAACATGGACTTATGTTTATTTATTCTTTTCTACTCAAGGGTTTTTTCTTGGGTAAAATATGCTATTGATGTTCTAAGAGTCCCTGGTGAGGGCACAGGCTAGAGGCTTGACTTTAGTATCTCTATTAACAGAAGCCCTGATGCTGGACAGCACATTCTGGGAGTTAGAAAGCATACACTCAACCCATCCAAAAGATGTCATCTTCCATTTGCTTGACTGAATACTGGGAATTCTAGGCTCAATTAAAAGCTTTTGAATAAATATGACTGAATAGTAATACCTCATATCTTCGAAACCACCTCTCTTAGGAGAGACATGAATATATTGCCTAAATATACCCACCCCACACTCCTGGCCCCAGTTAAATAAAACAAAAAAATCTTCAAAATAAGAGCTTATGGATGGAAAATTCTGATGGGAGGGCAATGATTGTTTCAACAGCCCCACCTCCNNNNACCCGCATCCCCACCCCTAAGTGTTTCCTTCTCAAGCATGCCAAGGAGCAATCTCCCATTGTTTCTATCACCATACCCACTACAGCCAGCTTCAGGATTTCACTCAGAACCTTTTCCTCTCTAGACCAAGAATGGATGCAATCTTTTCCCCCTCAAGATGAAATTTTCCTATGTATCCTTGCTAGGAACTAAGAGAAATCAAAAGGAAAATAAACAAAAGAAATCAGGGGGGGAAAAAGTCAGGTTTACAAAGTGCAGGTTTCAAATTTAACAATAACTAATGATTTTGTTAAACAGAAATGTATATCCAGACTTCTTCCTCTCAGCTGGTTCTATCCTCAGAATTTCCTTCTTCCTGTCTTTCAGAGAACAGCTTAGGGTTGGGACCCCAGTCACTGAGTATTTCTAAGGGAACAAGAGAAAATAACAAGGCAGAGGGCCCTTTCTTGCTGATCTCAAAAGCCTACACTTTTCTCCAGGTGCATATTTACAAAAAATGAAAGATTCCAGACGCAAATGCTTAGCATTTTTGCTTCCACATCTCTTTTGAAAATGTGAAAAGAAATGTTTTTCATGGATTTGCAGAATGACAGAGCTGATAGAATATCTAGGGCACCTACCATCCAAACTCTCCACATTATAGATGAAGTAAATGAATCTTCCATGGTAGGAAGGTGACTTACCTAGGATCACCTCCATAGCAACACAGTAACAAAAAAGGGCTTGAAACTCACAAATCTAAACAATGTTAAAGGCTTTCATTCTGAATACTGATTCTGATTGACGAGAAGGCTAGCAAAGAGCAAAAGGGCACAGGTACACAAAAGTGTGATAGAAAGAAAGTTGAGTGTTTTTTCTCAGAAACCTTTTGAGGTCTGTCGTTGCCACCTTAGTTGCCAGATAGGTATGCCATCTATGTTTGCTTCTTTCCTCCGTTCTGCCTCTTCAGGACGTCCCATCCTGGAAGTGCCAGAGAGCATAACAGGACCTTGGAAAGGGGATGTGAATATTCCTTGCACCTATGGCCCCCTGCAAGGCTACACCCAAGTCTTGGTGAAGTGGTTGGTACAACGTGGCTCAGACCCTGTCACCATCTTCCTACGTGACTCTTCTGGAGACCATATCCAGCAGGCAAAGTACCAGGGCCGCCTGCATGTGAGCCAAAAGGTTCCAGGAGATGTATCCCTCCAATTGAGCACCCTGGAGATGGATGACCAGAGCTACTACACGTGTGAAGTCACCTGGCAGACTCCTGATGGCAACCAAGTAGTGAGAGATGAGATTACTGAGCTCCGTGTCCAGAAAGGTGAGTCACTAAGGGGGTAGAAAAGTACTGATAATCAATGAATCAATAGTGGATGTAATTCTAGAAACTCCTGAAAAACCCAGAAGCCTTTGTTTATCTATACAGAGGCTCTCCACAGGTATATGTGCTTATCAGAGAAAGTGGACAGGCAAAGAATTATTAGGGTTAGCATTCCCATGGTTAAATTTAAGAAATTCTGGGAACGGTTCCTGACCTGCAAATCTGTATCCCTTCAAGTGTCCCAGAAATGCCAGCATCCATAGCCTAGTTACCCTGCTTGGGCTCTGGGATTTACAACTCAAAAATGAGTATATTTAATTTGTAGATAGATGCTGATAGAGAAGCTCTGGGGAATGGGAGGCAGAGGTTAGCCAGGATAAGTTTGCTTGGTGGACAATTTTACAAAGGTCTGGCCCTGAAAATCCACAACTGCAGGTAATCCAAACTCAAAACTTGAGCCCCAGAACAAACTACATTATTTTAAAGGTCAGTTGATTTTACTTCCAAATATTCCAAAATCCCAGGTAATACCAAAAGTACTTACCTTCAAAGGAAGCCATTTTGTTTGTATTGCCCTTTCCTTCCTATTTCCTCCAAAGTCAGAAGCCCCCTTTAGTTCCAGTTGCAGATATATGCATGCTCTTATGCCCAAAAAGAGTGACTCGGTCTTGTGGTCCCATATCCTTATGACTGCCCAGAGTTTCCTGTCTTGTCTTTTCTTCACAGTCTCTGTCTCCAAGCCCACAGTGACAACTGTCAGTGGTTATGGCTTCACAGTGCCCCAGGGAATGAGGATTAGCCTTCAATGCCAGGCTCAGGGTTCTCCTCCCATCAGTTATATTTGGTATAAGGAACAGACTAATAACCAGAAACCCATCAAAGTAGCAACCTTAAGTACCTTACTTTTCAAGCCTGCGGTGGTAGCTGACTCGGGCTCGTATTTCTGTACTGCCAAGGGCCGGGTTGGCTCTGAGCAGCACAGCGACATTGTGAAGTTTGTGGTCAAAGGTGAGTGGCCCTCTCTCCTGGTGAGCATCTTAACAGACCAGTTTGAACCAAAGACACCTCAAATGTGCCCTTATGCAAAATAAGAATTGGGAGAATAGGGTCCCAAGCAGGCAATGGTTATACAATCCCAAATAAAAAAAAAAAAAATGGGACTGGGGACAACAGGGATAGAGACATTGCCCGTCATGCCATAGGTTAAGTAGATAAAGACAGCGAAGGAAAGAGTGAGATTTACTAGCACATTGTATTGCCAGACACAAAGTACAAGAACTTGACACATATTTTCTCATTGAATCGCCACAACTGTCCCATGAGATAGTTATCATTACACTTACTTTACAGAAGAGGAAATAGAGTCAGAAAGGGGAATCTACTTGCCCGTGGTCTCACAGCAAGGAAGTATAAATCTGGAATTGCACTCAGATTTCATGCTCTTTCTACTATGTCTGATTGTTTCTCATGGTTGTATCTATATCAGATCCTGATCACCCTTCGAAAGCTGTTGTTTTTTGTTTGTTTGTGTGTTCTGTTTGTTTGGTTATTGTTTTGCTTGTTTGATTAGGCTTGACCTAATATATTTACATGCTTTCTTTTAACTTCCCTCCCCCACTTCATTGTAAAGCCAAATACAAGTTCTGATTTAAGTATCCTTGAAGATGGGTTCTGGTTCATCAAGATTTGACTATTTCTTACAGCACTGTCCTGGGAGCACTACGAACTATGCATATAAACACTGTAAGCTGAGGCTTAAATGAAGAGTCCAGCAGTGATGTGTCCAGATGAGTTTTCTTAGCTTTCAAGAGATCTCCTTGGAAAGAAAGATACCCCAACAAGATCACCATTGCTCAAAACATGTTGGAAACTAACTGATTTTAGGGAATTGCCCTCAGAACCATCTGAAAATTATTGTCTTCTGAGGATAGATCTGTATAAGGAGAGGATGTAAAGCTAGCCCAAATGGCTTATTACCATTTGGGCTAGGAGACTGATGTTGGTTTGAGACTCTTGTGTTTGCCTGGAGGAATTTGTTTCCCAAAGTTAAGCTGTAGTGAGGATGTATGTGCTGTAGATCATGGTTTGTTAGTTTGGGGAGGAACAAGAGTGGTCCGCCCTGAAACAGTTATATGAACAATGTCCCAGTTCTCTAAGAGCTGACAGTCTGGTCAAGCAGAGAGGGCAGGGCATGACCAGAAAGCCCAAGAATGTATACTTCATAAAGAGACTAACTGAACATTCTCGCCTTTCTGTGAGTTACTTCTCAGACCATCTAGGCAAGAACTTGCTCACAGTAAACCTGCCTGCCTATTCCTTCTCACAGTCAATGCTTATCACAGTGCTGTTAAGCAGTGCTCGCCATTGCCCCCTACTGATAGATAAGAAAACTGAGGCTCAGGGAAATTATTCTCAGCCTTCCACTCTTCCCTGCTCTGTGAGCCAAGGTAATCTTACCTGGCTACCTCTACCTGCCTCCCTGTCCACCCAACCTTGTCCCCTGGGTCTGACTCCCGGTTTCACCTCTGCCCTATGGAACTCTCAGCCCTTCACCCTTCCACCTCACTATGCACTGTTCTTTAGTTCTAGAAGGACTCTGGAGGCCCTGCTTTTGCTCATGTTCTTGGACTGCTGAGCTTTGCTCACAAACAAAACAAAACAAAACAAAGATATGAATTGACTCCACTTTAATTTGATGCTCTGCAACATCCACTGCCTGCCCCCATACTGTGTGTCTATCTATTTGCTTATCTTTGTCTCATTCCTTGTAGCAGCTTTTCAGAACATTTCTACCTTATTTAAGGCCCCCAGCCCTACTCCTAAAAGATAAGGTAACTTCCTTCCTCTGTAAGAAGGTCCAGGCCCTCTTCAGATGTGAATTTTATCAACTACCCTCCTCTCTGCCTTGATATTTCCCTATCCATTTCCTCTTGGCTCAGAGTAAGGTATGCTTTGCTCCTCTCCACAACTAGCCCCTCCTCCTGAACTCAACATCAGCTACTCCAATGCCTGGCAACACCCTTTATCCTCTACCTAAGTCAAATATATATGCATGCATAATATATGTATATATGTCAGTATGCAAGCCTAATACATACATACATATATATATATTATATTAAAAAATATTTTTCTCCATCTGCCACCTAATCTCTCCTATGGTCACTACCAACCTTCTCATGAAGGTAGCTTCCACCAGCTGAACCTCTCAATTCATTCACCACACATAACTTTGTAATTTGGGGTCATCATTAACCTCTGTATCACCAAATCCCAAGGCCTCTGCATTCATACTTTTCCTCCTCAACATCTGTGTGACAGTGGTCCCTGTTGGCCATTTATTCCTCCTCAGTATTCTTTCAGTCACTGCTATCAATGACACCAATTTCTCTTGGTTCTTCTAATACCTTCCTGAATGATCCTTCTGAGACACCTTTGCTGGCTCTTTTTTCATTCACTCCTTAATTGTAAATGTTCTCAAAGACTCAATTCTTATTCATCTCTGCATGTATTTCTATATTATCAGGAGATTTTATTTACTTCTGTGACTTCAAATATCACCTGCAGGCTGATGACTCTCAAACCATAATATTATCTGTAATTTTTTTTCCTGACTGCTAGATCCCAATGTCTAGTTACCTTCTGGACAGCTTCATTTCTAATCTCAGCTTGTTCAAAACTGAATGTACCTTTTACTCACCAAACCTGTTCCTCAAACCTGTTAGAAAACACAGCAGTATCTTTGACTCCTCCTTCTCTTTTACCTCGCGTGGTCAAATAATTATCAAGATTACCAAGTGCTGTGAATTCACCTACTGAATCAGGTATCTTATTAGGCTTTTTCTTTCTCTTCCTATACCCTCATGGTCTCATATTCTCTTTTAAAAAACAATTTCAATCGTCTTCTAAATGCTCTCCCCATGTTCATACATTCTTATGAAATCATCAACTTATTCAATATTTATTGAGTATATATTTTATGTCACTAGATTATATAATTCAAGAGTGCAGAATTCTATCTGCCTACTTCATGACTGTTCTCCAGAGCCCAGCAAAGTATTTGGCACAAAGAAGACACTAGACACTAGACGAATATTGTATTTGTTAATGAATGGGCAAAATATGCTATTGCCTCATCTTTGAAAATCCTACCACATTGTTGTCAGAATTATTTCCAGAAAAGAGGCTGAACAATTTTGCTTCCTTTCTCAAAAGAAAGTAAACCTTTCTCAAAAGGTGTAACCTTCTGTTACACCCCATGGATCCTTCCAACCAAAGAACAAAGCCCAAACTCTTTTAGTCTGTTTTCAGCCTATCTATCCAGCTTTATCTACTAATATGTTTCTCCACATCTAAAACGGAGCATGCTGTTTCCTCTGCTAGCAAGAGGGAGGAGCTTATGGTTTTCTCATGTCTTTCCTGAGCAGGTACATGGCCCTGTGCTGGTGTGTGGCCTTCTACTTTCCCAGAACTGTGTCAGAACTCTTCAAAATCCCTATGGAAATCTTATTCCTCAACCGTTTTTAAGGCTATTTTGGTTAGTTTTTTGTTTTGTTTTGTTTTGTTTTGTTTTGCTTTTGTTTTGTTTCTCTCACCTATTATCCATTGTCTCAGGCAGCTGTGTGACAAATGCTACCCCATCCCTGGGGAGAGGCTCTTAGCACTGGGTGACCAATAAAACAAGTCTTTTGAGTCAGGTCTTTCAGGGAACCACCAGGCAGGCCAAATAATGGCAATTGTTCAAAAATGAAGTTTGTTGGGCCCACTCCAGCACCTGGAATGGGGTTGTATGTTCAAGTTTACCTCTGAGGTAGAAGGGGTAAGGGCACAAGGATAAGTTAAAACAACATAAAGCTTGCTGTTCTTACCAAAACTGGGATATTTTTCTTCCATAAATTCTCTCTAAGGTGCTGCAAACCTTTGGCTATTTTGCAAAATTCTAAAAAAAAAAGTTGATTATGTCAAATTTTGCATTATTTCACTGATGTTGTTAAAAGGTAAATTTCTGGAGGTTATTATGCCACCATTTTCACTGATGTCACCCATTGCCACCTACTTTATGATACCTGCCAAGTTTCTCTCAAGAGAATTAACTACTAGGTCTCAGTTAGAAGTTAGTAAAAAATAAAATATATTTTCCCATCCAAGTTGACTCACCCTCTGAACTCTAGATACAAGTTCCTTCCAGATCTATTAATCTTGGGTTTAAAACTCTGTCCTTGATTGATATATGAAAAATGAACAAGCAACACAGGACTTACCAGCATCATGACAGAAGTGTTGAGACAGGTCCAAGTATGGAACTGAATGGCCTTTACTTACTTCCTCTTTCCCTAGGGCATTAAACTATTTACCCAAGGGTACAAGATCCCTTGAATCGGTTCCCTTTTCCTTGCAGACTCCCCAAAACTACTCAAGACCAAGACTGAGGCACCCACAACCATGAGACACCCCTTGAAAGGTGAGTTTTACTATTGTTTGAGGAAGTAGTAGAGGTCCAAAATGGTGTCATGGTAGCCAAGGAAGGAATCACAATGCCATTGAATGGCTAATAAACAGTCAATTGGTTCCTCAGCGAGAGCATAGCAGTAAAGGAATGGAAACAAAAGAAAGGTAGCAATGATGAATATATACTTTTTTTTTTGTGAAAACTTCTGAGGCAAAAGGAAAGAGAGAGTTAGAATACTCCCATTGGAAATACAAAAAAAAAAAAAAGAGAACACCAAATTCTATTCTGCTCCTAGTTTGACTTGCTGTGTGACTTTGGGTGTATTACCTCCCCTCTATGGGACTTCTTCTCACTACCCACACCTAAAGTAAGAAACGAGGATGCCTCATCTCGTGGTACTAGTGGTTGATGACACGGCCAGGGACTCTGGTAAGTACAGCACAAATGGCCAGAGAAGGACTCCAACCTTTGCAACCATCTCCTACCTCTCAGCTTTTTGATAGAAGAGAGATCTCTGACCCTATTCTCTATATTCATAGCAACATCTACAGTGAAGCAATCCTGGGACTGGACCACTGATGTGGATGGCTACCTTGGAGCAACCAGTGCTGGGCCAGGTAAGAATATTGTCAGGATTTCTATCTTTTCTTCTTTACTCTAAGCTTTGTGACCAAAACTTTCCATTATGCACACTGTTCTACAGCATTGAACTCTGCAAGTCATTACCTGCTATGTGCCAAGCAATGGTCAAGGACACTGAGGATGGGTAAGGTGGGTGGGATGGAGAGAGAGAGAGATACAGATCCAGGGATGAGCGAAGTCAGAGTGAGGTTAAGGGGAGTGATAAATGTGTCCTTTATTTAGTTATCTGTTGCCATAGTAATATACTTTCCAAACATTCTGAGCAAGAAATAAGGATAGAGACATTATGACATTATGACCTCAGCCAGGTAAAGATAATGGCAGAGCGTCATTGCTTGAGCTCTTAACCAGGGTTCTTCGAGCCACTTGAAGCTGATTTCTGATTCCTCCAAGGCCTTGAAGATTCCCAAGTCAGGGTCTCAGAGATTCAAATCCCAGATAAATCTTTTGTGTTTCACCTGCATCTGATAGTCAGTTGGTGTGCATTGACATGACTGCATTGACTATTGAAATAATAGAACACTCTCACACCAGTTGATAATTAGCTGCTCCCCTTAACCCCTGAACCCTCCATTATTACCTGGGGCCGCCTTGTCCCATTCCTCAGAACTCTCTAGACCACCCCCATGGTCATGCAACAAAAGGTATACCAAAGAATCTCTAAGACTCCAAGTCTACAGTAGGCATCTGTTGTGATTGGTTGGAATTAAATAGTTTGATAACTATCACTCCTGGTACTCATTCTCTGCCTGTGTATAATTGAGAGTGGACTTCCAAATGCTCTTTGTATCTCTCCTTTCCTGATTGTAGAGCTTTTTGGCTATCTCTGGGCAGCACTCAAGCCTGTTTTATGTGCCACATTTGCATTGCCATCTTTGGCTTCAAGACTTCCATAGTTCCATTCCTGTCCCAGAAGAACATCTATTGGGAGAAAAGAAGTTAGAAAATGCCTCATAGGGAGTTGGTTTGGAAAATGAGAAAACAACCTTGGGCAAAGTCTACGTTCTTAGATATTAAGTCTGCGACCTATTTTCTCTACCAAGTTTTTAGTACTTGACTCTCTTCAAAAGAGAATATTTCTTCGATTTGTACCAGCTTATAACTTGAGTTCTCTCAGTTCCAACAAGACACTCTGAGGACCACAAATACTGGATTCCTAGGACACGATATCTTAGAGTCTCATGAAAACAAGCCAGTTGCAGCAACAAATCCTAAGTACACTGAGGTTCCTTTCCTTACACCTCTCTATCACCTGACTTAGCTTCTTAGATTCAGAATATTATAGCTAAAAGTGCATTAGACATCATTCAATCTTTTCATTGAACTTATGGGGCAACTAAGGCCTAGTGACAAAACTAAGTTTTGTCTAAGGTCACTGTATTCATTTTTCCATGGCTGCTGTAAAAACTTACCCAAACCTAATATCTTAAAACAGTGTAAATATATTATCTTTCACTTCTGGAAATAAGTCTGACACAGTTATCCTTGAGCTAAAATCAAAATGTCAGTCAGCAAGACTGTGTTCCTTTTGGAGAGTTTGGAGAAGAATTAATTTCCTTGTCTTTTCTGGCTTATAGAAGCTACCCACATTCCTTGGGTTATGGCCCCCTTCCTCCATTTTCAAAACTAACAATGTAGCATTCTCAAATCTCTATTCCTTTTTACTATGTAAACTAACATATGGACAGGTTCCAGGAATGTAGATGTGAATATCTTTAGAGGACCATTATTCTGCCTACCATAGTCATATAGCAAGTAAGTAAGAGATCTAGGACTGGAAGCCCAGTTCAGTTGATTCTTTCAGCTTTTAAGCATAATGGGAATATGTGTCTCAAGTGGCTCAGTGGAAATATGTTTTGATAAAGAAGGAAGCTGGGGACTTGACCAGAGAGTGTGATGGGAAGAATCTTTGTGGCTAGAAGTAACTGATCAGAATCTTAATAAGGTATGTAGCATTTTTGGTGAAGCTGGAAAGTCAGAATATTATTTTCTTTTTTCTAAGGGAAGGTGAAAACCTTCTGTCTTGGCCCTATAGAAAGCATAAACAACTAGCTCAAAAGCCCAGGCCAATCAGCCCACCATTGAGTCTGTAAGAACCTATTTACACATGGCATCCTTTCTCAAGTTTTTCTCAAGTGCCTGGAGTTTTTTCTCTCTGGCTAGCTAAGAAGGTTAACAGAATATGGAAAATGAAAAGAAAAGGCTTGGCCTAGTCTGGGTTATTCCTTAGAGTTTTTGTTTCTGGCCTTATTTTCAACCAAATACCACTTGATCTTGTTTTACTGTCTAGGAAAGAGCCTGCCTATCTTTGCCATCATCCTCATCATCTCTTTGTGCTGTATGGTGGTTTTTACCATGGCCTATATCATGCTCTGTCGGAAGACATCCCAACAAGGTTAGTCATGAATATGAGAAGGTGGCTTTGGCTCATTTATTCTTTCTGTCAGTATACTTGAGCCTAAATTCTGTATCAGGCATTGTGTTAGGCACTTCAAGAAGATCCCAGCCTAGTTTGGTAGTGAAGGTTGGGGTGCAGGGAGACAGATGTTCAAGCAAACAATGGCATAAGACTTATGGAACTAAAAGCACTAGGCTTTGGTACTCAGTCAAGTACAGCCATCTTTCTAATGAGTCACCTTGTAATGATGCAAGAGAAGGAGAAGTCACAATCCCTGCCCTCGAGTTGCTTACAATTTATTTAGGAGATTCAAGGTAGAAACATGGAATTCATCAATAACAATATATAGCAATAGAGGCTATAAGCTCAAAAACTAGAGAAGACAATCAATGCTAAAGGGATACAGAGGAAAAGAGAGCCATTTAAGGCTTGAGTAATTAGCAAGGGATTTCAGAAGGAATAATATCTTAGACCACATTTTGGAGGATGAAAACAATTTGTAAGGAGACAATATTTCAAGAAGAGAGAACTACATCAGCAAAGTTGTAAGGGCCTAAAAGACAACTAAGAGTGGGGTCATCAATAAAGAAAACTTCTGTAGATGGGCAACAGAGAAGTGCAATGGGAAAGGAAAGCTTATTCCTGATTATAGAAGGCCTTAAACGCCAGGTTAACTAATTTGGACTTTCTTCACCAGGCCTTGCAAGGGTACTAAAAATTACCAATTTTTTCAAGCATGGAAGTGGCATAATGACAGCACAGTTGTCAGAGCCATTTAAAAACTATGAACCAACCAAGGAGGAAAAAAAAACTTGGGATGCTTGTTTCTAAAAGGAAAAAAAAAAAAAAAAATACTAGCTATCTCTCAATGCCCAGTGCACTAGTCATTTTGCCTAATGTCAGTTTGTCTTATTCTCTGTACTATCTCTTACTCCAAAATAGCCTGGTTACTACCATGGGTCCTTGAACATCTCCTCCCAGGTTTCAATTATAAGCTCTGGCTTTTGCCAGTTAGCATGGCTATCACCATGAGGCTGAACTTGATAGCAGATACCTCACATGACCACAAATCCCAGGGGCACTAAAATGAAAGTATTCTCGTATAGTCTTGATGAGGCTAGGCATAAACGCTAACCACATTAAATTGTTTCTCTCTCAAAAACCTTCCATTGTTTCTTATGGCCCAGGGGATATAGGTCAAAATGCAGCATTCTATTCAAGGCTCTCTGTGATGTGGCTCTAGCCAATTTTCTCAACCCCCACCACTTCCTTATACCTAGTCTCATTTCCAAAAATTCCTCTTTCCTATCTTTCTATAAGGGAGACGGCCTCAGGGCATCAATTTAACTTAACATAATTACTGAGCACCTATTGTGTGACAGGTGCTGGACATATTAAGATGAAAAAGACATGACCCTTGCAGTACAGGTGATCATAGGCCAATGGGGGAGGCAAGACACAGAAATGCAGGGCTCTACCATAAGGCAGAATTCCTGTGGTTTCTCTTGTTTACTTTTTTGTTGTTTAATGCTTGAATTTCCAGTTGCATCCCCGAAAAATTATAAGCACCTAGAGGGCAGTACCAAGAAACATCTGTCTTTGCACCAACCTAAGCCTTTGAACCTGTATGGAATATAGGACATTCCTCCTCCACAGACTCTAGGGGGCAATAGTGACCAATACCATGGTTTTTCCTGGGTATATGGTGGGAGTGAGTGCATTTGGGAGTGGCTTGGGTCATGGTCATCGGCATCAGACTAATCTAGCCCCTTCTTCCTGGTATCCGGCCTTACAGTCAAGTTTCCCACAAGGACTCTCTGGGGATCCTTGGGGGAGATTCCTGGGTAAAGAGCAGGTCCAGTTCCAGTGCCCTCCCTGCACCCATACCCAGAAACTGCTCCAGCCCAATATCCTGAGTCCAAGATGACAAAAGGGATAGTGACCATGTGTGCTTCCCCTTCCTTTACCTGATAAATTTGCATCTCTGTGTTTCAATTCACCTCCCCAATACCTACGAGGTGTTGGAAAGCTGAGACATATTAAAATTCCCTCCTCTGTACCCTTCCCTCATCTTTTGATTGGTACCCGGGATCCATGCTTGACCTTTGTCCACTTGCCATGAAAACTTTTGACATGATTCCTCCTTCTTTTCTAGAGCATGTCTATGAAGCGGCCAGGTAAGAAAGCCTCTCCTCTTCCATTTTTACCCCGTCCCTGCCCTCAATTTTGATTACTGGCAGGAAACATGGAGGAAGGGGGGTGTGGCACAGACCCAGTCCTAAGGCCAGAGTCCTCCAGAGTCAGGACATAGCTGTCTTCCCTCTCTCAGGCACCTCCTGAGGTTGTTGTGGCCCCCTGAACACAAAGGATAATTTAGATCCATCTGCCTTCTGCTTCCAGAATCCCTGGGTGGCAGGATCCTGAGAATTAATTGGCAAGAATTCAGGCAGAAGGGTGGGAAACCAGGACACCAGCCCCAAGCCCCTTCTTATGGGTGGTGGACTCTTGGGCCATAGGGTGCATGCCAGAGAGGCCAACGACTCTGGAGATACCATGAGGGTGGCCATCTTCGCAAGTGGCTGCCCCAGTGATGAACCAGCTTCTCAGAATCTGGGCAACAACTACTCTGATGAGCCCTGCATAGGACAAGAGTACCAGATCATCGCCCAGATCAATGGCGACTACGCCCGCCTACTGGATACAGTTCCTCTGGATTATGAGTTTCTGGCCACTGAGGGCAAGACTGCCTGTTAAAAATGCCCCACTAGGCCAGGATCTGCTGACATAATTGCCTATTCAGTCCTTGCCTTCTGCATGGCCTTCTTCCCTGCTACATCTCTTCCTGGATAGCCCAAAGTGTCTGCCCTGCCAACACTGGGGCCCCTGGGAGTCACTGGCTTTGCCTTAGAATTTGCCAGATGCATCTCAAGTAAGCCAGCTGCTGGATTTGGCCCTGTGCCCTTCTAGTATCTCTGCTGGGGGCTTCTGGTACTCCTCTCTAAATACCAGAGGGAAGATGCCCATAGCACTGGGACTTGGTCATCATGCCTACAGACACTATTCAACTTTGGCATCTTGCCACCAGAAGACCAGAGGGAGGCTCAGCTCTGCCAGCTCAGAGGACCAGTTGTATCCAGGATCATTTCTCTTTCTTCAGGGCCAGAGAGTTTTTAATTGAAATTGTCATTTCACAGACCAGGGTTCAGTTCTGCTCCTACACTGTAAGTCTAATGTTCTGACTTTCTTCTGGTGCTCAATAAATAATCACAACAGCAACTTCAGTCATGTTGGTCTTCTCTCACAGTATGGTAGGAACTACTAAAAGTAATTAAAGTGAGACTAGTTAAGAAGGCTGGGGCCCCTGAGAGTATGGATGTCACTTTTGCTTTTTTGGTCTTTTCCCTTCCCACACATGCCACTCCTACTTCACTCCACTGGTAAGCCCAGCTGGAGCACAGTATTCACTGATTAAACAGTACTCCCCTGGCTTCCCTTACCCAGCATGTCATCCTGCCAGGTCCACCTGGATGATTCTTCCCACATCAACTGGAAGCCTGAGAAAGAAAAAGTCCTGGGCTGGGCACGGTGGCTCACACCTGCAATCCCAGCACTTTGGGAGACCGAGGAGGGCAGATCACGAAGTCAGGAGATCCAGACCATCCTGGCTAACACGGTGAAACCCCGTCTCTACTAAAAATACAAAAAATCAGCCGGGCGTGGTGGCGGGCGCCTGTAGTCCCAGCTACTTGGGACACTGAGGCAGGAGAATGGCTTGAACCCGGGAGGCGGAGCTTGCAGTGAACCGAGATCGCGCCACTGCACTCCAGCCTGGGCGACAGAGCGAGACTCCGCCTCAAAAAAAAGAAAAAAGAAAAAGGAAAAAAAGAAAAGAAAAAGTCCTTCTGTCTCAGGGGAATATGAATGCAGAGATGAAGGGATTTCCTTCTTTCCAAAGTATGGATGCACCACTTCCACTTCTTTGAAGCTTAAAATCTTGGGGTAGTTGCATTTTCACAAGTTATCTGCTTTAGCTCCTGGCCCCTTCTTACAATGTGAGGTGGGGATAAGAGCAAGAAATCCTTTCTTTTCAAGGAAGAATAAGGCTAGGAGTGTGTGTGTGTGTGTGTGTGTGTGTGTGTGTG
>NW_016809392.1:65438-80282 GCF_001698545.2 Rhinopithecus bieti
GGGGTAGTTGCATTTTTCACAAGTTATCTGCTTTAGCTCCTGGCCCCTTCTTACAATGTGAGGTGGGGATAAGAGCAAGAAATCCTTTCTTTTCAAGGAAGAATAAGGCTAGGAGTGTGTGTGTGTGTGTGTGTGTGTGTGTGTGTGAGAGAGAGAGAGAGAGAGAGAGAGAGAGAGAGAGAGAGAGAGAGAGAGAGAGTTTGTATGTGTATATAAGTTCCTACTCCTACACCTTTAAATCAGGCTCCCCTGTGAGGAGGACCTGTTCTGACCCAGGTCGACATAGCTTTGTTTTCTCCATGTGATTAATGTCAAATCAACTTCTGCACTCTTCAAGGAAGTGCCATGTTGCTACTTCTGGTTCCCACGCAGCCCCTAGGTCAGTTCATGTTTCACAAGGAGTTGCTCCCCTTTTGCGATGATTACAGAAGTCAAAATAGTACACAAAAGTAACAAAAAGGAGTCCTCCACTTCACCACCCAACATGCCAAATCCATGGTAAAAATCTCAACATTTTCTTCATTCCAGACACTAGCTTCTCCTAGTTGGCGAAAGGAACAACTCTTTCTTCCCTGTCGTGCTTACAAGTCTCTGAAATAGGCCCTCCACCCAGTGGAAACCTCAACTTCCTTCATGAAACAACTTTGTCCAGACCCAACAGTCTTTGAAAATAACCATTATCTTTCCCTACTACCCATAGAAAAATGAGTTCCAGGTGTTGGAAAGAGAATCCCGGTTGCATTTTCACCGGTAAAAGGAGCCACACATCCAGGGATGCTTCTCCATAAGAGCTAAGGACTCCCAGGGATATCTCAGTCATTCATCTTAAAGAGCCTAGAGATTACTGATTCTAATACTCCCGTATTAAAGATGAGAAAATTAAGCTCAGAGAGGAACAAAAACACAGTTAGTGGTAGAAAGGAGACCAACGGTCAGGCCTGTGAACTCCTCAGTGCATGTATTTATTGCAGCATCTGGATCACCTTTGCTTCAAAACTGAGAATTTTTTTAAATACAGGACAAGCTAGTAAAGAATTCCTATGTAATAGAGATAGTCCACAGCTGCAGGATAGGCTAAACAAAAATGAGGTGGGGACCTTTCTTAGGCAGATGGCTGGTTGGGGAACGTAGATGAGTGAAAAGAGGAAAAGATCTCCAGAAGATAGGGAAGGTATAAAGTTTCTCTACGACAGTTTCCCAAATCATGCTTCACTGGACATTGACACAGGAGAAGGCCTGTGGGGGAAAAGAAATTCATGATCAGATAGGTATGGCAAAGGCCTCATTCTATGGTTTCCTCTTTGAGTTTCTCAATGCAACGTTAGACTATTAAAGGCTCTGAAAAATCCTACAAGAAAGCTCCTATATAACTTTGTGTAATCAAGTAATACCAAAATTTATTTGCCCTCTGAGTCTGCTATTTTGCCTTCTTCCTCCAGCCCTTGACACTGTTTCTCAGGAATAAAAAACTCCTTCATGCTGGCTACTACCTCATATGCTCTATAACATTGTGGTGTTCACAGTTTGATTTTTTTTCAAAATCCAGAGTACAATTTGGCCCCAAAGCCTAAACCCAAAGCTAGTGAACTAGAGGAAAGTCAGTCAATCAATAAACGTTTATTATTTTCTGTAACTAAAGTACTGGGTTTTGGTAGGGGAGACAGCAATCAAAGACATAGCCTTGTCTTCTAGAAGCTCACAATCTAGTTGGGAATTCAAGAAAACCCCCTAGAAAAGTTCATTGACAATTCAAGAGGTGCTATTAGACAGTAGGAGAGAAAGGGGCACATGCCAGGGCCCAGGCAAGAAGTGCTTTGTGAATGAAGAAGGAAAAAGTATAAGTTGACTTTCAAAAGTCTCTGGAAACACTGGACTTTAGCTGATACAGGAAATATAGGGAAGAACTGGATAGGCAGAAATAAACGGAGAAAGTGTTCCTAGAGGAAAAGACACTTGGAAAAGGGAAGAGGTAGGCAAGATCAAGGAGTGTTTAGAAGGCAAGACTGAGTGTCAAGAAAGTGAATTTCTAACCCCTGCTTACTCACATAAGCCGCGATGCTTGTGTGAGAATTCTGATGTCCTACATGGTAGACTCTGGGAGGGGAATGTGAAGGAAGAAAATAATAAAGAATCAAAGAGCACTTCCATTCTTGAACCCATTATACATTTTCAAGTCTATTGCACCACCATCAGCACTCTCATGGTGTGTGTAGACTCAGCCCAGGGCTGTATTTCCCAGAGATGCTACACTTTTCCTCTGGTGTCCTCAGAAAAAAATGCCTCAGTTCCTGCAGAGTCACATAAAATAACTTGTGAGAACTTGGTGCTTGGTGAGCATCCTTGAATCCAGCTGGCAGTCCATTCGTCATATGCCATCTGCCCTGGCCTGGAGCTGGTAAGCATATGCCGCACTTGGGGTATTTGACAAACTGACACTCTACCACACGGAGTGTCCAACTCAGCTTGTCAAATACACGGAGCGTGGCACTGCAGGAGGCCAAGCCAGGTGATTCTTTGGGGAAGTGAGATCTTCCTGGGAGATATGACCCTAGAGGGAAAGAGAGAGAAAGGAGTGATGAAGTCACACCCTTAGCCCCAGGGAGCTTGCTGAAAGAACCAGACAAAGCACCAGAATACGAAAGTGAGCAAAACAGGCATAAGGTTCCTAACCAGAAGAGAGATCCTGAGGATAAGCAGATAAAGCCCAAGTGACACCCAGTGCTCAGCTGAAAGCTCATCAGGCCTGAATCCTGTAGCTATGGCATTTCTAGGGGTCCCAAACTTCAATGGGTTCCTCTATGCAGCAAAGAGGGGAAAATTTGGTCATCATCCTGCCTCCCTGACTTGAGGAAAGTACCAGACCCCAGAGACAGCATCCTTGCTCCCTCTTCTCAATTCTCCCAAGCTGTATTTTCACAGTGTTGTGGTTATGCACATAGGCTTTGAGGTTAAACATGAGCTTAAATCCTAGTTCTTCCATTAGCTAGCTAGGCAACCTTCGATCAATCATTTCGCTTCTGTGAGTTCAAGTTTGCTACACCCACAAAATGTATTAAGTATAGTACCTACCTCATAAGATTATTGTGAGAATGACAGGAGATAATGCATGTAAAGCCTTTGGTTCAGTATTCAATACATAACAAATGCTCAAAAAGCAGTGGTTGTACCACTAAAATGAAAGAAAGAGTTATTGGCAATTGATTTAGCAGGATCTGGACAGGTGTGACATTGATTTCTTGTGGTCTCAGCCTTGCCTAACATGATCCTCTTGTCCCATAGGGACTCAAGAATGGCAGCTATTAAAGTGCCCTTAAAGATCATCTAGTCTCACTCACTTAGGTTATAAATGAGAGAACAAAGGCTCATGTTGGGGAAGAGACTTGTAAAGTTTACGCCATAAGTTTTTTACAGTTCAGCAGTATGCCTTATACAGTTTTCCTCATTGGTTATTTTGCCTCCCTTCTCTGTATATCCCTCTGGGAAAGGGGAGGCACATCAACAAAGAAGGCAAAAACAGGCAATAGCTTTGCAATGCAGCATTTGGGATCAGTGAACCCACAATCCACCAGGGCAATAAGGAAGCTGCCAGGAGCAGGGTCAGGTCTGAGACTTCTGGGAGAATTCCCTTGGCAACAATCAGATCCTGTTGCTAAAAATGCCAGGCTGCTGGTATCAAATTACTGCCCTTACCAGCTGTGGCAGTTGATCTGTGAGCAGGTAGCTGGTCTACATTAAATATTGTCAAGAAAAGTTGCAAACTTCCCAAGGTTACCAGAAATGGTAAACTGTCCCCATGAGGCCAGAAAGCCCTGTCCCAGCCAAAGCAAGACAGAGGGATTCAGCCTTGTCTTTCAGCAAGAAAACACTCTGTGTTTTTTCTTGCTCATTTCTTTTAATTGAATGTAAGGGGGTAACATACCCCTTCAATTTAAATTCTGGCAGTAATCTCAAAACTAAAGCTCTTTCACCCCCTCACTTCCTTTTCTACCTACCCAATTCAGCCTAAGCCACCCAGCAGCAAAAGCAACAGTCATGGTCACCAGATATGCCATTAAAGAATCAAACAAACTTGTGTTCTAATGCTGTCTTGGCCATCAACTAGCCAATCATGGCTTGGGCAAGTCTTTCTTTGGGCTTCAGTTGTCTTCTCTGGAAATGGAGACAAGAAGACTTACCTGGCAAAGTTGTTGAAAAGTGTTGCTAAGCTTTCCAGAGCCTCCCACATAGGAGCTCAAAAGGACCCTTGTCTCAGCTCCTGGACCTGTGGTTGGAGGCCAGCCAGGCATGCTGGTTAACAGAGTCTGAGTTGGGGATGGCAGGGAAGAAAGAAATGGATTGTTACCTTTTTTGTATCATTACCCTCATTGGCTGCCAGCTCCAGTAAGAAGACCTATATAAGGTGGAGGTGTTCACAGCCTTTTGAATGCCCTTTCTGACTTTATTCACCTCCAGAAACCCTGGAAAGGAGGCATGAAAGGGGCAAAAAATTATTAGTACTTTGAAATTTGGAAAGTCTTATAGACAACATTGCTCCAGTATTAATGGAAGGAGTTAGTGACTGAGCTGAAACTAAACTGATTTCATTTCCACTCTTGCTGTTCTAGTCCATGCCTCTCCAATGGAGTGTGTGTAAGAAAATCAGATTCAGTTGAGAAATGTTCACCAGACCCATAGAAAGAAGAGATAAATGTCTATGTGGGATGATATTAAGGGAATTTGAAAGCTCTTCTCTTGGGCAGATATTACTTAGAATAACATCATTTTTCCCCATATGAAATGCAAAATCCTCTATTGAAGAGCTTCACCAAGCTTCTATTGTTGACACAAAGGGTGGGTCAGTTTTTATGGAAGGAATTGGAGGGAATAGATCAGAAGAACGAGGGGTAAATAGGTGTCTAGGAATCTCTGAACACTCAGAGAGAACCAAGTACCTGAAAGAAAAATAGAAGAAAAGAAGAAGTCTTCAGGACTATGCCTAAAACTTCCAGACTGCCTCTAGTATGAGGAGGCCCAACTGGGTCAGTTACAGGACAGGTCCTGCTGCTTGATGTCTCAGTCCTCCTAGGATAGAGCAGAAAGAGGACTGATCTGGGAGCCACCCAGCTCTGCTACGTATTCTCTGTATGACTTTGGGCAAGTCCCTTTCTTTCTCTTTCTGGACCTCAGCTTTTTCCATAAGTACCTATTCCCTAAGAGCCTTTCAATTTTGAACTTTTAGGAGTCAAAGATTGGACTAGAGAAGAGGCTTTCATCTTAGAGTCATGCCTCTCAGAGAGTGCTATATGGATTACCACCAGCACTCTCCTCTTGGATGTGTTCAGTCCCCTCACCCCACAGTTACATATGCAAAGATTACACTCATCTTCTTTCTTGACAGAGGGCTGACAATCATGAATATAAGGAATCTAATAACTATGAGTCTCTAGACAACATTTATCTAATCTTTCTTTTCCTCTTTTTAATTTTTTATTTTGCAATAGGGGTGAAAAAAACTGTGTCCCAGATTGGAGAAAGGACTTAAACAAAGATACACATTGGGTAAATGGTAAAATCAGGACTGCTACTCAGATTTCCTGACTCCTGGGTCCAAAGAACATTCCATTTCCATGTGACTGTCTCCTAAACATCCTATTGTATAGAAAATATCCTATCCCGTTTTCCCCTCTACTAGAAGCTCTAGAATAAAAGGCCAGTGGAAACCTTCTTCCTCCCACCTTTGACCTTGATTCCTGAGGAGGGTCTGAAGAGAATGGGATGGGCAGATCCAAGCCACCCTTGGCTGCCATGGACACTGCCCCAGCTTGGGAATCCAAGAAGAGAGGGCAAATGGATACCATACCTGTCAGTGGAGTGGTGCCTTGGTCATGGAGGGGACACTGATTCCCCATTGCTGAGCCAACCTGCAGGGGCCAGAGGGAATTGGGCTTTATGCCGTGAGCAAGAAGCCTGTGTGTTTTGAAGGGCCCTTGGTGTCTTCAACAGGAAACAGAAATGAGGAAGATAAGACTGAGGTTAGCCAACGGAAATCTGGGTGCAAAATGACAAAACAATGCTGTTGTGAAAGGGTCTGCTACTGCAGCAATAGTAGCAGGCCACTGCCCTGCCTCCACCATCTCCCAGCTGACCTTCAACAGACAATAACTTTCCAAGCTGCAGAGAGAGACAGTAGAAAGCACCTGACTGCCCTAGGCTCTGCCTGTGGATCAAGGAGGTTTTCCCAGAATAATTGAGGGAAACCTGGAATGCCAGAACTGAGACATTATCTAATGAAAAAACCCATAGTCAAAATTGAGAAATGGAGCCCCTAAGGGATAAAAGGAAATGCCCAGTATCACAAAGCAAATTAGTGGCAAAGCTGAAATTTAAACCTATCCATATGGGCTCCAAATCACTGTTCTTTCACTCTGCCAGAATACCTACTGGTCCTGGAATACCATTTTATTTCCAACATCTCTCCTGGCATACAGAACCAGCTACATAGTTTGCAAGGTGCAGTAAAAAATGAAAATGATAGGGACCTTATTTAAAAATTAAGAATATCAAGATGATGACAGCAGAACATTAAACTAAGTGTGGGGTCCTTCTAAGCATGGAGCCCTGTGAAGCTGTACAGGTCATATGCCTATGAAGCTGGCCCTGGGGCACAGCTATGACCACAAGCCACATTCTGTCATCTTGGGGCTTGCAGAAGGAAATAAATAAGGAAATTCACATTTATTAGAGTACTTATGATATTCTTTTACATGTATTATCTAATTTATTCAACAACTTTCTGGTATGGTAGTATTCTTCTTCTTATTTATAGGTGAGGAAACTGAGGCACACAGAAATAAAGTGACTTGTCTAAGGAAACAAAACTAGAAAGTAATAGAGAAGGCAGATTTTTCACTCAGGTCTAACTCCAAATGTTGAGGTCTTCTTCTACTTTCCCACACTGGCTACAAGGAAGGGAGAAGGAAATAGTTGACTTTGAGAAAGAAAAGATAGTGCCAGATCCATAAGTTCAACTGTGACCTTCAGGCTAATGAGGGACATGAAAAGTGTGAAAAGAGGGTGAGCGGTTTCCTAGTGCCTCATGTTTGCAGTCTCCAGGAAGTCCCTATTAACAGCCAGGAGGATGACAAATTCCCATCATGCAGTGCCCTCCACCATGAATCTTGATGGCATGAAGGATGGGAGGGGCAATGTTTTCAGGGTATACTTTGACAGCTTTCAATGACTGCAGTGCCCTGCACAGTCCTCTGTCTACACTAGTGGAAGTATGGCCCTGAGTGGTACTCAAGCTGTGGTAAATAATCTTTCCAACCTACATACATTCTTATAAATTCAGGTTCAAAGAAAGACCACATCCTGTGAGCCAAGAGCCCTGGGCCCCAGTCCCCACTCTACTACCTTGGGCATTAGTTTCTCCTTTAACCAACAGAGGTTGGACTAAATGGTCTTGGAGATCACTCCAACTCAAACATTCCCTGGTTCCTTTGTGGCTCTTCGTTACTCACTGTGGGCTTCCCCGTGGTTGCAGGACCTGAGGCTCTGTGGAAACCTGAGATAGGGATTCCCTTGCACTAACATCACTCTGTAGAAAGCTTCCTTCTATCAGAATAATTTATTGGCTCAGGCCTCAAGACCCCAGATCTAGCTTCTAGAAAGATTCAGTTCTTGTTTCTTTTTGGTTTCTGACTAAAGCTTGGAGCAGAAGTAGGGTGGTCCTGTGGGCACTTTGCTAAAAAGGGACCCCCTTCTTCCTACGCACACCATGGAGATTAAGTTTATCTACACATGTTTTTTTCTCCCCTATCAATCAGAGTACTCTACAGGCCTTTTAACAGGGGTTTCTGGAGACAATGTGTTTACCTAAAGTAGTAATTAATGGTATCCATTTTGAGCCCAACAATAGGGCAATAAAAGAGAGCATTAGGAACCAGAAGACTCTGAAAATCATACCACCTATGCATAGGGCCTGAATGAGAGAAAAGGGAACTGGGCTCAGAGTTCCTCTTTAGCCCACAAACACAAACTATGCTGGGAAGGGCCAAATTTCCAATAACAGCACAAAGGGGCTTCTTCTTTTTGATCTGTTGTCCAGGCTTCTGCGGAGAGTAACAAAAAGTCACAAAGTATTCCCATTTTGTATGATTTCTGACTTGCCTATGCCTGTGGAGGGAGATGAGAAAGAAGGGAAAATAGTCGACAAGGGGAGCAAGCAGGCAGTGCTGGGGTCCCACACTGCAGACACACTCATTTGTTTCCTCAGTACTGGAATGGAAAGAACACTGAATCAGAGTCCTTGCATCTTAGACCCTAGGTTATAAACCAAGCTCTGTAACTCATTAATTACGTGACCTTAAACAAACATACACAGCCTGTCTGAGTCTTAGTCCCCACATCAGATTGAAGGATTCTCAGGCTAAAGGGTGTGCACCCCAAGTGCTATGCTACCCTACAGAATATGATAAGTAATTTGACAAAGGCATGAAGTGCCATCAGATATGTATATAAGATTCTCCCAGGGCAGAAGATGAGGAGGTGATGGTAACTGGAAAGGTTCTCAGAAGAATAGGATTTGGGCTACATCTTAAAGGATAGAGAGAAAAAAAATGATGTGCACTGTCTCTGGAAAGCCTTCTCTGACAACCACCTGCAAAATTAGTTGCTTCCCACCTTGCCCTCCTCTACTCTTGAAAAACATTCACACTGCACTTAGGTGTCAGTCCCTCCAAGAAGACCAAGCACTCCCCAAAGTAGGAACTATGCTTGATCTTTACTGTCTTCTTAGGCCTAGGAATAAACTACTTATCCCAGAACTGTGAGGTGAATAAGTGAATGAGTTAATGCGTAAGCAAAAGAAAGAGACCTCATAGCCCAATGTCCCCACATTGCTTAGCTTACCCTACCTTCATGAAGGAGCTGAGAAGCCCCCACCCTTCACTTTGAGTTTATCTTTCCCCCCACCTCCTTTCAGAAGACTTTCAAGAAGAGGCCCTAGGGAAAATTGCAAAGCTAAGGCCACTTCCTGTGCAAGTGGCTGGTGTCCACACACTGTACCTCAACCCTGGTGATTGCTATGCATACGATTGCATCAGGGTTTTCTCTGAAAGGAAATACAAAGGCTGATGCAATGTGTAGGGCACCCACAGGCCAGGACTAAAGAACTTTTTGTACACCTGGGCCTGGGGACAGAGGTTTCACTGTGAGGCTCCCACAAAACAGTGACATTGACAAGATAAATGGCAGCAATTAACCCAATAACTACAGCTTAACTATATTCAGCAAGGGGGTGTTGAGCACCTACTGGCTACAAAGCTCTATGCTTGGCAAAAGGGGAAAAAAAATAAACATACAACAGAACAGAAATATACAACAATCTAACATAAATGTAATGTGAGCCACAATTATTATAATAATCACATTAAAAATTTTTAACAAGCAAAACTAATTTTAATAACATATTTTATTTAGCTCAATACATCCACAATGTTATTTCAACCTGTAAACAATGTAAGTATTCATTAATAAGATATTTTACATTATTTGAAATGTAGTATGTATTTTATACAAACAGTACATCTCAATTTGAACTTGCCATGTTTCTAGTGTCAAATTGTCATATGTGGCTAGTGGCTACCGTATTGACCAAAACAGGTATAAGACATGGTCTCTACCCTCTAGGAATTCACAGTCTAGTCCAGAAACCAGAATGCTACATAAGTATGTTCAGAAAATGAGTACAATAGTGGAGGTGCATATCTGGAAAAGAGAACTGCACTAAGAGTCAGGAGATCTGGGCTACATTCTTTTCTCTGCCACTAATTCTCTGTGTGACCTTGAGCAAATCCCTCTCCCTTTCTGGGCCTCCATATTTCCATCTCTACAATAAGTCTGATTAAATTTATTCATGAAACAAATATATGTTGAATGTTTTCTTGGTGTCAGGCATGGTGCAATGTACTCAAGATGCAGAAGTAAACAAGACATATAAAACACCTGCCTTCTTGACATACACAGTATGGTGGAAAATAGCCATTAAACAAATTTTTTAAACATGTCAAGAAAGAGGGACGATCAGAGAGCAGGGAGAACACATAACAGGATAGCATAATCCACCAGACTTGGATAGGTCAAGAAAACTTCTCAAAGGAAGTAACTTTTAAGGTGAGACTGAAAAATAAAAAGTAGTGAGCCAAGTGGATAATAGGTACAAGGCAGTTCCAAGCAGAAGAAGCAACATGTATAAAAATTCTGAGATGGAGAATAATGTGGCATATTCCAAGAAGATAAAAGGCTGGTATGGCTTGAAAAAGAGTGAACAAAAGGAAAAAAAATAGCATAAAGCAAGTAGAAGAGATAAGCAGGGGGGCAAACTAAGAAAGGCCTTGTATGCTATGTTGGGCATTTGAGACATGAGAAGCCAGAAAGTGTATATAGGTGATGCAGTGCCTTTCTATATTCAGGCCTAGGAATTTAGGGGTCCAGACTATGGCAACAAAGACGAAAAAAAAGTTAATTCCAACTGGTTGGATTAAATACTTCACAGAAGAGGCCGAATTTTAAAAGAGCCTTTAAGGATAACAGGATCAATAATCAGAGAAAGGCATTTCAGGCAGAGGAAAGGACCCAAGTAAAGGTGCAGAGATAGGAAAGAATATGGTGAGCTTGTGTGAATAAGGAGACTACCAATGCAAAATGGCAAATATAAGCCTAGGAGTATTTTTAGTATTTTTGAGTATCTATAGACATAGTAGAATAATAGTAGCCCAAAGGCCTATCCAACACACCAAATGTGCTCTGGAGGAAACATGGCAAAGACCTTGGACCTATCAAGAGATCCATTTTGTACTGGAATAACAATAATTAACAAGTATTGTAAGCTTACTAAGTGCTAGGCACTGTTTGAAGCCCTTTACATATATTAGCTTAAGTAATCCTAACAACAACCTTATGAGGGAGATACTATAATTAGTAAATGGCAGATGTAGGATTTAAATATCATGCAACAATTTATGAATGGTAGAAATTTTGGAGCAATCTACAAAAAATATGTAATATGTCTCTTGCTAGGAAATGTCAAATTCAAGTCAGTTATCATCTCAGTCTTTAAGGACAGTTTTTTCCAGGAAAACCTCATTAATTTCCAATTTATGATCATTAGATAAGTCTGAGCTGAAGCTGACTTTTGTTTAGCTTCTTAGAAAGACAAAATAAGTGAAGTAAATAAAATGGAGTTCCAGGGAGTTGTTTAAAGACAGAAAATCAAACTGGTTCTACTTACTCTCCATACCTTACTCCCAGTCAGAGTCCTTCATAAGCTTCCATCTATGTCAGAAATAACTGAAGTGACCCTAACCAACCATTTTAATCCATTTCCTATAATGGCCCACCTAAAGGTTTTTACTAAGCAGCAGTTTTTTTTTTTCTTAAAATGAGTAAAGAGTTTATTTGGGCCAAGCTTGAGAGCTGCAAATCGGGAGCACAGATTCCAGTTGCCCTAAATATACATTCCCTTGGGAACAGTTTTTAAGGAACAACGAAGAAAGGAATGAGGAATGCACTTTCAATAACCTATTGAAAATAGTGTATTTGGAAGGAATAAACATGCATTTATTTAAAATATATATTCTCACTCCAGTCTGTCCCTCACTCCCACTATTCACATCACACCTGTAGTCCCAGCTACTGGGGAGGCTGAGGCAGGAGGATCACTTGATCCCAGGAGTTCAAGGCTGTAGTGCACTATGATCACCTGTGAATAGCCACTGCACTCCAGCCTAGGCAACATAAATAAATAAATAAATAAATAAGAGGAAATTCTGTCATTTCCAACAACATAAATGGAATTGGAGATTACGTGAAGTGAAAGAAGCCAGGCACAGAAAGACAAATGCCACATAATCTCACCCACATGTGGATTCTAAGATAATGAAAGTTACAGAAGCAGAGAATAGAACGGCGGTTACAGAGGCTTGGGGGTGGGTGGAATGGGGAGATAATTTTGAAAGGGTACAAAGTTTCAGACAGAAGGAGTAAGGTTTTTTTGAGATCTATTGCACAGCATGGTGAATACAGTTAATAATAGTATATTGCATGTTTCAGAATTGCTAAGAGAGTATATTTCAAAGTATTCAATAAATTATAAGTATTTGAGGCAATGGATATATTAATGAAATTTAATTACTCCACATTGTATTAATAAATCATAACATCATTTTGTATCCCACAAATACAACTGTATAAACTATAGTTGTATAAACTATATAAACAATAAAAAATTAAACAAATATATCTATATCTGTATCTATCTATATATCAGTATAGAGATATTTCCTAATTCATACTGGGGTGGTTGCCCCTGATATCACTGACTTGGCACACACAGACTATTTTCATCTTCTTAGTTTGTCTTCTGAGTAAAGGAAGGACAAGAATTTCACCTTTTGGGAAACAAAAAGAAAATTTAGACCAGACGCTTGAGCTTTCTCCACAGCTAAACATTTGCTAGAACTAGATTTGGCACTGATTCAGGAATCAGTCAATCCCTAAAAATGTGATACCTCATGGGCTTTCAAAGTGGGATCCTGAGAGCTCCTGTAAAGGCCAGATAATGCAAGGTAAGAAGCAGAAAATCTTCATATTGGCATCAGAAGGGACACTGCCCTCTATTCTCAGTTCTAGGCAGAATAAGGAGTGGCAACTGGAAGAAAAACACTTTTCTGAGTGCTTAGTATGTACCACCTATTCTCACTCTCTACTGTATCACTTACTACTCTCAATAACGTTATAAAATAAGAATAATTTCTATTTCACAAATGGAGGCATTGAAGCATGAAGAAATTAAGCAACTTTCTTCAACGTCACATATTTAGTAAGTGGCAGAGATGAGATTTATAATTTTGTTAGAATTTAGAATTCCAAATTCTAAAATTTAGAATTTTATCCCTAAGATGGCATAAGACAGGCTACTCAATGACTCACCATATCCTTTGGCCCCCTAAAACCCTGCAGCCTAGCTGTTTCCCCTAGCCTTAAAGAAAAAAGGGGGTTATTTCACTCAATTGCAAACTCCATGAGAGCAGGAACCATGTCTGTCATACCCAGTTTTCTATTGATCTGCTGATTTCTTTTTCTTAATTGATTTTGGGAATACTTTGTATGTTAGAGAGATTTGCCTTTGTATGTAATGAGAATTGTAATTATTTCCACTAGTTTGTCATTTGCCTTTTGTCTTTGTCTCTAGCATGTTGTAGTTTTGTTTATTGTTTGTGTCCCCTCCTAGAGTGTAAGCTCCATGAGGGTAGTTACTTTATTTTATTTTTAACTATATCCCTAATGCCTAGAGCTGCCTTGCTTATATAGTAGTTGCTCAGTAAATATTTGTTGATGAAAAAAATCTTCCTGTTCTGCAAGGCCAGAAAATGAGGTGATACCTGAATACTGAAAGCTTTGACCTTCCTTGGACTCTGGTTCCTGATGACCTGGTTCCTGGAAGCCATCAGGTTTGAAGGCTCATTGAGAATAGCTCTAGACAGAGTGTCAGGAGACCTGAGTTCCAGGTCCAGCTTATAACATGTCATGGCTTATAACATGACCTTGGGAAGTTTCCTTTTTGCTCTGGGTATTGGTCTCCCTGTATCAGTTCATTCTCATATTGCTGTAAAGAAATACCTGAGACTGGGCAATTTATATATTTTTTAAAAAGTTTAATTGGCACATGGTTCTGCAGGCTATATAGGAAGCATAGCAGCATCTGCTCCTGGGGAGGCCTCAGGAAGCTTCCCATGGTGGAAGACAAAAGGGTGCAGGCACATCACATGGTGAGAGAGATGAAGGAGAAAGGACGGAGGTGTTACACACTTTTAAACAACCAAATCTCATGAGAACTCAATCACTATTGCAACAACAGTACCAAGGGGATGGAGATAAACCTTTCATGAGAAACCACCCCATAATCCAATTACCTCCCACCAGGCCTCACCTCCAACATTGGGGTTACATTTCAACATGAGATTTGGGTGGGGACACATATCCAAACTATATCACTCCCTTACCCCCCATTTATAAATAGGGTGAACTGTATGGTCTTTAAAGGGCCCTTCTCTCTCCCATTCACAGATTGGTCAAGTGGTCTAGTAACAAGGGTGCCAAAGATAGCAAGACTGACCAAGGCCCTGCCATCCTGGAACTCACATTAAAATGAGGGACACAGGCACTTGCTAAAGTATCTCGGAATACAAATATAAGTGTTATACAGGATAAATATAGGGTATCATAAGAGCAAATAATAGTAAACCTAATCTGGTATGAGAGTTTAGGAAAGCGTTTCTTCAAAAAATATTTAAGACCTAAAGAATGATCCAGACTAAGTAAAGTTCTCGGGCCTTGTATATATGTGTACATATATAATATTAACATTAATTATACTATATTTATATTACTAGTTACTTGTTAATTTCTCATTATTGTAATGAATATGATTATTTGTTGTAGATAATTTATAATGATACTATATACTATACCTATATACTATATATAATATATATATCACTATAAACTATAATTTATAGTGATACTATAAACATTATTTATATTAAATATATACATATATGTGTGTATATATATGTGTGTGTGTGTGTGTATAAATATATAAATACTCACCTAACATGTGAAAAAAAGCTTTCTAAACTGCAAAGTGATAATACAACTGTGAGGGATGAATTTTCTCATTTGTCTGGGGATTTCTCCTGACCTGTTTTGGACCTCCATGGGTGGCCCTCAGTGAAGGTGTCTTTGAGACAGGTCCTGAACCTAAATCTGAGTCCCCTTGGGATTTGTAGGGTGACCAGCTGGTGC
>NW_016809392.1:81075-107463 GCF_001698545.2 Rhinopithecus bieti
AAAGAAATACCTGAGACTGGGCAATTTATATATTTTTTAAAAAGTTTAATTGGCACATGGTTCTGCAGGCTATATAGGAAGCATAGCAGCATCTGCTCCTGGGGAGGCCTCAGGAAGCTTCCCATGGTGGAAGACAAAAGGGTGCAGGCACATCACATGGTGAGAGAGATGAAGGAGAAAGGACGGAGGTGTTACACACTTTTAAACAACCAAATCTCATGAGAACTCAATCACTATTGCAACAACAGTACCAAGGGGGATGGAGATAAACCTTTCATGAGAAACCACCCCCATAATCCAATTACCTCCCACCAGGCCTCACCTCCAACATTGGGGGTTACATTTCAACATGAGATTTGGGTGGGGACACATATCCAAACTATATCACTCCCTTACCCCCCATTTATAAATAGGGTGAACTGTATGGTCTTTAAAGGGCCCTTCTCTCTCCCATTCACAGATTGGTCAAGTGGTCTAGTAACAAGGGTGCCAAAGATAGCAAGACTGACCAAGGCCCTGCCATCCTGGAACTCACATTAAAATGAGGGACACAGGCACTTGCTAAAGTATCTCGGAATACAAATATAAGTGTTATACAGGATAAATATAGGGTATCATAAGAGCAAATAATAGTAAACCTAATCTGGTATGAGAGTTTAGGAAAGCGTTTCTTCAAAAAATATTTAAGACCTAAAGAATGATCCAGACTAAGTAAAGTTCTCGGGCCTTGTATATATGTGTACATATATAATATTAACATTAATTATACTATATTTATATTACTAGTTACTTGTTAATTTCTCATTATTGTAATGAATATGATTATTTGTTGTAGATAATTTATAATGATACTATATACTATACCTATATACTATATATAATATATATATCACTATAAACTATAATTTATAGTGATACTATAAACATTATTTATATTAAATATATACATATATGTGTGTATATATATGTGTGTGTGTGTGTGTATAAATATATAAATACTCACCTAACATGTGAAAAAAAGCTTTCTAAACTGCAAAGTGATAATACAACTGTGAGGGATGAATTTTCTCATTTGTCTGGGGATTTCTCCTGACCTGTTTTGGACCTCCATGGGTGGCCCTCAGTGAAGGTGTCTTTGAGACAGGTCCTGAACCTAAATCTGAGTCCCCTTGGGATTTGTAGGGTGACCAGCTGGTGCACTTATTAGTACAAAGTAGACATCATCTATCTCTGACAAGGAAAGATATATTTTGGAGCCTGGAACTACCTCTAACTATATATTAGGCTCATATGCCTGAGCCACTGGTGATACAAGACATCTTAGAAGCTGCCTGACTTATCTGCAAGTGTTGGCAATGGAGGCAGACAGAAAAGGGGAAGAAGCTCCGTGGGTCTCTCTAGCAACCTTGACTATCCAGGAGATGATCAGTTCTTGGACATTGTGGCATAAATTCCCAGCATACACAGGGTTTCCCACCTTCTCATTATCTCTCCCTCTCCCCCCCTCTCTCTCCCTTTTTTTTTTTTTAGACGGAGTCTTGCTCTATTGACAGGCTGGAGTGCAGTGGCGCCATCTCGGCTCACTGCAATCTCCGCCTCCCGGATTCAAGCAATTCTCCTGCCTCAGCCTCCCGAGTAGCTGGGACTACAGGTGCGTGCCACCACGCCCAGCTAATTTTTGTATTTTCAGTAGAGATGAGGTTTCACCATGTTGGCCAGGATGGTCTCCATCTCTTGACCACGTGATCCGTCCGCCTCGGCCTCCCAAAGTGCTGGGATTACAGGGGTGAGCCACTGTCTCTGGCCCTCATTATCTCATTATCTCCAACAGGACTGGAGACTCCAGCACACTGTGTTGATAGGGCTAGGGAACCAGAGGAAGTGGGGGAAGAGAGACAGCAGTTGAAGAAGGACTACTCTGTCCCAAGCTAGATGCTTTATGCACATCCTCTTATGTAATCTTCATAACAACTCTATAAAGTGAGAGTTGTCATATCTTTCACTGATAAGGAAATTGAA
This sequence comes from Rhinopithecus bieti, assembly GCF_001698545.2. NCBI lineage: Eukaryota > Metazoa > Chordata > Mammalia > Primates > Cercopithecidae > Rhinopithecus > Rhinopithecus bieti. The sequence goes on from NW_016809392.1 coordinate 83,095, forward strand.
CCCCAGAGTGCTCAAATTACTTACTTCAAGTAATTAATTAATCCACTAAACTGGAGTTCAAACCAATTTTTCTACTGTCTTCCATACCACATGCCACTTGGAAGGTCCATTTTAATGTCTTTTGCTGCCTTCAGGCTAGAGCATATCAATTTTTACTCCAAAGCAGGATAATTATATCTAAGTTTTGGGGGATCACAAATAAGGAAATTCTCTCACTTCTCTTCACATGAACTGGTGCTCCTCTGGCAGGAAGTTGAACCTCCCATCTAATCTGAACAAGGCCTATTGTGGTTTAAGTCAACTTCCTCTTCCTTTATCCTACTTTTCTTCTGAACATTCTTCTCTGAGCTGCAAGCTGCAGCCTAAAACCTCTCAGGAACCTCTCATTTTACTCCTAAGCAAAGGGGTTTTAGAACTGGAGTCTACTACTCCCACTTCACTTGCTTCTTACTACTCCATTGGCTCTGTTCTCGCAAAGGTCATCAACCAAATAGCCTGTTCTCAGACATTGTCTTATTTTGTCCCTCATCTGTTGATCTCTGAGCCTGTACATGTAATCACATCACAACCAACTTTTAAAAAAATCTCTAGTGACCACCACATCATTCTTCAGATCACTCTAAAAAGTAGTTTCCATAGATTACCTCACTGTTTAACCTCCTAATCTGCCATAATTTAGCTTTTTGTCCTTTATTCGCATTTCTGCACTAACCTTGGCAACTGTTGTCATGAAATTACCATGAACTCCTAATCAACAAAGCCAAAAGCCTCTCTACTAGCCCTCACCCCCTTCAATGTCTCTGCAACAGATGACTGGCAGCCATTTCTTCTTTCCTAAAACCTGTCATCAGATGGCTTAGAGAATACCCTCCCTCTCCAGACTGAATTTGATCACCAGAACCACAGAAGTATGGTTCAGATGAGATGTAAAGATTAAATTCATGCCAGAGGATCCTAGCCAATTGCAGAGACTGTCTTCTCTATTTGTGTCCCTGATACCTAGCAGAGCACCTGATCCCAAATAGTGCTCAGTGAGAATTGTTGAATTTACCTATACTCCTCTGATTCACCTATCTTTCTAACCATTCTCTTTGGTTCTCTTAATGACATCTCTTTCTTTCCTGTTCTTTATTAAATGTGTTTCCAAAATTCTGTACTTTGGTCTTTTTATTGTGTCTCTGCATGCTTGTTTACTCTCTTCTATCTTCTCCACCTCCAGATCTGTAGATTCAATCTAATATTGAACATATCTCCCTGAATGCCTAAGTCCTTATGCCCTAGACCCTACACCTAAAACAAACTTGGTCATAATACTGTGTTTCTTATCTCCATGGAGAAAATCCAAGCTAGAAATATCAGTCATCATTGATTACCATTATATATTTTTACTAATACTCTGATTATAACACGACCTTATAGTGTGATATTTTTTGTCCATGCCTTTTTCTCATGAGTAGCCTGTAGTTCCCTCAAGAAAAGGTATCTCTGTTTAGATTTATTTCTGTATCACCAGTGTTTGGCACATAGTAAGGGGCCTTAGTGTTAGCAATTGTTAGCTACATTAATAAAGGGTGATGAAGTCAGCTCCCAGGGTACCTGTATTTGAGGAAGAGAATAATGTTGTTCCCAATGATGAAGAAGAATATAGAAAAAAAAGATGAAAATGATGTTCATTTTCATCCAGGAATCTTTTTATCCTTAAAGTTTGATATTTATTGCCTGGATGATCTTTTAACAACACAACTCTAGTGGTGTTATTGCACTGCTTATAAAAGATCAGTGGCTCTTTATTGCTTTAAGCTTAAAGTTCAAAATCTGTCAGCTAGGTGATCAGGATCTTTCACAATCTACACAACCTGTGTCTTCACTGTTCTCTTCCCATCATATATTCTGACCACTACATGCCCTATATTCTAGTATACCTCCAGCCTTTACACATACCTTTCTGTGGACCTGGAAAACTTCCTGGTCCTTTCACATCTATTCTGTCAGGAGACCTTGTGTTTCTTCCTCAGACCCAGCTCAATTATCATCTCCTCTGGGAAACCTCTTTTAACTGTCCTAGACACATTCTTCTGTACTTTGTATGTATCTAAATTACAGCCTGATTACATTGCATTTAGATTACCTGTTTACATGGTTACTAAGTGTAAGTGTGCTCTACCAGGCACTGGCTTTAACTTAATAATTTTTGGATTCCCAAAGCCTAGGTTAAGTTCTACCACAAAGCAGATTTTCTGTAAATGTTGGTTTAATCTGACTAAAATGCCTACTGAAATAAATATTAATATTTGTGTTATATAGTCTGACTCCATCTTGGCTTATGGATACTTTCCACACATGTTTAGTCCACAACTCCAATTCTGCCTGAGTTAAAATCTCTTCAGATGGCAGGGGTGAGTCATTTCTTAGGCTCCATACGTAGAACACAGTAGACTTTTAGTGAACAATTTGGAATCATGATGTGTCTGGAGGTGAATATAGGCCAGCACAGCAATTGGGTTGATGAGTAATGTCTTTTTTTTTTTTTTTTTTTTTTTCTTTTTGAGTTGGAGTCTTGCTCTGTTGCCGAGACTGGAGTGTAATGGCACAATCTTGGCTAACTGTGACCTCTGCCTCCTGGGTTGGTTCAAGCAATTCTCCTGCCTCAGCCTCCCCAGTAGCTGGGATTACAGGTGTGTGCCACCACGCTGGCTAATTTTTGTATTTTTAGTAAAGACAGGGTTTCACTATGTTGGCCATGCTGGCCTCGAACTCCTGACCTCATGATCTGCCTGCCTCGGCCTCCCAAAGTGCTGGGATTACAGGTGTTAGCCACCTCGCCTAGCCAGTAATGTCTTCTAAACCTCAGTTTTCTTCCTATGGACATAATGAGACAAAATTTGAATAGAGAAAAACACAATTGCAACCAGGGTTACATTCCTGTCACCTAAGGTAAGGAAGAAGAGGAAATGAAAATCAGAGAGAGGCTACAAAGCTGTGTGGGCTGAAGGGAGGAAATCTGTTGTAAATGTCAAAAGGCAAAGCTGAAAATAAACCTCAGTCCTTTGGAGAATTACTAGTGAAGTTAAGTTTGATTGATTTAAAGATTGCTTTTCAGAGAGTTCATAAAACTCATGAACCTGAATTGAGGGTTGTTTGGGAAAAACCCCAAACCATTTTTTTCCTCTGCTTTCACATCAACACAACAATCAATGTGGAAGATTACTGTGGCCAAATGTGTGGGATTGTTTCCCCCATGCACAAAGCAGCAGACACCAGCTGAGTGTCCTCTAATTCAATTCCAACATCATCTACCTAAAGATAGCCTCAGGTCTCAGAAGTTGAGGGCTTATTTCCCAAGACTTCCCTTCACCAAAGACACCAGTCCCAACTCCAGGCCTCCAGAACTTCTGACTGGGCAGTGTCAAGTTGGGGTTCTCACTACCTTCTTTCTGAGTTCAATTAATTAGATAGAGTGGCTCACAGAACTCAGGGAAACACATTTGCAGTTTTACTATAGAGAATATTACAAAGGGTACAGATAATGAGATGCATATGGTGGGGTATGGAGGAAGTTGTGTGAAGCTTCCATAATCTCCCAGGGCACACCACTCTCCAGGAACATTCACGTGTTCAGCTATCCAGAAGCTCTCCAAACTCTGTCCTTTTGGGTTTTTATGGAGGCTTCATTACATAAGCATGATTGACACTCATGTATAAATGTGATTGGATATAAAGGGTATTATATCATACTAACAGACTGGGTTGGGGAAGCCAGCAAGGTTTATCTATTCAGATTCTTCTTGGCCTCTCTACACAGCATTCTTTCCTCCTGGGTATGAGTCAGGACCCTCTCTGGAATGAGGGTCTTAGGATCCACAATCAAATTAGAATGCTGCTTGACAAGTGAAAGGAGAAGAGAGAATACTCAGAGAGAGAGAGAGAGATTCTGTTTCCTGAGGCCTGGCTTCTGAGGCTAAAGGAACTTGGATGAAAACCTACACACACACATACACACACACACACACGCGTGTGTATGTGTATGTAATATGTGTGTAGTATATAGCGATATAATATATATATATAGTAGATATATATATATAGTACATATAATACGGTCTCACAGGGGCGCAATAAAGAGACTAGCAAAACTAGACATAGAATGCTGTAGGACAAGAGTCTGGTAGACAAGTTTATGACTTACACTTAAGCCCCTGGCTTCTACACTGATCCACTGTGGAAAAATTAGACCAAGTTCTTCCTTTCTCTGGCTTTAAGTGTTCCCATGTGCAAATAAAGGACTAAGCTCTTTAACATAAGCAAAAAGAGTGACATAAAAATGCCCTTCCAGGATGTGGCTTCTTCTCAAGCAGAGACCTCTTACTATGGACCACACAGTTAGTTTACAGAATCCGTACAGTTCAGTTTGAGAAGACACCTGGATTTGACCTGATCATACTCATGAACTTGACCCATTTGCAATTCAAACTCACAGAAAGTTTGATATAACACAGAGGAGCTTTTTTGTTTGGTTTTTGTTTAATTCCAGAGATAATATAACCCCAAAACAGCTGGAAATGCTCATGTGGCTGAACAGCAAATCTCCTGTCTTGCTTGGGAAAATATATTCTGAAAGCCAAATTAATCCAGAAATTGATTGATGAAAACACTGAGCAAGACACAGATTAATGAGGCTTAACAAACTTCTTCTCTCCCCCGCCCAAACTCATCGAACTAAGATAGGATGAAAGAGGGGCAGGGGCACCTCTTTCTTTATCTATCCTTTAGACACACCATGAACACAATGACACTTCAGTTCTTAGGGGCACTTTTTTCAGTCTTTCATGCAAATCGCCCACCCTGCCTTCTGCATTGTTTCTGCCAGCTGAGTTAATCCTTTTGAATGAGGCTTCTACAACTTATTTACAATTCGTCCAGACCGCTCTTGAAGATTCCACCTTAATTAGATTTCCAATTTCTTCCCAAAGACCCTGTTATTTCTACTTGATTAGTGGAGAGGCTCTTGTTCCATTAAGAACATCTCCAGAGGTGTCTCGTGTATTATATGGTGATTTTATTGTTTGAAATCTCGGAGACAACTTGTTTGGTGTGGGGAAAGGAGGAGGAGAATCTTACTTTGCTCTACCCTAATATACAAAGAGCTCTGCTTCTCCCCTGGTAGAAATAACACTGGCTTGGGGACTCTGAAGTTTCAGAGGATTTGGCAGATACACTTCTTCCTTTTGAGGGAATCAATTAAGGAGCTTGGTAACCAATGTGGCTAGGTTCTTATCAAGAATAAAAATACTATCTTCATGGGAAAAAGCCTTGGCCTACTGAATCCTTCCATGGATATGAAGAAGAGTTGGTTGAGCCTAATAGTCAAGAGGGCAGGTTACTTCTTTCCTTGCTTTTCCTTTTTTCTCCTTCTTCTTCTACTTTCCCTCTCCATACTTTCTCTTCTTATTACTCTGTTTTTTTCTCCCCTTGCCCTCTTCACTTTCATCCTACCGTCTCCAAAATCTGGAAAGAATTAGAACCAGTACTAGGAGAGCCTGAGCATGGAACTGGGTTTATAACTGTATCTAGGCCACCATGTGCATTCTAAGTTGCAAAAGCCAGAAGAAATAGAGAAGGAAGAAGAAAAAAAAGGACAAGAAAGAGAGGAGGAGGAGGAGGAGGAGGAGGAGGAACAGAATAAACATCATCCTCGTCATAACGACAGCAGCAGCAGGCAGCAAAAAAGGGCTAGCTGGAAGCAAATGAAAATTATTTGATCTCTCTCCCCAGTTCTTGTGCCCTAAAATAAATTCTAAAAAATGGATTTAAAACACCAGATCCCCTCCCAGGAAAGCCTACTTGATTTTGGACTCACTCCCCTTCCCCAGGGCTCTCTCCCCATCCAGGCTAAGGCCTTATCTACCCAAACACTGTGCTGCAATAACATAGACACATACACATAGAATATCTGCCAGCCCAGGAGAAGCTTTGCTCATATTCAAAGCCACAACCCACACCCATAAAAAGAGCTCCCAGATAAACTTTTATCCTCTGCGTTCAGAAAGAGTAGTCCTCCGCCATCCCATCATCTTCTTCCTGAGAGACAGGTAGGAGGACCGAGATCTGAGCTGCCACTTGGGTTATAGTTTAGATGAGACTGGTTCCAGCCCTACCAATTGGATCATCCAGGCCCAATAAAGAGGTTAAAAAAGGAATGGGGGCCCCAAAACACTTCATCTTCCAGACAAACAGCCTCCTAACTGGAGGAATGGATCATAGATTAGAGTCAAAGCTAATCTCTCCAAGTTATAAACAGCTCTTAGAGGCCCAAAAGTTTCACTTCATTGTTACAAGCTTGAGAATGCTGGGTTCAGGGAAATGAAAAAAAAAAAAAAAAATCCATGTGAGAAGGGACAGTTTGTGGCCTGTTTAGCATGGATACATAGTAAGGGGCTAGGTAGCAGTGGTTGTAATCCCAGTACTTCAGGAGCCTGAGTGGGAGGATTAGCTTGAGGCAAGGAGTTCAAGACTAGACTGGGCCAACATGGTAAAAAATCCTGTCTCTCCAAAAAAATACAAAATTAGCCTGGCATGGGTAGCTGTCCACCTGTGTCCGCAGCTGCTCAGGAGGCTGAAGGTAATAGAAATCTCTGAGCATGGGAGGTTGAGGCTGCAGTGAGCTGTGACAATGCCACTGCACTCCAGCCTAGAAACAGAGTGAGAATTTGCCAAAAAAAAAAAAAAAAAAAAAAAAAAAAAAAAAGACATACAGTGCATGCCAGTTCCGCTTCTGACCTCTTAGCAGGGATGGGTCAAAAAAACAAGGGGTTTCCTAAGGTTGCATCCAGTGCCTTTCACCTTTCCTGTATATCACACTGCCTTAAGATGGCTATGAATCCTAGTTGGCTTGACTATGTGCACCATTGACACTTTCTTATCTCAAGGTCTTTGAAATTACCTTCAACCCATGGTTGACTCCTTCTCATTCTTCAGATCTTAACTTAAAATACTCTCTCTATGGAATAGCCTCCCTGCCAAACCAAGATAAAATAGCTCTTCTTACCCCTTTTCACTCATATGCTTGGAACCCTACTGATTTTCTTAATAGCGCACCCTACCATTTGGAATAATTGATTTTTTGATCAATTTATATGTTTATTGCTGATCACTTCCCTGACTCTAAACACTGCATTCTTGTGACTGGTAGCTCTGTGACATAAACAGAGACTGTTTTATTCACTGCTATATTGGATATTGCTTAGCTTAGTAGTTGGCATGTGGTAGGAGGTATTAAATAATATTCAGTGAGTAAATGGTGCCTCTGACACAACATAAGTTAGGATGGGAGGAGTTGACATCACTAGATCAATGTTATGATTGAGTTGAAATTAAGAAGTTGAAGGCATGGAAAGACTGGGGAACTGTTAAGTTGAATGAATATGAGACTCTAGTCAGGGCAAGGCTCACACTCTATACATGGAGGGGACACGAGGTAAGGGCAACTGAGCAGTTGAGTTTGGAAAGAGACTGCCTCCTGGCTCACTTTCCTGGAACTTGACATACTCGAGTATAAAATAGAGGTCATAATCTTTGCCCTGCCTATATCATGGGGCTATTGTCAGATCTGATGTAAGAAAGATGTGAAAAAGGAAAGTAGGATGGGGAGGGAACTCATGGGTGGGTGGCTTATCTGCCAACACCTCTACCCAAGGCTTGGCCTGAAGTGGCCTCTGTAACTGCCTCCCCAGCTTCTGGACTGCAGAGTCATTGTGGAAGGGAAGTCCCAGCAGCAACAGTCTGGACTTCTAGCCCATACCTCCTCAGTTGCTCAAGAATGACGGTTGGGTTTTTGCATCAGCCTCTCTGTACCATTCTGTCCCCTACCCCATTCCCATACTGCCTCCCCAAAGTCTATGTGTGGCAATTTCCATGCTGACATTTCTCCATCAATGTGGCAATGTTCTGGTCTCCCATAGTTTGCTCAGGGACCCTAGGGTGGTGATAGGAGTGGGAGGAACCAGGTTCTCTGGGCCCCTCAACATGATAACTGGTCTGCCAGGAACATGTCTGTCAGGTCATCTTGCCCTCCCACAACTACTTATACCTTTGAGGGTTTAGGTTAATCTGACGAGTGGGATTAGTCCTTTTGGGGCCCAGCACTGGAAATTTGGTTTAGATCAGATCAGGTCTCATAACTGAAAAACAAAGTAGAAGACTAGTCTGAGCTATATAAACCAGATGCTAGCCCTACCTCACTCCCATCTCATCCTCTTAATCATAAGAAATTCCACCCTGGGAAACATGGTGAAACCCCATCTCTATAAAAATACAAAAATTAGCCAGACATAGTGGTGCATGCCTGTAGTCCCAGCTACTTGGGAGGCTGAGGTAGGAGGATCGCTTGAGCCTGGAAGGTCAAGGCTGCAGTGAGTGGAGGTCACACAACTGCACTTTGGCCTGGGCAACAGAATGAAATGCTGCCTCAAAAATAATGAAGAAAGGAATTGCATTAATTAAGTTGGAAGATGGAGAGATGCAGATGCTCATCCTTGGTAATGCCCTTTTCTTATTAGTTCTTTCATTCATTTAATAAACACATGGGTACTTATTGTAAGTCAGACTGTAAGTCAGGTCCCTGTCTACTGGGAAAGATAGCCAAATAAAATGGTGTTCCAGTTAGCCCACTGTGTTCATCATTATAACAGGTTCAAGTATAATATATAATATAGTATGTATAAGCTACAGTGGCAAAACAGAAAGAGTGATTGGCTTTCTAGGGGTGTCAGGAACAGTTTCACAGAGGAGATTTGAACTGAAACTTGAAGGATTAACAGAATAGCAGGCAGTTTACAGGTGACAGTGGGTGGAGCATCATAGGTATTCCCAACACACCATGTGCAAAAGCATGAATATATAAAATGGACAGGCAAGTTTGGTGACTAAAATTCTGTATGGTTTGAGTACATGACTTATCTTGAATAGTGGTAGGAGATGAAGCTGGCTAGATGTGGAAGTCTGCATTAATGAGGACTTTAAAATCTGTGGTGAGTTTAGAATTTGTCTCCAAAACAATGTAAAGTAATTGACGGGGAATACTTAAACCCATTCAGCACATTCCAAAGTATATTTTCTGGGCCCACATTAGAACAACCAGTCTAATAAATGTGCATGTGGTTACAGAAGCAATAAGACCAAATATCTGAACCTGGTCTGTGCTGGAAAATCTGATATCTATGTTCACCATATTTATTACCGCCGCTGCTTAAAGAGAAAATTTGTCCATTTTTGGATCAAAGGTCTGTAGATATAGTCAGAATTCTCATTTTTCATACTTGTCTCTAGAATGTCAAGAGCCCAAATTTTCTAAAGAGAACAGATATTAGCCAAAAGAAGGAAAGTGCTAGTTTAGCAAAAAACCAAAGATTCTGCTAGCAAGCAGACCATGGGTGTTTACCAAGAAACTGTGAAACTCTAGAACTGCCAGAGATGAGGGAGATGACACAGCATGGGGTGTGGATCGAGAAGAGATGCAAGTACTAGATGGTAATTAATATTATACTCAATCACCTTCATCTCAAAAGTATCTTATTTATTTGTCTCTTTATCCGGCTGTTCTCTATTTATTTAAACCTAAAAGATTAACTAGTTTCAGTCCATGTGCTAAGAAACAAAGGACAATGTTCCCCTGCCCAAATTCATATGTTGAAACCCTAACCCCCAGTACATCAGAATGTAACTGTATTTGGAGACAGGGCCTTTAAATAGGTTATTAAGTTAAAATGAGGTTGTTAGGGTAGTCCCTAATGCAATCTAACTGTTATCTTTATAACAAGAAAAAATTGGGGCACAAAAAGAAGCCAAGGATGCACAGGAACAGAGCAGACCATTTGAGAATACAATGAGAAGGTGGCCATCTGCAAGCCAACGAGAGAGGTCTCAGAAAAAAAACAAACTTGCTGACACCTAATCTTGGACTTCTGGCCTCCAGAACTGTGAGAAAATACATTTCTATTGTTTAAGCCACCCAGTGTGTGGCATTTTATTATTGTAGCCCTATCAAAGTAATACACACAAAGACCATTTTTTAAGTTTGCTGTCCACTGATGCCCCTCTTAGACCATCATGGGTTCCTGGCAAAGGGAGGTCTTCTGAGTGTCTAGTATGGTCTCTGTCCTCTTTAACCACTATGACCAGGTCACTTCATGGGCACCAGAACTTAAGCAGTGAAGCCAGCTTCCTATATCTTCTACTTTATGTCTGGGAAAGGTGGCAAGTGATTTTGTCATTGGCAGGTTTATCCCTTCTGTGAGGTCCCCAGAAATGGTTAGAAACAGGAAAGCCCTGGCAGGAGTAGCACTGATGGGAGCTCCTACAAATTTTAGGTAAAGACACAGGAAAAGCAGAAAAGTTCTGGATTTTTAATCAAGAGACTTGGATTCAGCTCTGCTCATAATTAGTCATGTAACTCTTAAAGAAGGTCCTTTCTCTCTCTGAATATTGGTTTTATTATTCATGAACAGGGTGACAATATATATCTCACTGATATCTTATGGTGACTACATTAAATGATATGTAAGAGCTGATTATTATCAGTTCTGACTTGAGCCTTGGATAGTTATTGTGATAATGTGCCAAATCCCACAAGAGGCACACCCTCCACCCAACCCCAGCTCCTCTACTTGCTCATGGAGAGGTCAAGTTAGACCAAACGGCTCTTGGAAACTGATGAAAACAAAATCAACAAGGAACCTATGAGCTCAGCCCTTTGCAGAAAGAGTTGAGCCTGAGAAAGAATTTGGACACATATTACTAACGTGATGGGAACTGGATGTGTCTCAAGTCTCCATCAAGGGACCACGTTGTGTCCCAAGTCCAATCTTTAGTAAGACATGGGAGGAATGGAATTTGGTGTACAGAAAACAGCAACCCACTCAATTATGTTGTGACTTGGCTGAGGTTACTGTTGTGTAGTCATAACAGAGGAGTGGTTGGCTGGCTGGTGGGTGGAGGTGTCTCCATGGAGTTTAGAGAAAGAGGAGACAAAAACAAAAGAATGTGTTAATATTCCTCTGACACTATCCAAAGAGAGGGGCCACTGAGTCTATGGATCAACCTGCTCCACAGAGACAGAAGTCTCCTAAAAGCTAATTCATCCAGCTACCCCAGCTTTAAGAAAATGTTCCAGAATGTCATCCAAGCCATTTTGCCTTACTCTTCCATTCGTCAAACACCCCTGTGCTCTCAAGTCTGACATCTGAGTATACTCACCCTAGGATATGGCAGTGTGGATGAATGGCAGGTGTGGGTTATTCAACTTTGTTTCTGGAGAATGGAAATCAGTTTCCCTGTGCCTGACCAACTCAGATGAGGTGATAATTAAGTTTCTGGTCTCACCAAGTTGAATTCAGACCTTGAAGTTATGGTGATCTCCCTCTGAGGCCTACTCCCTGCCTGTAGTCATCTCTTGGTAAAAACACTTGACTAATTTGTTGGAATCCCTCTGGATCAGAAGTTCTTACTCAGTTCTGAATTCTTCCTGGTTCTCTCCTTCTTTATTCCCCAAACTTGCTATACACACACAAACACACACACAGACACACACACAAACACACACACACTCACACATACACACACACACACACACACACACACACCCAGGATGGAGAAGATGTGGCTTAAAAGCAGCAAGTGTTGTACAGTCTAGGGATTTGGGAGGACAGTGAGCTCAATATGTGTTGGTTAGGAGGTAGGGTGGCGAAAACCTAATGCTATTTTTAATAGTAATCATAAAAATGCAGTGTTCAGAACCAGGGAGGTGACAATCCTGCTCTACTTAGCATTGGTCAGATCACAAATAGAATGCTTTCCCTTCTGGGAAACACACTCTGAGAAGAACACTAACAAAGTGAGACAGCCCCAGACTCCACATTTCCCTAGAGATGGCTGTGTGTTCAAACTTCCCTCTGGAGCAGCCCTAGCCTCCAGAGTCATAACAGCCCAACCCTGTTTGTCACCCAGTCTTGAGCCATATCAGAAGCTGTGAGTTCTAAATAACTGAGGATCTTATGTTCTCATGCCTCTCTAGCTTTGGGAGCTTAAAATAACTAATCAATTCAAGTGAAGACCATTCTGTTTTGTTGTAAAGCATTGTAAGTAGCAACCCACAGTCCAAACCCTTTTTGGCCTTAGAAAGGCTTTCCTAGGTTCCAAGCCTAGGCTAGGTTCCAAGCCTAGGGATCTCATAGTCAACTATTAAAAGGGTGGAAATGTTGGGGTACAAAATAGAGTAACTGGACCACTTCCCCAAATTCTGTGGATCTGTCCTTATATTATTATTTGAAGCAGTTCTTGCTCAGTATTGTGATATTTTTCACGGTGAATGATGTCTCTCCAGTGGATCAATTGCAATGTGATAGATCACAATCTGAGACCACACTTTATTCTCCATTCTATTAATATATCTCTTGAGGTTGAAGGTGGTTCCTAGAGAATTCTGAGGTGGTGAGCTTTCTTGAGTATGGTGTTACTGTCTTCTTGAAACAGTAGGTACAAAAAGTGTGAGGTGTTGTCTGTATCATTCTCTCTTCTGACACTGCCTGTTGATGTGGCTGATAATATTTCCACTCTTGTTTATGTTGTTGCTTTTCTTCTTCTGGACTTTGATATTCTTGCCATTGCTCTGGTTTTTATGTTGCTAATGGTGCTTTTGCTGCTCTTGCTGGAGTTGATAGTGATCTAGTGGAGTGCACAGTCCCACTGGATTTCCCCAAGTCATAGCATTCCATGTTTCTTTAGAAGACACTTGGCTTATCCATCACGTTTCTTATGGCTTTCCTAGAGAAATTCTGGCACTGGGCTTACAAGTCATTGGGGATACAGAGGATAGTCTCTACCTCTGCATTTTTGGCCAGAGATTAATATTGAAGTGTTTGGCCAGTGTTTTTATAACTTATTCCATTTCATAAAATATTATCTTTCAAGCAGATTGTGATCCCAAAGCTAATATGCCTTAAGGAAGGAGTATTAGAGATGAGACCCTTTCTTATTAGCTATGGCCCTTTGAATAAGAGCATCTGCTTCCCACCCTTTCTCTATTCCAGTATGCCCAATGATCCAGCATCCTGGCTACCTCAAGCTTTTTGATCAAGGTACTTTTCTTTTACAACACTTATAACTATTTGTAATTATGTGTTTATATGTGTGATTGTTTAATCAATGTTCATCTTGCCGACTTGACCGATTATCAGTTTCAAAGGAACAGGAACTATCTCTCTTTTGCTCAACATTGTATCCTCAGGAGTTTGGCAGGTACCAGGTATTCAACAAATATGTGAATAAAATGGATGCCAAGTAAAGCCTACTCTCCTAATAACATTCAGAATGTTAACACAAGCTAACACTGTGCACATTTACTTAGTGGTATTTCATTTACAAACATTTAGTGTGATTAAAAAACAACAAGGTAAGGCCGGGCGCGGTGGCTCAAGCCTGTAATCCCAGCACTTTGGGAGGCCGAGACGGGCGGATCACAAGGTCAGGAGATCGAGACCATCCTGGCTAACACGGTGAAACCTCGTCTCTACTAAAAACTACAAAAAAGCAGCCAGGCGACGTGGCAGCGCCTGTAGTCCCAGCTACCCGGGAGGCTGAGGCAGGAGAATGGCGTGAACCCGGGAGGCGGAGCTTGCAGTGAGCTGAGATCCGGCCACAGCAGTCCAGCCTGGGTGACAGAGCGAGACTTCGTCTCAAAAAAAAAAAAAAAAAAAAAAAAAAAAAAAAAAAAAAAAAAAAAAAAAAAAAAAAAAAAAAAAAAAAAAAAAAAAAAACAAGGTAGAAAAAATGGGCGAAAAGGATAACCAAAGTGGAAAAACGGGCAAAGGATTTGAACAGGCAGTTTGCAGAAGGAGAACTACAAATAGTTGTTAAGGATATGAAAAGATGCCCAATTTCACTAGTAGTCAGAGAAATGCAAATTGAAAAAATAAAATGCTCTTTCCGATTAGCAAAAAATTTAAAGTTTGATGGTTTTAAGTTTGGCAAAGGTATGGAAAATAGGTAATCTGAAACACTGCTGATGAAAGTATAAATTGGCATAATCATTTTGGAGACACTTTTTCAGGATATGCTAAATTTTAAAATGTGCATCCAAATAATATGACTTGCTTCAGGGTAATCCAATCATGAGATCAGGAGATCGAGACCATCCTGGCTAATACGGTGAAACCCCGTCTCTACTAAAAAATACAAAAAACTAGCCGGGCGACGAGGCGGGCGCCTGTAGTCCCAGCTACTCGGGAGGCTGAGACAGGAGAATGGCGTGAACCAGGGAGGCGGAGCTTGCAGTGAGCTGAGATCCGGCCACTGCACTCCAGCCTGGGTGNTGAATAAACAATGATATATCTGTACTACACTATACTATGCATTCATTAAATAGAATGAGATATATCTAGATATTTATGTTACTGAATAAAAAAGCAAGTTTCAGATTAATATGTACAGTATGATACCATTTGTATAGAAAATAAACACCATACCTACCACTCAAATAATGTCATACATCTCCTATGAATACATATATGTGTATGGAAATCTTTAGAGAACCACATATAAGAATATATGACAGATGACAATAGTGGTTATTTCTCAGAAGTGGGGAGGGGACCAGGATTGAGGTAGGGGTATGACAGGTGATCAAAAATGACATTAATCTTATCTGTAAGTTTTGTAGATTTCAAATTTCAAGGATAATGTATTATTTGAGTACATAAAAGTGACTTTCAAAAGATCCAAAAATAAAAATATTAAATAACCTGGAAAGATGTTTATATTAAATTGCTAAGTGAAAAAAATTGGTTACAAAACAGCATGGTCATATTACAAGAATAAATATACACATTTCAAGAGCAAAAAACTTCTTGGTAGAAAAATTTTCTAAAAAAGAATAAATATACACACAGAAAAATGTCTGAAGGAATGTACACCAAAATGTTTACAGGGTTATCTTTGGGTCATGATGGTGGTAGAATTGTAGATAATTTTATTTTTTTAAATTTGCTTACCTGCATTTTTCTACCATAAATATGTAATATCTTTATAATAAAAATAATAACGAGTTTAAAAAATGTGATAGTCCCTGAGTATGCCTAAATAAGGAAATAGCACCCTCCCCAACCCCTGCACACAGACACAAAGTGAAGCCGAGGAAAATCCTAGATGGCTAGATGGAAATCTCTGGGTAGAAGGGCCTTTGTCTCTGTGTTACTCAAAGTTCTGGTCGGCAAACACTGAACAGCTTATTCTGTCAGGTCCTGTACAGAGCATGGGGATTGGAGTGGGAGTGGCAGGACTACATGCAAATCTCTACCCTAAAGTTGAACTTGTGCTTGAGGCTCCTTCAGTGTATTTCCCACTGCAATCACCTTAACCAGACACCCATTCCCTCTCTCCTCAACCCCCACTGTTAACAGAACATACAAATACAGAAAAATAATTTCCAATACATCCATTACAGGTTCTACATTCCTTCTGAAAAGCAACAAAGAAGCTCTGAGTCTTCTAAATAGCTACTTCTAGCTTTCAGTGAGCTACTCTAACCTATTCCCTCTCTTCCACCTCCCTTCCTAGCCCCAGGAACAATCTTATTTTCTTTATTCACCATTGGTATTTTTCTACCCTTACTCCCAGGCAAACGTACACGCACAAACCTTTCTTTTTTAAAAAATACCTATCTTTTCCCTTGCTTTTACAGAATTAAAACTTGCTGGGAGCAGAAAACTTTGAAAGGATAGGGAGCAAAATATATATAAAGAAAAACAATCCATCATAATTCTATAACCCAGTGGCAATCACAGTTAATATTTTTGGTGCTTTTCTTTCTAGACCTTTTTCTGAGTGTGTGTGTGTGTATATTGTTTCATTCTAATTGAGATCATACTTTTCATACTACTTTGTGTTCTCCTTTATTCACTTAACACCATAACACTGACATTTCCCCATGTTGTTAAATATTCTTTGAAACCATGGTTTTTAATGGCTGCATAATATCTCTTATAGTTATACCACACTCATTTAGCCACTCATCAGAACATTTTAATGTGATCCATTAAAATATCTATCTATCATCTATCTATCATTTATCTGTCTAGATAATAATTCTTAAATAATTTCCTTTATAAAGAGTCTTTAAATAAGTTAAATTACACCTTCCTATCTATCTTTCTCTTTATCTCTCTCTCTAAAGCACCTAATAAAAGTAAAAAATAAAAAAAAAATTAAAAAGGCCCTTTTGCTAGTTTAATGTCCTCTTCCAACCTTAGTCCTAATTTATAATAAAGCACCAGCTTAGTCTGCAACTGTTTAGAAGGAGATAAGCTTAGAACTCTTGCCCTTCCATACTAAGAGAATTCAACTCTTCTGCTTTGGAGAATTCCTATTAAAGACTGACCCTAGTGAGACCGTTCCCATGAAAAGTGTCTTGACATGTAACAGTGCTTTGGCATGCAAGTCATAAAAATTATCTAGTTCTGTAAGTGGGAATTCATTCTCAGGGATAATATGAGGGTTTTATAAAAAATATTTTTAATATTGCCCAGTGCAGTGCTTGGCATGTAGTAGGCACTTAATATTGTAGTTTAATCTGCTGATAACATTCTGGTAAGCTTGAGATGATTAACTGTTAAGGCAAATAATTATGTAATTGAGCCAGTGTTTGTTACACAAGCCAAAGTCTACCCTGTGGACTGGGACCATTTATTCCAGATTCAGATAATCTGACCCATTGTCAAACCCGTATTTACTTACATTTGGAAAATAGATTCATTCGAGATATGTGCCTAGGTATTGTACTAAAGGTAAGTGAGCGCCACCAAAGAAGTGTCTCTGCTCTTGAAACAGTGAAAATGGAATTGAAAAGATATTTATCCCTGAATAACAAGAGACAATGAAAAGGTATTCAAATATTCCATGCTAACCATGATCAAAATGTCAGGTGTTCTGGAGTATTAAGAAAAGGCTTTGCATGGAACTTTGAATTAAACCTCCAAATATCTGCACAGGTGCAGAGAAGTAGAAAGAGAATGAGGGTGGGGTGGGGGTTGCAGCTTAAGCAAAGATATAAGGAATGGAATAAACCTAGCTCCCTAGGGTGACTGACTGGGGCAAGATGTAGGGAGTGAAAGGCCCTGAATGCTGAAATTAAAAGCAAGACAAAATGAATGGCAATTTAGCATACTGGCTCTAAGATCAGACTGTCTGGGTTCAGATATGCCACTTACAAACCATATGACCCTGTGCAAGTAATTTAACCTTTTGGGGCCTCAGTTTCCTCATCTGCTAAAAAGGATAATAATGCTACACACCAAACTCATAGTGTTTTGTGAGAATTTAAAAGAAAATTATATGTAATTGAGGCTCATTCCCTGACAGCAGACAAAGAGAAAGTCAGTTATCAAAGAAAAGCAGCTAAAGGCAGAAGAAGCTACAAGGGTTGTTTTATGTGGTAAGAAAAACTACATTAATTATTTGGTATATTTCCAGTTCCTGAATCCGTAAGCATAAATGTTGTTCAACTTGCCATGCATTTCCAAGGGTTCTCTCTATTCCCAAAGAACCCTATTTTGTAGGGTTTTGTAGGGTAAGAATGACCTTTGACTGGGTGCAGTGGCTTATGCCTGTAATCCCAGTACTTTGGGAAGCTGAGGCAGGAGAATCATTTGAGGTCAGGAGTTCAAGATCCGCCTGGCTAACATGGTGAAACCCTGTCTCTACTAAAAATACAAAAATTAGCCGGGCATGGTGGTGCATGCCTGTAATCCCAGCTACTTGGGAGCCAGAGGCAGGAGAATTGCTTGAACCCAGGAGGCAGAGGTTGCAATGAGCCCAGATCACACCACTGCACTTCAACCTAGGTGAGGGAATGAGACACTGTCTGAAAAAAAAAAAAAAAAAAAAAANTGAGTGTGTGTGTGTGTATATTGTTTCATTCTAATTGAGATCATACTTTTCATACTACTTTGTGTTCTCCTTTATTCACTTAACACCATAACACTGACATTTCCCCATGTTGTTAAATATTCTTTGAAACCATGGTTTTTAATGGCTGCATAATATCTCTTATAGTTATACCACACTCATTTAGCCACTCATCAGAACATTTTAATGTGATCCATTAAAATATCTATCTATCATCTATCTATCATTTATCTGTCTAGATAATAATTCTTAAATAATTTCCTTTATAAAGAGTCTTTAAATAAGTTAAATTACACCTTCCTATCTATCTTTCTCTTTATCTCTCTCTCTAAAGCACCTAATAAAAGTAAAAAATAAAAAAAAAATTAAAAAGGCCCTTTTGCTAGTTTAATGTCCTCTTCCAACCTTAGTCCTAATTTATAATAAAGCACCAGCTTAGTCTGCAACTGTTTAGAAGGAGATAAGCTTAGAACTCTTGCCCTTCCATACTAAGAGAATTCAACTCTTCTGCTTTGGAGAATTCCTATTAAAGACTGACCCTAGTGAGACCGTTCCCATGAAAAGTGTCTTGACATGTAACAGTGCTTTGGCATGCAAGTCATAAAATTATCTAGTTCTGTAAGTGGGAATTCATTCTCAGGGATAATATGAGGGTTTTATAAAAAATATTTTAATATTGCCCAGTGCAGTGCTTGGCATGTAGTAGGCACTTAATATTGTAGTTTAATCTGCTGATAACATTCTGGTAAGCTTGAGATGATTAACTGTTAAGGCAAATAATTATGTAATTGAGCCAGTGTTTGTTACACAAGCCAAAGTCTACCCTGTGGACTGGGACCATTTATTCCAGATTCAGATAATCTGACCCATTGTCAAACCCGTATTTACTTACATTTGGAAAATAGATTCATTCGAGATATGTGCCTAGGTATTGTACTAAAGGTAAGTGAGCGCCACCAAAGAAGTGTCTCTGCTCTTGAAACAGTGAAAATGGAATTGAAAAGATATTTATCCCTGAATAACAAGAGACAATGAAAAGGTATTCAAATATTCCATGCTAACCATGATCAAAATGTCAGGTGTTCTGGAGTATTAAGAAAAGGCTTTGCATGGAACTTTGAATTAAACCTCCAAATATCTGCACAGGTGCAGAGAAGTAGAAAGAGAATGAGGGTGGGGTGGGGTTGCAGCTTAAGCAAAGATATAAGGAATGGAATAAACCTAGCTCCCTAGGGTGACTGACTGGGGCAAGATGTAGGGAGTGAAAGGCCCTGAATGCTGAAATTAAAAGCAAGACAAAATGAATGGCAATTTAGCATACTGGCTCTAAGATCAGACTGTCTGGGTTCAGATATGCCACTTACAAACCATATGACCCTGTGCAAGTAATTTAACCTTTTGGGGCCTCAGTTTCCTCATCTGCTAAAAGGATAATAATGCTACACACCAAACTCATAGTGTTTTGTGAGAATTTAAAAGAAAATTATATGTAATTGAGGCTCATTCCCTGACAGCAGACAAAGAGAAAGTCAGTTATCAAAGAAAAGCAGCTAAAGGCAGAAGAAGCTACAAGGGTTGTTTTATGTGGTAAGAAAACTACATTAATTATTTGGTATATTTCCAGTTCCTGAATCCGTAAGCATAAATGTTGTTCAACTTGCCATGCATTTCCAAGGGTTCTCTCTATTCCCAAAGAACCCTATTTTGTAGGGTTTTGTAGGGTAAGAATGACCTTTGACTGGGTGCAGTGGCTTATGCCTGTAATCCCAGTACTTTGGGAAGCTGAGGCAGGAGAATCATTTGAGGTCAGGAGTTCAAGATCCGCCTGGCTAACATGGTGAAACCCTGTCTCTACTAAAATACAAAATTAGCCGGGCATGGTGGTGCATGCCTGTAATCCCAGCTACTTGGGAGCCAGAGGCAGGAGAATTGCTTGAACCCAGGAGGCAGAGGTTGCAATGAGCCCAGATCACACCACTGCACTTCAACCTAGGTGAGGGAATGAGACACTGTCTGAAAAAAAAAAAAAAAAAAAAAAGAAGGACCTTTATTAAAAATTTGGCTCAGAATGGAAACATGTCACGCTGACCAGAGCAATGGCTCAGTGTGACTCCTCTAGGTCTCAGGACCCTGAGTCTGGAGAAATTGTGTAGGAAATGGAAATTAACCATGAGGTATGTTAAAGAAAGTGTTGTTAATGAGGCTTCACTAAGCTTGTGGCTTTAGTGCTTCTTTAAGCACACTTCCTAACAGGAACTGGAGGGGTAGCAAAAGCACTGAACTTGGAATCCTGCTCTGCCTCCTTCCCCTAGTTGGGGGCAAGTTCATCTCTAAACCTTTATTTCTTCTTCTGAAAATGAGGAACTGAATTCACCTCTTTACTCTCTCCTAGGGTTGCTGAAGAACCCAATGCTTGTGAGAAGGCTTTGTCCACGGGAAGCCTTATACATGTGAGGAAGTAATTTGGGAGGCTGATAATTATTAATACATGCACCCAAATAAGATGTGGGGAAAGAAGAAGCACTATTTGTAAGTATTATGAGAATAACTGTGTGGTTTGAGGTCAATGTATTGTGACCTGCATGTTTTTCACGGAACAGCAACCATCCCTGAAAATATTCTGAGGTCAGTGGATAAATATACTTTGATAAACAAACATTTGCTTCCCACCCAATCTCTAGGCCTGTAAGTTAAGAGAAAGCCAGAGCAAACAGGACGTAGTCTGCATATTGATTTGTTTGAGGTTGGTCCAGATGTGTGGAATCTATCCCATTATTTGTCAGTTAATTTCTCCACATTTTTCCCCCTCCTCATTTTTATTATCTGAAGGCCTAGAAGGCAGGAGACCAGGGTTTGGTTCCCATTTGGCCCTGGACTCATATTATGCCCCTGGACAGGCTTAAAAATAGTTCGTTTTGTTATTTTTGACCTGCTTGACAAACAAACTAAACAACTTAGTGTGTAGGGGTATGGTAATCGCCTAGAAAATGTATTTACTTATAATCTTCAGAAATTGTGTAAAAAGAGAGAACGAGGCTAAAGTCCATAGTACTTTGCCTGGCACACAAAGACTGCCACAATCTGGCTCCAGGCCCCACTCCCCCAACTCCTTCATCCCCTTACTCTGTATCTGAAAATGTCTTATTCTTTCCTCAAACCTATACCTTAGTGCTGACTGGTTCTTTGTCCTAATATAATCTTTCCTTCTCCCTCTTCTCTGACAGGTAAATTACCCTATATCCTTGATGACCCAGCACATCCAACATGACTCTATCAACAATATAATCACATTGGGTTACAATTATTTTTGTCTGTCTGTCATAAGAGACTGGGAGCTCCCTTTAAGACAGTACCTATTTATTTCTATGTCTTAACACTGTTCCTGCCACAAAATTGTCAACTGGAATTTATGGAAGGGACGGTGAATGAAAAGGGAGAGATGGATGGAGGGAGAACAGAAAGGAAGAAGGGAGGAAGGTGAATTGGATAAAAACCAGAATTCCAAATTAAGATATATGGTTTGAATTCTAATCCAGTCATTTTGTAATTAAGATGCTTTGTAGCTGAATGTGTAAAGCAAATTAACTTCACATTTCTAAGACTCAATTTCCTTATCTGTAACACTGGGCTAATTCTCTCTAGGCCTGTCTGCTTCACTCACTCCACTCCATGGAATAAGGGAGTGAGATATAAGAGAAGGTGGAGATGAAAGAGAAAACAAAGAGAGACAGAAAAGAAAACTACAATCCTTGAGAAAGGGAAAAGTTTAAGGCTGGGGTAAGTGTACCTCTGGTTGTAGGAAACAAAAACCACCAGAGGGCAATGTTAACACAGGGAAATTTTTCCCAGTAGCAAAGGGAACAACCCAAAACTGGATGGGCCAGGTCACACAGGAGCCAGTCCTGATGTAGCTCAGTCAGAACTGTGAGTCCCCTGTTAGATTTGGTATGTCGCACCCCAGATGACTTGACATATATATGACCCACAGCTGCCTAGCATTCACAAATGGTAAGAGTGATTCATTATTTGTTAAAATAAGGCTGCTCAAGATTGTTAGCGTCTATCACTAAGTTACAATGTGTTTGAGTTCTCATAAGCATGCTGGAATGGCACACTTCTTCCACTTCAGAGCAGGGTCTAGAGTCTGTCTTCTTGCCTGTCAGGCTGTCTTGTGTCACTACACAAACTCCAAGATCATCCCGGGCACCAGCTTTTTACTCCTTTCCATCAAGCACACCTTGGATTACAGTGTTTACCTGTTCAGAAGCCACCTGATGCTCTTCATTGCTTCCTAAAGAAAATTCAAAACCTTCAGCCTGGTTCTAAAGGTTTATTATAATCTGGTACCAACAAACTTTACCAGTGTTCCTCTTTGCCCTTTCATCAACCTCCGTGGAGCAGCCAGGCTGGACTGTTCCCTACTCTCTGAACATATCCCTCTGCATAGTTCTATTGACATGACTTGGCTCCCTCCTTTGGAATCTTCCATGAGATGAAACCCTGATTATCTTTAATGACATTGTCACACAACATTATTCCCATAGAAGCTTTCTTAATTCTACTAGTCACAAATTATCAGATGCTTGAGACTCTTCTGTGCTTTATCTATATCTTTCACTTTTGGCATTGATCAAATGCCAAAATGTTATGTTAGATTTGTTTCATTTATTTACTTATTTATTCTTTTGCTTAGCATATATTGGTTGTTTATTTTATATCAGTTCCCATGTGAAGGGCTCATAAATGACTAAGGCTTAATTTTGGCTCTCCAGAATCTAAGTGTCAAGCTAGAGAATGACAGATATATAACACCACATTAGTTTTGCACATGTACGTGATAACAAAGGCACATCAAAGGATTGAGGAAGCTAGATTGCAGCCATACTGAAATGCCAAAAAACAGTTAGATAACAAAACAGAGAGTGTATCTTCAGATAACTGCTCTATCAAATACTTATCATGTCAATAAGTATTGACTCAATCCAGTAGAAAATGCGGCATTATAAGGGATTTTTGAATTGGAGAGTGGGCCAAAGATTTGTGAATTGGGCCAAGAATTGCAGAGGAGATAAGAGGGGCAATTACAATACATGTCTATTGCCCCCATGTCACCTGGAACAGGGCCTTTGTTGTTGGAAGTTTATGCATTTGTGGAGTTTCCAGATTGGAAGAGACTTTAAGGATTATCTAGTTTTTGTTCTACAAATAAGAAAGGGAAACTATGAGAAATGAAGTGGGTTTTTTCAGTCACCCAGTTTCTTTTTCCTTAAAGAAAGTTATTATATTTTAAATTCCAGGATACATGTGCAGAACGTGCAGGTTTATTACACAGGTAAACATGTGCCATGGTGGTTTGCTGTTCCTATCAACTCATCACCTAAGTATTAAGCCCACCATGCATTAGCTATTTATCCTGATGCTCTCTCTCCTCCACCCTCCTGACAGGTCCCCGTGTGTGTTGTTTCCCTCCCTGTGTCCATGTGTTCTCATTGTTCAGCTCCCACATATGAGTGAGAACATGCTGTGTTTGGTTTTCTGTTCCTGTTTTAGTTTGCTGAAGATGATGGCTTCTAGGTTGATCCATGTTACTACAAAGGACATTATCTCATGTTTTGTTTTGTTTTATTTTATTTTGACTGCATAGTATTCCATGGTATATATGTACCCCATTTTCTTTATCCAGTCTACCATTGATGGGCATTTGGTTTGATTTCATGTATTTGCTATTGTGAATAGTGCTGCAATAAACATATGTGAGCATGTTATTGTTAAAACAGAATGATTTCTGTTCCTTTGGGTATATACCCAGTAATGGGATTGTTGGGCCAAATGATATTTCTGGTTTCAGATCCCTGAAGAATCTCCACACTGTCTTCCACAATGGTTTAACTAATTTACATTCCCACCAATGGTGTAAAAGCGTTCCTATTTCTCCACAGCCTTGCCAGCATCTGTTGTTTCTTGACTTTTTAATAATCGTGATTCTGACTGGCGTGAGATGCTATCTCATTGTGGTTTCAATTTGCAATTCTCTAATGACCAGTGATGTTGAGCTTTTTTTTCATATGTTTGTTGGCCACATAAATGTCTTCTTTTGAGAAGTGTCTGTTCATGTCCTTTGCCCACTTTTTAATGGGGTTGTTTATTTTCTTGTAAATTTATTTAAGTTCCTTGTAAATTCTGGATATTAGACCTTTGTCAGATGGGTAGATTGCAAACATTTTCTCCCATTTTTGTAGGTTGTCTGTTCACTGTGATGATTGTTTATATTGCTGTGCAGAAGCTCTTTAGTTTAATTAGATCCCATTTGTCAATTCTGGCTTTTGTTGAAATTGCTTTTGGAGTTTTCATGATGAAGTCTTTGCCCATGCCTATGTCCTGAATGGTATTGCCTAGGTTTTCTTCTAGGGTTTTTAT
>NW_016809392.1:108628-110833 GCF_001698545.2 Rhinopithecus bieti
AAAAAAAAAAAAAAAAAAAAAAAAAAAAAAAAAAAAAAAAAAGATATTTGGTGAGAAATGAATACATTCTCTGTAATCAAGACGTCATGCCTTGCATTAGCTAACAAGTGATTACTCTTCGCTTTAGAGAATAAACAGGCCCCCATCTGACATCATTTGTTGTTTAATCTTCATCTCAAACATGTATACTTTTGTATAAGTCTTTTCATAGCCTGGAACATTTGCCTTAGCAACAAGCATAATAACCAATGAGCTTCTCTGAGACCTCTAAGCAATTTGTAACTACCCAGAGAAAAGTTTCCCCACTCCTTCCATTTGTCTCTTCCCCTTCTTCCTTACTGCTGCCAAAGGGTAAAAGAAAGAAGAAAATAAAACATACATAATAATTTCCAGACAGCGGTTTTCTTTCTGCAAGTTGAAAAGCCATCTTTCAGAAGCTCTGAGATCAGAGGCCATTGAGGCTGAGCTGGGCAGAGGAAAAGCAGCTGGGCACCAGAAACTACCAGTCCTCGATGTTCAGACATTGGTTTGGAGTAGAAATGGAACTGTTTGGAAGAGCAATGGTAGAGAGGATTGGGGCTGCCAGGTACTATGCAAGGGCTTGAACTCAAAGATATGTTTTTTGTGTTTTAAGCAAATATAAGCCAAATTCTCATCACAGTTTAACAAGAGCACCAGAGACTGAGTTATTCCAGCCAAGATAAACATTCTCTACAGTCCCTGAACCTGGATCCCATACAAATGTGACCAAAATTTTTAAACAGGGTCTTCCTTATATGGAACTTTGGAGATCAGTTGTTCTGCCCCATTTTATAGGGAGAAAACTGAATGTCAGAGTAGTGACAAGAGGTACCCCAGTTCACTAGTTTATTACAGAGAAAATACGAACATTTGAGTTCTGATTCCAAATTGATTGCTCCTTCCATGACACCAAATGCTGTTCAACATTCTTGCTTATTCCCCAAATCTTCTGGGAAAGGAAACATTTGTGGGTCTAAAGATCCCTTATTCTAGCACATTTCTCCTGTTTCTCTCTTTCTTCTTCCAGAATTCCATGTTTTTCTGGTGCAGATGACCATCTTGGTGACTTCTTTGACTTCTCTCACCATAAATAAATGTAGACACACACACACACACACATAAAATTATATGTGTGGTGATCTGAAAGATGGTTTCTAGGGTCATTTTCAAAGACAAAATAAGATCCTATGGTCCCCGGATAAAATTCAGGTCCTAAATCTGTTATTTCACTAGCACCATGGATAAGTATGCCTGAATCATAAGCCTCTTAGTGTTTGGGCCAAGTAAGCCAGAGAGAATGAAATGAGTATGAGAGCAAATTAATGGAGTTTTTGGGATATCTTATCAAGGTCTTGAACCCAAACAGGTGAGCTTCCTTCTAACAGTAGGCTAAAAATTAGACAAGTTGTAAGAATGGAGTAAGGGTATTAAATCCCTACTGTTTATCCTATGATGTCAGGCAAGTCATTTAGGCTCTCTGGACTTCAGTTTCCTCATGTATAAAATGGGATGGATAAAGCCCTGTCTCACAGGGTTAATTTTTTTTTTAAAAAAAGGACAAAATCCCAAGCAAATAATGAACATTATCAATAAATGTTCATTTCCCCATCATTTACCAATTTTCCTGACTGCAGCTTTTATCTTTTGCTGGTTCATTCCCCTTTTGAAAATGTAGGCACATCTCAAAGTTCTCTCCTTGGCCCCTGTCTTTTCTCTAAACCCTCTTCCTGGCCCTCCCATTATTCCTATTTTATTAATTTTTACTAGTTTTCAAATGAGTCCCATGTCTCTTCCTGTAGCTCTGTATCACTCCAGAGTCTCTTCTCCATTTCCAAATACCTATTGGTTAACTGCACTTGGATAACTCACCCAAGACTAAAAAGTTGATAAAGATCATTTGTTTAAATGTCTATGCTCACGGAGAAATTATCAGTTCCTTAGATGCTACAACATTTTTCTCTTATTTCTTCATTCTTTCTCCATCCAGTTCCTACCACAGTTCATGAAAGTTAATAGATGATCAATAAATCTATGTTGAAGAAATGAATAAACAAATATTCAAATAAATAAATGAAGAAAGGTAGATACTGTGTTGGCTAATGATTTATATAAACAATGAAGGCATTCTTATACACCAGTAACAGACAAGCAGAGAGCCAAATCAGGAATGAACTTCCATTCACA